>NC_135211.1:54542127-54849627 GCF_052324685.1 Brachyhypopomus gauderio
ATGGGTAAATGTGGAGGAAATTTTTCAATTGTGGTGAAAAATCACAATTGACAAATGTTGCACATTTCATTTCATAATGTCTAGAACTAATACATTTCACGGTTGCTACAGACTAGGCAAGACCGTAAAAAACTAAACACTTCCAAGCTGTCTATCTTAACAGAACACTTTCACTGAACTTCTTAGACATGCACAACAGCAGCATTCTTGACCAATAGGATTGCCTGGCTGAATATAACTTACACCTTTCAAATTAAAAGCTACAGGAAATACTTCTATATTTAAAGCATCATCATTAGATTATCATAGTAAACACAAAATATCACCAAACAAGTTTTGTAATTTGGCTCTTGCAGATGTGTACCTGATCCTTTCTTATGTGACTTGCTAGTGATGGCAAAGCTAGCGAGTTGTTACTTCACTGTAACATTCAAACGTAGCTGGCTAGATAAAGTGACATACAGCCAGAATAAACCAGATCAAACTAGATAAAGCCAGATAAAGTGAGTAAACAGCCTGACTAGACTTTCCTGTTGAGTTCTCACACTTCTTGTACACACCTGGGTTTTGGCAGCATTAGTTAGTTAGATAGTTTACTAATGTCAGTGTAAATGCTGACAATAGTGATGGGCAAGTGAAGCCTCATGAAGCTCTGAGTCTTTCCTAACAATTGTGATTAGAAGCTTCAACGCTTCAGTGATGGTGACATCTGGTGGACAACTGAAGCTACAGCAACCTCTAAAAAGCATTGCTGAAGCAATGACACTGTTTCACTCCTATGACAGCAATTAAAGTTCAGAAGGTCATTCAAGTGATTTGTTCATTTATACCAAAAAATTGTTATATTGTCAGTATAATAAAAATGCAGATTCTCTCCCCCCAAACTCTAACACATTCCAGATTAACCCATCAAATAAATGCAAATTATATTAAGGGTTAAATGTTGGTTAAAGATTATGTGTAATGATACATCTTATATAGCTGGTATGGCACCAAACCTCTCAAACCTCATTAGCTCAGAACGCATTGAAACGCTGTGAGCCATCGCCACACACTGAAAGACTATGAGCCAATGAAAAGCTACAAAACATTTTGAAGTAACGAAAAGCGTGACACTGGTGTTTTGATACAAGCTCCAACACAGCGTTTCAAATCACTCCACTACAGGAAGAGTGACACACGCTCTGAAACCTCGGTGTCATTTACTCAAAAAATGTTATTTACCTGATTTAAAAAATCATCTAGATGGACATAATCAGTGTTATGAATAATTCATAAGAGCAGATAGAGTATAATAGACTAAACTCTAATCTGTCAGCATTGTGCTCACAATGTCCCTGACAATATACGCAAATATCTAACAAAAATGTTAGTTTTCCAATGTAGAAATATTACTAAGTCATGGTAATAAACTGTTTTAAATGTCTTTACTACCTCAGTAGACGGAGTGAATTTCTTCTCTGATGAATTAATCTTGATAAATGATCTGTTTCCTAACTGTCTTCTTTGGGTACAGTGAAGCAGTGAGAATATTTTTACCACATGTGACGGGCAGGGTGAGCGAAATAAAATGGAAGCGATCACGCCAAGTCTCAGGGAAAAAGGAAGGTTTAATATAGAAAGTGTGCAAACCAAATACCTGTGACATGATCCGAAATAAGGATATAATGACCAGCGGTTAACTGGTACAAAGACAAGACATACATAGACAAACAAACGACCCTTGGGTGAGACAGATCATGGGCTCCGCCCACCTGGGGGACACACACGACGCAACAAAACAACAACAACAACAGCCGCTGTGGACGGAGGCGACCGGTAGGAGGCCGCCGTACCGTGACACCACATAATTTCTCTGGGTACAGTGAAGCAGTGAGAATATTTTTCCACATAATGTAAGTAGAGAAACAAACTTGCTCTACTAACCTCTTCACTCTCATCACATCGTCATCTCTCCTCCACCTCATCTGCTAACATTCCAGGAGCAATAATTATGAATGTTTTAATGAATGAATTAATGAATAATAGCCAGTATTACTAGTTTCATAATACTTTTGTAATATATATTTTACATAAGTTCCTATGTCTAAGTAACATTTTTTCTCTGGATAATTTGATGAAGGCGGCACCCCAGTGTCCCTCACACACACATGCGTCTTGATAACTGGACTGTCTGTCCCTCACACACACATGCGTCTTGATAACTGGACTGTCTGTCCCTCACATACACATGCGTCTTGATAACTGGACTGTCTGTCCCTCACACACGCATGCGTCTTGATAACTGGACTGTCTGTCCCTCACACACGCATGCGTCTTGATAACTGGACTGTCTGTCCCTCACACACACATGCGTCTTGGTAACTGGACTGTCTGTCCCTCACACGCATACGTCTTAATAACTGGACTGTCTGTCCCTCACACACGCATGCGTCTTGATAACTGGACTGTCTGTCCCTCACACACACATGCGTCTTGATAACTTGACTGTCTGTCCCTCACACACACATGCGTCTTGATAACTGGACTGTCTGTCCCTCACACACACACATGCGTCTT
Organism: Brachyhypopomus gauderio; assembly: GCF_052324685.1. NCBI lineage: Eukaryota > Metazoa > Chordata > Actinopteri > Gymnotiformes > Hypopomidae > Brachyhypopomus > Brachyhypopomus gauderio. The sequence goes on from NC_135211.1 coordinate 54,544,687, forward strand.
GATAACTGGACTGTCTGTCCCTCACACACACATGCGTCTTGATAACTGGACTGACTGTCTGTCCCTCACACACACACACACACACACACACACACACACACACACACACACACACACACACACACACTCACACACACACAGGCTTCCCCAGGAGCGGCTTCCCCACACACCTGTAACACGGCGGACATTCTGGAGTCCATCAACACCAAACTGTCCAAGTTTGACGCACGCCTGGCGCTGGTGGAAATTCTCCACCAAGAGTTTCAGGCTTTGCGAGAGTCGGTGGAGTTCAGCCAGCAGCAAGTGGAGGCACTCGCTGCAGAAAACACGTTCTTAGAGAGTCGGTGAAATCGCTCACCGAGGGAATGACCCGACTCTCGGAAGAAAACAAGAAAATCAAAGAAACGGTCATCGATCTCCAGTCCCGCAGTATGAGAGACAACTTAATATTTGCAGGTATTCTGGAGAAGGCAGACGAGGACCCCGAGACCACGGTAAAAACATTTATCCAAAATCACCTGAAAATTTTGGAGTCCACCGTCAAAACCATCAGTTTTCACCGCGTTCACCGCCTGGGAGGGAAACGGCCGGATGCGCGGAGACCCAGACCGATCATAGCCAAGTTTGAACATTACAAGCATAAAGAACTGCTAAAGAGCCGCGGCCGGGAGCTGAAAGGAACGGACTTTAGTATCAACGACCAGTTCCCCAAAGAAATCCTGGAGCGACGCAAGGTCTTGTTCCCCATCCGCAAGAGTTTCATTCAAGCAGGTTCCCAGGCTGTAATCTCAGTGGACAAACTCTACGTGAACGGTCAACTTTACCGCGACACAATATGTATATGCATTTTCAATGTCACCTTTTCCTTTTCCCTCTCCTTTTCTCTTTCTACACTCACCCACCATTTTGTTCACCCACTTTCAAGACTGCAATGTATTGTATGCACACACACACACACACAGGCAGGTATACAAAACAGACACACACATAGACATACAGCACAATCTCACACTAACACACAGGAGACACACACACACGACCGATTCATGCAGGCACAGACACACACACACAGACATATAGCACAGACACATACACAAAACATACAACACAGGCATACAACACAGATGTGCAACACACACATCTTTAGCAACCATCCAACACTCAAACAAGTAGTCTTAACATGAATTCACTGAAGTTCGTAACATGGAATGTACGTGGAACTGGTTCGAGGGAAAAGAGATTGAAAATTTTTAATCGGCTAAACGACTTGCAAGCAGATATTGTCTTTCTACAGGAAACACATATGTCCAAAACACCTACATACACACTGACCTGTCCTCAGTTTCCACACCTGTACTCAGCCTGTTACAACTCAAAACAAAGGGGGGTGGCCATATTAATTAACAAAAGGATAAGCTTTTCCATTAGCAACAATATAACAGATCCAGATGGTAGATACATAATACTTAACCTGTCCATTCTAAATATGTGTTTATGTATTGCTAACATATATGGACCAAATGTTGACGACCCCTCCTTTTTTCACAATATTTTCACTGCACTCTCTGATCACTCTGACACCAAACTAATAATAGGAGGAGACTTCAACTTGGTACTTGATCCAGATATCGACAGGCTCAGTACAGCAGTGAGTCAAAGGAACTGGCAGTCTGCAGGCACCCTAAAACAATATATGAACGATTTTGGGCTTTCTGATGCGTGGCGTTCACACCACCCCACTCTCCGGGATTACACCTTCTTTTCGGCAGTACACCATTCACATTCTCGTTTAGACAACTTCTTAGTTAGCAATTCTATTATGACAGATGTGACAGACACCCATATTCATCCTATCACTATCAGTGATCATGCACGGGTCTCTCTCTCTTTGACACAGAAAAGAACCACACCAGCAACTAGGAACTGGAGATTAAATACATCATTACTTAAAGAACAAGATTTCATTAATTATTTAAAAAAAAAATGGGCAACATATTTAGAATATAACGATCTACCAGGAACCTCACCGTGTGTTCTTTGGGAAGCAGGGAAGGCAGTAATGCGGGGAAAAATAATATCCTACTGCACACATAAGAAAAAGACAGAAAAAACAAAGGTATTAGAATTGGAAGAAAAAATAAAATCTTTAGAAGCTGCCCATGCTGCCTCACCACAAGAACACACACTGAACAAGCTGAGAAAACTCAAACTGGAATTAAATGAAACAATAGATAAAAAGACACAATTTTTACTGCAAAGACTGCGTTGGCAAAATTTTGAACATGGCAATAAATCCAGAAAATTCCTTGCTAATCAGTTAAAGCAGTGGTTCCCAAACTTTTTCTGCCGTGCCCCCCTTTAGTAGACGAGAATATTTTTGCGCCCCCCCTACACCCCCCCCCCCCCCCATTATGCAGAAGCGCCCCCTAGTGGGCCCGCTGGTGGGCCCAGCTCCTTTACGGCGATATAAAACATATTAAACATTAATGAATCTCTGAACAAAAGCGCTTAAATCAAAATTTCATATCCCATCTACATGCCTACCGAGTTTCAGCCGTCTACGTGCAGCCGATCGCGAGATATCCGGCTTTGAAGTTGACCACAAAAGTGCACCCCGCGAGGGGGTCTCCCGACATATGCGTTTACAAAACATATTTATGTTGTGAAATGTCTTAATGTTTTGTCACCTAAAAATCGTTTACTAATAAGGCTTTAATTTAAGACCTTAACAGCGTAGAGCCGTTGTGGTTAAGTACCTTAAAAAGCTTGCTCACCTCACCGCAAAATTTTCCGAAATCCGCTTCCTGAATGAGACACTCTGACAAATCTGCCCCCTAAGCGTCACAGAAGCATTCTTAACGCTGATTTGACCCCTCATTACAAAGCTGCAGCGGTTCTGCTTTGATTTGAGTGGTTTTTATTGGTCTAAAGTGGGGTAGTGACTTTGAATGACAGGTTTTACAACCTCTCCCACGGCGAGGTGCGAAGGGGAGGGGGGGAGGGTGAACCAATAAGCCCACAGAGACAAGCTGGAGCCTCAGAAGTGATTGAAAGCTGTCCAATAGTTTACTTCCTTCCGAAGCTAACCAGCCCTCATATGACATGATTGGTCAAGTATATTTTTAAATTGAGCCCTCGGAAACTGGCGCTTCATTTCCAATTTCGGCCGCTAGCATAGCAACATAAGCTAACCCTTTGCTAACCTAAGCTAAGCTCCCCAGAACACACTGTTCGGCGAAACTGAAGCAGACATGGATTATTTTGTTCGTTTTTATGCGGATTGTGGATACTTTTGAACATAAACGGATTACTCTTGAACATAAACGGATTACTTTGTGTGGAATATATGGGCAATTTTCGGAATTTTTGCCAACCCGGAAGTGAGACGGTACACCGGCTACGACGTGATTCTACGTACTGTGAGTAACAATGGATAATTTTTCATAAGCGATATTGTACAAAATAAATATTCTAATACTAAACATTAACTAAGCGTTAGGTTATAAACAGTTTTGGAGCTTTTGTGTGCTGGAGTACTCTGTATCGTGTCGGATGCTACCGGAGTTGGCTACGGTAACCTAGCTTATGCTGTCGGACTATATTGGACATAAATATGATATCATAACGTCCATATTTGGACATGGAATTTATTCATTGGAATTTTCTGGTCTTTTTGTAATATGTGCAACGTTGTTGTTTGAAATGGCTCATCGGTTTCGTGTATGGAATTTGTTAGGATGTTAGCTTGGTTGGCTAAGGGTGTGTACCGGGTGTGGCACATACTTAGCACATTTGGACAGGGTGTGGTGAACTTGACATTCCTTGGAACAAAGTGGAATAACTTTGCAATGCTTGCATGGATTTGCTTCATTTTTTCTGTGTTGTTAGAAAAGACCCTAGCGAAACTTTTTGCAATTTCCAATAAGAGATTTGAATAACTATGTGAATATACATTCCAGTCATGTTCATGTTCAAGTCAAAATTTTTGACATTCCTGGCATATTAGCATTTCTAATAGAGGCTCTAAAATAAACCAAATTATGTGAATATGATATTGAAGTGAATCAGTATGTTCCCCCAACTGTCTACTTCAGTTTGAGCCATGAATGATAATTTTCCTATATGTAAACTTGAGATATCTAGTGTTGAATTGTACTAGTACCATTCGCTCAAAGATGGCTGCCAACCAGTGTCAAGCGTCAAAGGATGTGTTGAAAACTTACAAAAACAATAGGTTCACAACTTTGGTCAAACATGAAAAAAAATAAACTGCAAGAAACCTTTTAAATTGTTCAAGAATTCTAAATATAATTTAAAATAAATAAGGAGATGAAATAAGAGAAACAGCAATACATATGCGGCTAGTTTGCAAGCGCAGACATCACGCAGAGCACAAAGCATGTAATGGCCAGAAATATGTGTACTGTCTCTTTAAGGGAGCGAGTTGAGCGCGCGTATGGAATACTGTTGTTTTTTTAGCTTTCTGCCGTAGACTGAGTCAGACCACTGCTCTTTAATTTATTTCTGTAAGTAACGCATTAAATGAGCTTTTGACAACTCAGCAGTTCATGTATGAACAGTGAAGTATTGCTGGAGCCCAGGTTTATTTTGGTCAATATTAATATCGGAATCGGTGCATCCCTAATATTGACACATGTGCACGTTTTACTTTCAAGCTCCGCGCCCCCCCTGCAATAGCTCCGCCCCCCACCTAGGGGGCGCGCCCCTCCACTTTGGGAACCACTGAGTTAAAGCTTAATAAGGAAAAAACAACTATCTCTTCTATTAAGAACTCAACAGGTAGCATTATTCACGACCCACAACAAATAAATAAAGCTTTTGAAGAGTTTTATAAAGCTTTATATACATCACAGATTAGTCCATCTGATTCAGCTATTGAAGAATTTATTAATAATATAAATCTCCCAAAGCTGGAAAATGACCAAGTTGTTGCACTGGAGTCACCACTTGCTCTCCCTGAATTACATGAAGCCCTACAGCAGCTACTGTAAGAAAAAAGAAAATTAAAGGCTAACAACTTGATGTGTCAATTTAGTGTTTTTCAGGGAGACTGTGGGAAAGCAGGAGTAAGGAGGCCTCAGTGGCCTTGAGGAGAACAGAAGGGGCCTATTCAGTGCAGGATGTGTAGCAAGCAGTTTTTAGATAACCAGGCACACAGGCTGGGAGAAGAGGAGCAGGTGAATTTCCATGGAGAGCAGCCAGGATTGGGGAGTTATCGAAACTTAACAAATCGAAACTGATGGACAGAGAGTATGAAAGAAAGGACATCGCCCAGCACGACGGGCTTTTTCGCTTGAACACTGCTGAGATCCACTTGGGTTAGGTAGATTCCTAGGCAAACTAGCACCAGTGCACTGAAGAGTTTGTACCACGTATACTTTTATTATATTGCATTCATTTATATTCTATATAAATCATTTTAAAAGAACTTTTGTTGTCAAGACTTTGCTTGGACCACTCAGTCAAAAACCAGTCGGTTCATCGGGGTGGTGTTGGGGCCCGTCTGGGTCGGAGAAGAAAATTCCCAACACTACCAAATAACAAAGCTCCAGGACCAGATGGATTTCCGGTAGAATTCTACAAAGAATTATGGTCGGTGCTAGAACCAACCTTTTTTAAAATGGTAAATCAAATCCAAAATGATCACGTACTGTCCCCAGACATGAATTCTGCTAAATTAGTGTACTTCTAAAGCCAGGCAAAGACCCTACACTTCCTTCCAGCTATCGCCCCATCTCACTCATAAATGTAGATTAAAATTATTTGCAAAGCACTTGCCAGAAGATTAGAGAAAATCACCCCACTTATAATACATCCAGACCAAACAGGTTTTATCAAGGGTAGACAATCGGCCAACAATACACGCAGACTAATAAACATAATAGACTACTGCACAATTAACAAAATAGAGACTACTATTGCATCTTTAGGTGCAGAAAAAGCATTTGACCGGGTAAACTGGAAATATTTATTAGCAGTACTACACAAATTTGGATTTGGCTCATCCTTCATAAACTGGATCAAAACCTTACATAGCTCTCCTAATGCACGTGTTAGGACGAACGATATCACCTCACAAAGCTTCACTCTGCAGAGGGGTACCAGGCAGGGCTGCCCACTATCGCCCTCACTTTTCGTTCTCTTCATTGAGCCATTAGCAGCAGCAATTCGTCAAAATGCAAGTATTACAGGAATTAACACAGGAACCACAAACCACAAGATAAGTCTCTACGCAGATGATGTATTACTTTTCCTGCAGAACACACAAGCTTCTCTTCCGAATACAATTAAACTTATAGACAGCTTCTCTTCTATAACAGAATACTCCATCAACTGGGGTAAGTCAATAGTTTTGCCTATAAATTGTAGTTTCCAGAACACGACCACCACTCCACTACAATCAGGTAATATTAGATATTTAGGCATACATGTCTCTGCTAAACTTTTAGAATTAGTGCAGTTAAATCATATCCCTCTATTAAAAACAATAGAAGATGATCTCACACGCTGGAACGCTATACCTATATCACTCATAGGGAGAGTCGCTACCATTAAAATGATGGTTCTACCCAAAGTCAATTATTTATTCTCACTAATCCCAAATAAACCCTCTGCCACTTGGTTTAAATCCTTAGACTCAAACATCTCAAAATTCCTATGGAAAAACAAGCCTTCAAGAATAAGTCTGAAAACCTTGCAAAAGCCAAAACTTAATGATGGCTTAGAACTACCAAATTTTTATCAATATTTCTTAGCCAATAGATTACAGTACATTTTAAAATGGAACAAATACGACTAAATAGACAGCCCATGGTTGGACCTAGAACAAGCATTCTGCGGGAAATTAAAACTCTCAGACCTCCCTTACATTAGCCCTAATATTAGGGGTCAGGACTGTTTTAAAAGCCTCAGTATAAATACTTCACTGACTGGTGGGAATTCCTTAAATTAACTCGGTCTCCACTCACCCCATGCAAACTAACACCCATTTGGAACAATCCAGACATCTGTCAGAACAAGAAAGTATTACATTTCACATCATGGCATGATAAGGGAATAAAAAATTTAGAACATATTATTAAAAATGGAAACTGGTCACATTTCAGGAACTTATATCAGAGTATGGTATATATAACAGTAGATTTCTTGAATATCAACAATTAAAATCCATCATTAAACATCATTAAACATTAAACCGCAATCAACTGAATTTAGAAATATCAGCATGGGTAACTGAATTTTTAAATCTAGATACTCCTAAATTATTATCAAAACTGTATAAATTATTGTTAAAATTTGATGATTCAATATCCCTTCCAATAGCCAAATGGGAACAAGATCTATCTATTAATCCAGATCAACATTTTTGGACAGACGTATGCACAAATATTTTAAAAATAAGTAAAAGCCCCAACTTACAACTTATACAATACAAAGTCCTTCATAGAACACATTATACAGGACAAAGGATGTTCCAAATGGGCCTAGCACAGTCAAACATATGCACCCACTGTACAGGCAATGTAACTGATCACTATATGCATGCTATATGGGACTGTAGGCCTGTTCAGGAACTCTGGCAGAAGGTATGTGTAGACTTGTCCACGTGGTTTAAATGCTACATCCCAACGTCACCCAGACTGCATCCTAGGAGACGTCAGTGAACTGGCTATAGAGGCAAACACATCACACATAGTTCTTACTGCCCTATGCATCGCCAAGAAAACCATTCTTATCAATTGGAAAGCAAAAAGGACCTGCATATTACTCATTACAAAAATGTATTACTCGATCACATCTGTCTGGAGAGAATGTCTGCTTCCTCTAAAGACCAGTTGGAAGAATTTAACTCTCTTTGGTTCCCACTGATCAGTTCCATTAGCTAGTCGGAGTGGTTGGCTGGGGCCACGACTCCCGGGTGGCCGGTTGGTGGCTGGGGGTCGACTCCGGGGGGACTGCTCGTGCCGGCCACTTTCTGGGCTGGGGGGCCGGGGCTGCCGACCTGGGATGTTTGTGTGTTTGTCCTGGCGGGCGGTGGGGAGGGTCCTTGGATGGCGCTGCCTCTGGGCTCTGGGGTGCGGGGCCGGGGGTGCGGGGGGAGCGGGTGCGGGCCCCAAGGGGGGTGGCTGGCCTCCCCTGCGGGGCCGGGTGCCTGGGGCCACCCAACCCCGTGCTGGGACCCTGCCCGCAGGGGGGGGGGGGGGGTTGTGCCACTGCGGGCGCACCGCTGGGGGGGTGGGTCGGTCGGCCTTGTGTCGGGGCATCGGGTCTGGGCCTTGGGGCTCTGAGGTGCCTGGCAGGTGGGGGTGGGGCGGTGGCTGTCGGGAGTATCTGGGGCGGGCCGGGGGCGCAGGGTTCCGGGCTCAGGCCAGCTTGTCTTCATTCCTGTGGATGTCTGCTGTTGTTTGATGTGCGATTGGTATGGCTGTGGGTGCTTACATAGGTGTGTTGTATATATGGGACAAGGTGTGTGGGTGTATATGTGTGTGAGATATACAGTATATAAGAGATGAATGTGTGTGGGTGTATACGTATGCGAAAGAGAATATGTGTTTAGGTGTATGAGGATGTCCAGACCGGCTGTTCTCTGTGGTGGGGGCGGTGGGGATCTGGGCTTGGATGTGGTGACGGAGGGAGCTGCCCGCCCGGTCTCCCCGGGTCGACCGCTCCCTGCCTCGAGTCGGTGGGGCAGTGAAGCTCGGTGCTCAATGAGCCAGCTAGCTGGCTCTCCTCCATTTCCTCTGGACCTACGCATTACCACCCACCCACCCCCCACACATATACACACACACACACACACACACGCACGCACACAGTCCTTGTACATTTAGGATCCTGGGGGGCAGGCGTGTAACCAGAGGTTGACGAGGTGGGCCTGCTGCCATGGTTCACCCGTCTCCTCACCACTGTCTGTCCCTCAGTTTTTACTGCACCTTAGACATTGAGGGCCTTTGAGGGGACGGTGTGGACAAATACTGACCAGTGGCCCGGGGCTTTGTCCACGTTGGTCCCAGCACCTGTCCCCTCAATTTTAACAGCACCATAGTATCACACACTACCACACATACATATACACCAACACCTACACACAACACAGCACTGGGGGTGAAGGGGTGGGAAGGCCTTCCTTCACCCGTTTCCTGCTCCCTGCCGGGGCGGGGGTGGGTCGCAGGCGCGGGGCCGGGCTGGTGGCGTCCTGGAAACTACTACCGATCCTTGCTGGTCCAGCCATTTGCCCCCGCCGCGGAGGGTGTGTTAGTTTGGAGGTATGTGTGTCTTTGTCCTATCTTTTTATACAGGTAGGTGAATGAGTACATGTTGTGGGGAATATATGGGTATGTGTGTATATATTGGGGTGTGGGCACATTGGGGGTAGGCCCATGTGCGCAAGAGTGTATATGGGTGTGGTCGGATGTGTGGAGGAAGTCATGTTGGGATGAATGTGCATGTGCGTGTAGGTGTATATGTGTGAGCCATCCTGGGGGAGGCTCTGTTTCCTCTGGTTCCCCTGGACCTGCACTCCTTGGCTGTGGGGGCGCTGTCCGGGGTTCTCACTCTCCCGCCTGTTGGGGGGCGGGCATGCGAGGGTCACTGGGAAGTGCTGCCCTGGGGCTCCACAGCTCCTGGGGGGGCCGAGGGCGGGTGGGATTCCCGGGTCTTTCTCTGCCTACCTCTGGCCTCTGGGGCAATGTTGTCGCAGCTTTCTACTCTTGCTGGTAAGTACATTCCGTACATTTATCCTATGTTGCACAACTAGGTTACACATAAACACACACTCACACATACATCACGTCATTTGTGCTAAATGTCTTTGGTACACTTTCTGCTTTACTTTGCTGTGGTCATTCGAGCTGGTCGGGTTTTTTTTTCTTCTTTATATATAATTATTATTATTATTTATTTATTTATTTTTTCCCCTGCCCTTCTGTCTTTTCCCTTTTTTATTCTTTCTCTCCCCCTCTTTTCTTGGTCCACCTAACCCAAATAATGATCACTTTGCATATTGTTATAACTGTCATTTGAACTGTACATAAAAACAAAGTTGTCCTCCAAAGATGGGGGGGTGGAGGTGGGCCATTTAATTAAAAAAAATAAATAAATAAATAAAAAGACCTTTTAAGACCATTCTCGGTGAAATTTAAGACCAACACAACATATTACCAGAAACAATACAATGATCCCAGAAACTCTTAAAACATTTTATTTTGATTAATTTAGTTACAGGATTACATTAATTCAATATTAAAACAGATAATCAAAATAGTAACATTCTCAACCCAAGCAACCTTACCAACACAACACTAGCATATCTACATACAACCTCACCCTACATATGTCTGAGTTCTTCCTTTTCAGTACCAATCTCAGTTTCAAGGATTTTGACTTGGGCAAGCTTTTCTGTGTATGCCCTTCTCAGGGCATTTGACTTGGAAAGGAGCTGAGCCATCTTGGATCCAGTCTTGCCCTCAGCTTCTTCTGCAAGAGAATCTGCCACTTTAGCAAGACAGGTGGATATGTCTTCCAAGCTATTCTTCCTTTTCTTAAGGTCCTCTAAAGACTGCTCAGTCAGCTTTCTTTTCTGGCTCGGGGATTCCTTTTCTTTCCTGATTCGTTCCTGATCCAGAAAGAGTCTGTATTTTGACCGGGCTGCACCCACAGATGCTAAGAGTTCCTTGGTGAGGGGAACCTGCGACACCTCCATGCATTGTGACAGTCACATATGAGTTTTCTGCCTCCACCTCCTTGTTGGAAAATAAGAAATAAAAAGATAGACGTACACCATCAAATTAGTCATACACACATTATACATTTAACAACATGTAGACTCAGCCTATCTTCAAGTATGTCTAAGCCATGGTTTGACCAAAATCCTCACACCTTGCAGCTGATCAAATGTATTAAATGTTACATTTTGGTTAAATTACTGAAATAAATGAAATTATAAAATTAACTAATTACATAAAGGCTCAGAATTTTCTTTCCCCAGGTCAATTGTATCTTAAAACACAAAAAACTTTAACCCCCTACCTTCTATTTATTATCCCGATGAAACAAACTTACTTTGTCTAGCCATGCTGAATATGAATTTGAACGTTAACATTGAAAACGTTGGGACACACTACCTGTTTTTACCCTATGTATATATGCCCACTAAAAGGCAAGACATCAGTACAATGTAAATAAAACCATGTGTAATCCATGAAACAGAGCATGGGACAGTGGAACATGTTTCAAAACATGACATAACCCATCTACATGTTTTTTTACATTTTACATGATATAATACAGTAAATATATTTTTATTTCCTCTAGCTGGGATTTAGCATGCATTGAAACATTTCTCTAACTCAATGCCATGGACAGTACATGGTTCGCAGGTATGCAAAAATTCGAGTTAAAATTCAGGTTCAGGTCGAAATTCAGGTTCGGGTCAAAATTCAGGTTTGGGTCGCAATTCAGGTTCGGGTCGAAATTCAGGTTCGGGTTGAAATGCGGTTCATCCGGGATACGTAGGATGAGCAAACAAACTCAGAGCTAATCGAACTGCATCTGGCCAATCACAAAACATATCAGAGGTCATTGGGAGGCGCGTCTTTCTGCTAAATTTCCTGTAAAAGTGCGGTCCCTGTTTGGCGTGTAAGTAGCATGTAAGCAGCACGAAAGTGACCACTGTGCCACCCAGAAATGGCACCTTGTGGCAGCTGCCACATAATCGTGGCACTTATTGTGGCCAGTGCTGCGTGACTGTGGTCTCCGTTGTCCAGAAACGCCGCCTGCCTCTGCTGACAGACATCTAAAGACTCTTGGGTGACTCTGCGTATCCTGAACTCCTGAACTCATAGTTTGGAGCTGTCGGTTAGCTCTGAACCGTTCACCCACCATAAATTAACAAACAAAAAATATGCTCCTGAATACCTCCAGGAACTTATTTCCTACTATGAACCCCCACGTCAACTAAGATCACAGGGTGCTGGTCTGTTATTAGTTCCACAAATTAACAAGGTAACAGCAGGGGGAAGAGCCTTTTCTTATAAGGCCCCCCAGCTTTGGAATAATCTTCCTAAATGTGTCCGGGACTCTGACACAGTCACAATCTTTAAATCTAGGTTGAAAACCCACTTATTTAGTCTAGCGTTTGATAATTAATATCCCCCTTAGATAAAGGTACAGATCCAGGGGTTCATAGACGAAGGGTTTTATGGTAGACTGGGGTGCCGGTGCTGTCATCCTGTCACTGCTCGTGGTCACTCAAGTTTGTTGACAGTGCAGTGGACACATGCCATTTTCTCAGAATGCCCCCAAGCCTATGTTACCTTCTGGTTCTGCCTTTTTTAGCTAGGCTGTAATAATTTAACTTAGTGCCGGAGTTGCTGCCACACTCCAGAAATGTTTATAATTTTACCTGTCCTGTATATGTCCTCATACAGAGCTAATTTTCCCTGTTTCATTTCTCCACATGGCTGCCCGCCTGCTTGAGGAATAATGAGATGAGGAGAGACAAGCGATCCATCCTGGGCCGGCCACCTCCTGCCTAACCGGATGCCTACACCATGATGGACATTATTACATCTTTTACATTCTGTCTACATTCTGTCTATATTGTTGTTGTTGTCATGGTGACCGGTGTCGGCCAGAGGAGGATGGGCTCCCCCCCTGAGTCTTGGTTCCTCTCAAGGTTTCTTCCTCATGCTAAAACTAGGGAGTTTTTCCTTGCCACTGTCGCCTTTGGCTTGCTCACTGGGGGCTAGGACTCGGCACTACAACAACTGTTGTAAAAAGCGCTATATAAATAAAATTTGATTGATTGATTGAAAAAATATAAACCATCTTCATTTCCACGAATCCTACAAATGCGATGCCACTCGCTCGCAGTGGTTTAAATGACGCTGATGGCGTGATGAACGTTCACTGATGAACAATCTGTAATAAATCTGTTTTATGTTGTGACGTGGGGGTGAAGTGTTATCAGTGGGAGGACACTTGCTGAGAAGAGCATTTTATATAAGGGGTTTCACATTTAACATTAACTTAACTACGTTAATATAATAGAAGACACACGGACAGCACGATCATGATGAGGCATGACTAAACTAGACAACACCACAAACCACTACATCAACACAACACGGATGACTAAAGCGAACATACCAGAGAACGAGTACAGATAAACACGAAAACCCTCAAACTCACCCATGCACAGTGGCGTGCACACATAGACCTCAGGTGGTGCTAAAGCACCACCAACTCTGCCCTTTATCAACGAAAGTGCCCTTTTGAAACTTCGTTTTTTATTATTATTATTATCATTTTACTGAGGTCGGTTTGAAATGATCTTTTGAAAACCTGAGCGATTAAAAACAATGCCCTGAAATGCGCCACCGCCTTGCGCACACCCAACCTCTCTCTTCCTTTAACATCAGATGTGCTGCAGCAGCAGTTCAGTTCAGCGAGTGGAAGGAAGCGTCTTCAGCACAGCACGCACGGTCACAGATAGACTTCTTCTCCCGTGCCCCACCAGCCAGGTCACATACACATCAAGTCAAATCGTACCGTTTGCCCTCTAAGCCCAACGTGAAATCATTTTGTTGTGCAGTAAAATGTCTCATACAGCACCAAACTACTAAGCATTTTTAGCCGATGGTCACCTGATAAACTAGTCGCTCTAGCCCAAATCAATGATAGATAACGTGAGGACGACCACATACAAATAATTAAGGTAGAGTTTGCAGATCTATGTGTTAAGCTGAACGTTTTCTGTTGTATAGGTTTTGTTAGGCAACATAAATTAACACATTCATTTGTGAAAGAAGAAACGGGAAGTTCCCCATTATCTGTGAAAAATGCCCATCTGCATTCGTGTAATCAATCAATCAATCAATCAAAGTTTATTTGTATAGCGCTTTTCACAACACATGTTGTCACAAAGCGCCTTACAGGATTTAAAAGGTTAACAATGACAACAGTCAGTAGCCTATAACTCCTTCTCGTACTTTTTGGTCTTTTTACTGTCTTAATTGTAGGCCTATATTGATTTACTAATTGCAAAATATATGCAACAATGCCTGCAGACAGTGGAGGGTAAACAGAAGTTAACTGAAGGACAATGACTGTATATAGTTAATATTGGATATGGATTTTATCAGTTGGCGGTGACTTTTTCCATTGAAAACTCACGTTTAGAGAATGTTACTAATAAAAGTCAAATTTCATTCAAAATGCGCTTGTAATTTTTTTTATAATGAATTGTTCCACGTGCGCTAAAAAGTGACCCCCCCCCCCCTTCCCCACTTGCCCCCAAAAATGTCTGTGCACGCCACTGCCCATGCACACACCACATACTCTCATACAGAACACATACTCTTTAACGATGTCGAATTTAGATTAGTGGTAGACATTGAGTGGCAGTAGCCGCTCTGTGGTTGATGGCTGATGCTGCGGTGTTACGTGAACTGTGGATTTTGGAAATTGATTAACAGAGTCTCCCTCAGAGTCCATGGTGTAAATGAAGGCAAAAATATGACATCTACAGATACACACACACAGACAACAGATACACACACACAGACGAGACAGATATAAACAGGTAGACAGATAAACACCAAGACAGACAGATAGATGATGAATGGATGGATAGATAGATAGACAGACAGACAGACAGACGAGTGGCTCTTATAAGTGCCTTTGGGTTGCTATAAAGGATATTGAGATAGATGGATGTGAGGAGGGATCTGAAAGGTCTGTGAAAAGAAAAAAAAAAAAGATGTTACCATATAACTTTTCTGAGCATATTGCAGATAATATCAGTAATAAAACACTTCCCAACAGCACCTTTGATTAAAAAATATATATATATAATAAATAATAATAATAATAAAATATATATAATATAATTAGGCCTCTCCAACTAGATTTGGTAGAGCACAGTGTGTGAAATGTTTAAAAAAATCATTGTGCTTTTATACTCTTGATAATATTTTAACATATTTATTAAATACTACCACATATCATGAAAATGTCTTACTCATGTTTTCACAATTCACATATCAATCAGCTCTAGCTGAAATGTCATTTCTATATCATTCATTAATGGACATACAGTTTGAGTAATGTTAGTCTAGACCTGTGTATTATTTAGGTATACATAATTAGAGGCACCAGCTCTTATGCTAGCTAGCAAAGAACATTTTCACCTGTTAAAACAACGACACGCATTCTTAGCATGTCAAAAGTAAACTTCTACATGGTTCAAGAATTTTGAGGGCAAAATAATTTTATAGATATTGTGATACTTACAAAAGGAAAAGTGTTTAAATCAAAGCTCAAGTTAATTAAAGGTAAATTAAATGCTAGTTTACTAGCTTAGCTAGCAGCATGACCCATACCTGTCAAGTGTCCCGTTTTGGCCAGGACAGTCCCGTATTTTACCGCTCTGTCCCGGCGACGTCCCGTATTTTTATTTTCCCGTATTTGTCCCGTATTTTCAGTTTTCAATTTTTTTTTAAAGCATTCATGTGCCGCTCCAAACAGAATTCTGTCACTAGCCTCGCGAGAACTGCCACCCAGACTACTGCAGGTAGCAGTTCTCGCGAGGCTAGTGACAAAATTCTGTTTGGCACGGCACATGAATGCTTTAAAAAATATATAAATTAAAACTCGCGGGTTTAGTGTCGACAGTGGGAGCAAACGTGGAACAACAAATCAGGATTTAATGAGAGAAGGCAGTCCTGCCTAAAAAGCTAAGCGTACGTGTAAGAACCTTGACGAATGGGACAGGGAATTTACTTTCCTAAAGTGGAGCATGAAGGGGCATAGCTACTCATTCTGTAAGATATGTAGCTGTGATTTTAGTGCCTCTCATGGGGGAAGGAACGATGTCCGTCAGCATGAACAATCTGCCAAGCACAAACGCGGGCTAAAGGCACAGAAAGATGCCCAGGAGATGTCCCCATTTGTAGCTAGAAATTTTAATTTTTTTTATTCATTTGTAGTTCAAAACATATTTGGGGTGTTTTTTCTTCACTTTTGCCACTCCAAAGATGTTTTCGTTTTTCCTACAGCCTCGATTGCGGCTATATGCAAATAACTGATTATGCAAATTAGGCGATGACGTCATATACGGGAAATGTCCCGTATTTTTAAATACAAAACTTGACAGGTATGATGACCAGATCTGTGCACATTTGTCTTATACTCTTGGGATGTTAAATCAAGCTCCTACTTAATATTGCCTTTTATTTAAGTTTATATTGACAAAATAAAACTGTTAATGTATTCAGAATTGCACGTGTCTGTTATTAAAACGAAGTCAAGTTTAAGCACCGGACTGCTTACACACTCACCGTGAGGAAGGAAAAGCGCGCTGATTCTGTGTCCAGTGGCTCGGGCGGAAGTGCACACAGTCCAACAGCTGGGGGGCGCTCACTTTCACTTCAATGCATTAGCTTTCATAAATGAGGCTGGATGGAATGTAGTGCCCTAAATTAGACCCTCCCCTAAACAATCTTTGCTTCAAAACCTTGATATCGATGCGAACTATACAGTAAGAGTCTTTGTCTGAGCACATTCTTGTTAACTAAACACATACATGTTGGGATGTTTCCATACGTGGTCTATTATGAGTGAATTCCTGTTACAAGTGAGGTTAAAAAAACGAACACGAACAAGCCGAGGGCCGGACTGGTTCAATGTTTATTAAAACATATTAAAATAATTGCACATAGCCTATTGAACCAAGACCTAACACAGTGTATATTATTGAATGCTTAAATGAATAAAGCAATATTTTCTTATGGATCTGTCAGTAATTTAAAGTGAAAATATTTTTCAACAAGCAAACATGAATAAAGTAATATAGGTTTGAAAAGTGCTGGAATTTAAGCTAAAGTACTTGAAAATGCTTGAAATTGTAACTACTTCGTTTCACAACAAATAGCTGTCTGACTGAACAGTTCTCTTGTATTACGTTAACAAATACGAGCCTATTGTAATTCCAGGACGAAACATGAGAGAACGTGAAGACGTTAATATTGGGCGTTTTGAAAATAAACAACCATTAAATAATGTGAATTAAAAGCTAATTATTTCGAATATATGTATAAATATTTAACTTAATAAGTTTAACGTGCTGGGAAATATTGAAATGGACCTTGAAAGTGACGTACAAGTGCTTGAATTCCACCTTATAAAGGTGTATGAACCATTCAAACGTGACTTTGTTCATTGCGCTGAGGCGCAAAGTACAAAATTCGAGAGATGCACAACCTCCCGAATCGACAGCGCGCGAGACGCTCGCGCACGAGCTGAGCCACTGCGATTACGTTATTTTCGCCGCGCTGACCCCTGCCACTTGTGCGCGCTGCAGTGACTTCACGGGCTACCGTTGCATTGTGGGGAATGTAGTATTTGTGCGTGCAAAACACCAGCGGGCGGCTGTGGCCTGCGGGCCGGTTCTAACAGTAATAAAATATCATTCAGGGGGCCATAGATAATCAATTTGCGGGCCAGATCTGCCCCGCGGGCCTTGACTTTGACATATGTGGCCTAGGGATCAATTTTGTCGGGAATCGGCGAGTATTTACATGTATTTGATAGCGGCGTATCAGTACACAGAGAGCTGCGTACACATGAGTACGCATTCCAGTGCATAGTTTTGCATACGATTTCATACGCGTTTTGTTTGTGCGTGCAAAACACCAGCGGGCGGCTGTGGCCTGCGGGCCGGTTCTAATAGTAATTAAATATTATCCAGGGGGCCATAGATAATCAATTCGCAGGCCTTGACTTTGACATATGTGGCCTAGGGATCATTTTTGTCGGGAATCGGCGAGTATTTACATGTAGATTTGATAGCGGCGTAACATCAATTGTTTTGACCAAGCAACAGTTTAAGAACAAACCTAAACATAAAAGCACTAAAAAATAAGAAAATTTAAAAATACATTAAAATTAAGCGATTATGTTGGTCTTTTTAGTGAAGAATTCTGTCCGAATCCCACTGGCATTTGCTCAGGAAATGCGTCTCTCTCTCTCTCTCTCTCTCTCTCTCTCTCTACTCGCAAAACGTCAAATGTTTAATCTTTTGCTTTAATATACTGTACAGAGTAGATACTATGATCAGTTTGGACACCTACATATAGCCCAGGGATAATTTTTGTCGGGAATCGGCGAGTATTTACATGTATTTGATAGCGGCGTAACATCAATTGTTTTGATCAAGCAGCAGTTTAAGAACAAACATAAAAAGCACTAATGGAAAATAATAAAATGTAAAAATACATTAAAAAATAAATAAAGCAATTATGTTGGTCTTTTTATTGAAGAATTCTGACCGAATCCCACGGGCATTCGCTCAGGAATTGCGTCTCTCTCTCTCTCTCTCTCTCTCTCTCTACTCGCAAAACGTCAAATGTTTAATCTTTCTTAGCGTTTGTTTTAATATATTTTACAGAGTAAAGACTACGATCAGTTTGGACACCTACTATAGCCTAGGGAACGTATTTGTCGGGAATCTGCGAGTATTTACATGCGTTTGATAGCGGCGTAACATCTGTACGCAGCTCTCTGCGTACACATGAGTACGCATTTCAGTGCAAAGTTTTGCGTACGATTTCATACGCATGGGGAATGAGACCGGGTTGTATGAGCCCTCTCGGCCGTACGGTCAGACTCTCTCTTCATAAAATAAACCAGCTCGACTTTGGCGAACTAACTTTTCTTGGCCATTCACGGAAGGGCAATTCTGATGAACCAATATCGGCATTCAGCCCTACTAGATAAGTTTTTTTCGCTCCCAACTCGATTTCTCCAACCGCTGGTTCAATTTCCCCTCTCTCCGCTTCCCCTCATCTCCTAGCAACCGCTCAAAAGCCCAAACCCGTGCCCACAAGGCTCAAAACAAAAGGATCACTCGCATTTCAAAATAAAAGTGTTCACATGCACTTTGCATCCCTTACACATACACAGCAATGAAAAATACATTAAACTTTGGAGACATTTGTTTTACGACCATCTTGTCCGACAAGCAAATGACTTGCAAACAACTGTCGGAATTCAATATCCTGCCACAAGTCGTACCGCAAAAACCTCCAAATATGAATATGACCAATAACAACGGATTTAAGAGAAGGCACAACCATATGGAGTTAAGGTCTATTTGGAGCTGATCCAGCCTGCAGGAATATGTACTTGACTGCCACGTAACACAAAATATTTCCCATCAAACATTTTGTTTTTTATTGTAAAATGTAATAAATAATTGTATTTTTTTATTAATGACCCACATAAACCGTAAAACTGATTTGCAATTTATTTGTGTTGTTTTATTATATTTTGTGTATAATAATAAAAATGCCCTTTTGGACTAGGGCCGTGTGAGGGGTGGGCGGATGCTTTATGGGGGAGACGCGGAAAGGCATCACTAAAAGGGAGAGCTCTTATTGTGATTTAGGAATCTTGAATGTGGATCTTGTGTTTAAAAATGTCTTTTATAGAATTATTTGTTCAATTAATTGGTTCAATGCAGACAGATTTCTTCATAACTTATAATTAGTAGGCTTGAAAGTTACTGTATAGAGGCAGACAGTTCCCGGAACGCACCCTTCAAAATGAAAGAGTTCCCGGATCATGTTCCGACAGGATCTTGCTCAAATTAAGCCCTGCTGTTTGCCAGAACACTACAAACAGGTAAAACAGGTAAAGGTGAGATGGGTGAGGCCAGGTGGGACAAGACTAAATCGAAAGTAAACAAGAAGAATCACCTTATGAACACAAGACTGACATACGACGGTGAGTATTAACACTGAGAAATATTATAAATGTTACATTATGTACAAAATATATTGTTTTAATGTTTTAACGATAAAGGGGCATAAAGCTGTTTGAATATACGAAAAGGTCTGTGAGACTTACTGCAATATGACAAAATGTCCGAAATGAAAACAGACGACAGATCACATTCTAAAGCGAGTAGAGGTTAAATAGGGTGACCAAAAATGTCCGTATTTCACGTCCTGTCCCAGACGTTTTTTTTTTTAAGTGAGGAAATGTCTTGGTTTTTAAATTACCTTCATTTGACCATTAAAATTTAAATTTACAGACACTAGGGCCCTGTGCACGGTGCTGCCTGTGACGTAATCCCTGAGCCGCATCTGTTTTTAAGCAACATGTAACATGCAATACTCACTGTACAATACAACACTGTATACAACAGTTACAGAAACTGGAAAACGTAATGAACAAATCTGTTAAAATGTCATTTTCCTATAATCAGTGTTTCAGTGTCCTGCTCCTCCTCTTTATGATGAACTGTTGACAGGGAGCAGAGAGCAGCATCTCCAGTGTCCAGCTGTGTGTGTGTGAAGAGGAACAACTCCATGATGGAGCCTCATAACTCCAGCAGTGGAGGAGGAACCTCTGACCCAAAGTGAGGAGCTTTACATCAGCACTTAATCTGAGGAAACAGGAAGAGGGAATATTCAGGATAAATGAGATGTAGTGAAGGATGTAATTACTCAACACTTTTCTCATCTTCATCAGGTTGAAGAGCGTATTTTCAGTATTCAGCCGTGTGTTTATGAAGAGTGAATCATCTCCAGTACCCAGCTGTGTGTCTATGAAGAGTGACAGGTCCATGAATAAGCCTCCTGTCTTCAATAGTGGGCCTGTGACCCCTGACCCACAGTGAGTGACACATTACACACACAGATTCTTTAATCAGACTAAAAGTCTTTTAAGTCTTCATTCTCCACATTTTGCTCTGTCTCTCCCTCCTCAGTTCTTGTGTATGTGTGGAGGGAGTAAATCATTGTGGTTCCTTATTCCCACATTAAAGCCAGTACCATTGAATTATCCTTAAACAAACAAGGAACAGAGTAATAAAAAATAAAGAAGACAGACTCCAATATCACTTGAAGAGAATAACAGGTCCCACTTTATTGTAGATCAACGTTGGTGTACAGTTAAGTCTCTCCCCAACATGAAAGTCTCCAGGGCTCAGAGGAGTACTAATGTTTATTCATACGGTATATTCTGTAACGATGTGACAGATGCAGCAGACACAGGAGGTGGTGCTGGGTCGACTTTAATGTCCATTTCCATCATAGACACAGCACAACTCAAAGCAGTTAAATGCATTTTAAATGCAAGGGATCATAGGAGCGAATAGCACTCTGAACCTAAAGAGAGTCACTCAATCTTGGCCAAAACGGATAAAGAGGGCGACTGGAAATGAGTGACAGGTGCACGGAATGAAGAGAAGTGATCAATAGGCGGGGCTTGTGATCTATGTAGTGAATGGGAGGTGGAGTGTTGTGAAGTGGGCGGATCCCCTGAGGAGCCGGACCGGCCTACCGTGACATATTCTAATCTATTCTACACATTGCCCCTCCTACTCTATTTACATATCTGCTTTAGATTCTACCACCATTATGTCCAATCATCAAGGCTTCACACCCCAGTCATTCATATTCATGTACACATTCATTATATATTTATTAGGTCCAAATGTAAAAGTTCTATCTGTTTAAAGATCCCCTGATCTGGACCTTTATCAAATGAGGCCTTTTACAGTATCATCCTACATCCACAGTTCATCCAGCAGTACGTAGAGGCCCTTTCATTATCTGCCTGTGTTCATGTTATGTCTAAATTCTCCAGGTCTTTCCACCAGTCTGTACATTATCATTGGAGCTTTGTAGAGCTCCTCAAGTTTTAATAATTAATAGTTTCATTCATTTTAATATTCTTGGCTGAGTTCCGAAATGTTTCCCAACTAACTCCCAAACTCCTTCTGTAAATTATTTATTACACAGAAAAAAACATTTTTCTATTAAATGTCTTGTGTTCTGATATATATAAATATATATAAGCAGAGGTGGGTAGGAACGCGTTACATTTACTCCGTTACATTTACTCAAGTAGCTTTTTGGACAAAAATGTACTTGTAAGAGTAGTTTTAATATGAACGACTTTTACTTGAGTAAATATGTGCTGAGAAAAATGCGACTTTTACTCCATTACAATCGGATTTGCGCCGCGCGCTACCGTTACTTTCGTTTTGTAAATAATTCGTCTTTTCAGTGAGAAGACTGACCAACATCTTGTCACCTGAGTATGAGTGACCAATCAAATGAAGCCGATCAGTCACGTGATCACATAAGCAAACTTTCTCCACCGGTAGCAAGAAAGTGACAGAAAAACCTCCTGAGCATCCCTGACCTCATACAGCCAATGTTTACATTACAAATGTGTAAAAAGGACATTTATATAATGCACTGTCAGTTGTGTCTGCCAAACGTGTAGACATTTCAGCTTACAAGAACTCGACATCAAATTTGAGGAAACACGATACGATAAGTTTGCCGTATGTGTGTAATGCTATATCTCTGAGGTATACGTTTGTATGATGTAATTATTAAATGTAACGCAGTGCTATACTAAAAACCAATTCACACTAACAATATATGATGATTTAGTTGAACCAAAGTTTGCTACAAATTGATTCAGTTGGCGTCAAGTTGTAGCTACACGTATTGGCTGACAGTCTCATCAGTTAGTGCCTTTGTGGAACACATTAAAGTTACACAGGCCTAATATTTAGGAACAAACAAAACTACAAATTATTTATAATAAATACATTTTATATATTATATTTTTTATAATAAATTATTTTTGTTATCATTAAAAGTCAGTTTCCAGTAATTCAATTTCCCATGATGTTATTTATTGACACGAGACAGTACTCATGCATTTACTCACTACTTGAGTAGCTTTTTATCAAAGTACTTTTTTACTTTTACTCAAGTAAATTTTTGGGATGCATACTTTAACTTTTACTTGAGTAACATTTGGTTCAACTAACAGTACTTTTACTTGAGTAAAATTGTTGAATACTCTACCCACCTCTGTATATAAGTGGTGCTGTGGTCATAAACTGATCAGTGATGAACGGGGTAGAAGGAGGATGATGAATTGTGCCCTCTAGTGTCAAAAGAGTAAATTACAATATAAGTAGCATGAATGTAACATGTATTTATGAATGTACCATGTTCACGAATGTAACATGTATTCAAGTCTATAAAATGTAGATTTTCCATTAAAGTTGTTGTTCTGTTTGACCACAGTGCCCAAAAGAAACCTGTAAATATTTCTAAAGACAAACTGGAGTCAGTATTCAAGGTGTGTATTTGTGTGTGTGTGTGTGTGTGTGTGTGTGTGTGTGTGTGTGTGTGTGTGTGTGTGTGTGTGTATTTGTGTGTGTGTGTGTGTGTTTGTGTGTGTGTGTGTGCGTGTGTGTGTGTGTGTGTGTGTGTGTGTGTGTGTGTGTAGGGTGTCATGCTAAGCTCCACCCTCTCCTGTCAATCGGCCTGTTTGGTCCCTCTAGCCCCGCCCAGCCTTTCCCTGTTTATACTTCCCATGTGTTTTTCATGTCTGTCTGTCCCTCCTTCCATTCAGTAACTCCACCCTGTGATTATCAGTCCCACCTCTTCACAGTTGACTTCTCTTGTTAGTCTGTCCTATTTAATCTCTGTCCCTTCTCTTGTTAGTTTGTCCTATTTAATCTCTGTTGATTCTCTTGTTCTGTGGTGGTTCTTGTATTGGGAGATATTGTATTATGTTCTGTCTTGAGCTCTGTGGTTGTATTCTGTGTATGTGGATTGTGTTTATTGTGTGTGTGGGAGAAGGGTCTTATCATTAGTGTTTACATCACAGATAATTTATAAAACTTTATAAAACTACCTACAATTGAAACTTTATATTTATTATATTATAATATAATATATTATATATATTAGACTTTTGTACTTAAACTTTTGTAATAAACCATAATGTCCACAGGACCACCCAGTCCCTCTCAGTTCAGTCCTCTCTTATGTTTAATGGATTATCCTGTGTTATAATCATCTGTCTGTAACACTGTAATTTTACTGATACTGGTTATTCAGGAGCTGGAGCACAAAATCATCTCTTTGGTGAAAAATGATTTGAAGAGATTCAAGAATCTTCTGAGTCCAGATTACCCAGCATGCACTGAGAGACAGGTGAAGGATGGGGAGGATCAGAGCAGTGTCAGAGAGGGGGTGATGAAGATCACACTGCACGTTCTGAGGAACATGAACCAGACAGACCTCGCTAACACACTACAGACCAGTAAGAGCTCTGGGTCATGACATCATAGCATCACTTTATTACTTTAGAGGGAGGACACTGTTGGTAAATGTCAGTTCACTTGGTCTGTCCTCAGTTGACCTCCCTTCAGTGTAGTCTGCTCAGGTGCAGACTCAAGACTCTCCTACATTTATTACTGTTGTCATGTGATTGTAGAATGTTGAAGTTTTTAGGATACATTGTTATTCTTTAGAACTGAGATTTGACCAATCAGATTTGACCACAGGTCACTGTCTCATGATATCATACACAGGTGTGTTTTCTATTTCCCTCCATTGTCTCTCAGATGTCCAGTCTGCTAGTTGTAGGTCTCCTCAGTCAGGTGACAGTTACCAGTGTGTGTGGTTGAACTTCAGCTGGTGTAATGGCTTCCTCCATCAACGCATGTGTTCTCCATGTCAAACTGCTGATCATTAAGGGTTATTGATACCCAGACACTCTAACCATCCTCTAATTTAACTCTTACAGTACTTCAATTTCCTGAATGTACTGTATCATGGCCAATCTATGGGGACTAAAAATCTATTCATAGTGATGAATTAATGTTCAATTTATATACTCAATTTCAAGACATTCTTTTTTTATACGCCTTTAAAGATACTCAAGGTCGCTTTACAATTTTAACACAAGTCTTACACAACCAATCACACACCAGTGAGAAGTGTACTCTCCACAGGAATCCACAGCCCCCTGCACTGTAAAAAATAAATTGTTGAGAAAACTTAAAATATTAAAGCAACATTATGCACTAAGATTTTTTAGTTATCTCAACAATTGCACTTGTAGTCATTCTTACAAAGATTTGTTTGTTTAGCCAACTTAAATTATTTTATTCATGCTATTAATAACTTTGTTAAGGCAACATTATGCATTAGTATTTTTCTGTTGCCCTTACTAAACTTTTATTGTTTAGCTAACTTAACTTACTGACTGGCAGTTCTACTTGCCAAAACCAATCCTAAATGACCACATCATTAACATACTGTACTACATATGCCTCAGTAAGACATTAAGCACATGGTATACAAACTTGCATTAATTTATTCCAACCAGTAACCGACAGAACCAACATACTGTTGCGTGAAGCAGCAAACCGATCCATTTAAACGCAACAAGGCTTATTTATTTAAATTGCCTCAGCAGCGTAATCACGAATGAAGCCGAGATCACGCACAGATCTTAGATTTTACTTAGACACGAAACATGAGGGAATGGCAATAGCATGACAACACTACACAAACATGGCATGGGATAATTCACACAGTACAACTACATAAACTGATGAAGGCACATAATCAAGTACACAATCAGTCAATAAATGCACAACATCACATTAACGGCGAACAAAACCGGAGCCGCAGGGGCTCATGGGAAGTAGCGCCGTCCCCCAATGGGCCTACGCTACAATACATATCCTGAATATCACTCCACATTACACATTCAGTATGGAAATGTAATAAAATCCTTAATGAATACTCTCAAATCTCACTAATTCAAAACAAAAGACCTTCAGATGCTAAATTCTCAAAACAAATTCCAGAAACCGCATATGGAGCACTGTGCAAAGCCCCTGGTGTGCAGGCTGAGAAACCCCGCGTTCCACCTTGTGCCTTTGTGCGCATGTGCACAAGCCTAATGAACTCAGACAAATCCTGTAACAGCAAATTGATTGTTCTGGTAATTCAAAGAATTGTGTAGGCACAATATCAGAGTGAAATCTGTTGGCCTGACATGTTTTTGCATTTTCATGCTAAGTAATCCACATTTCTTTGTTTCAGTAACTCAAAATCTCACATCAGATGAACAAAACGTAGTTTTTTTTTGTGTGGGGGACTGTAATAATGATGTCTTTTCTTGTATTTCCTGTGATCAGTCTGTTATGATTGATCCTAAAGACATTAACATGTGTGCTGTTGTCTTCCTCTTTATCAGAACTGGTCCATGCTTGCTACAGAAAACTCAAATCCAAACTGAGGGAAAAATGTCAGAAAATTAATGAAGGAATCTCACAGCATGGAACCACAGCACTTCTGAATGAGATCTACACAGAGCTCTACATCACAGAGGGAGGGAGTGGAGAGGTGAATAATGAACATGAGGTGAGACAGATTGAGACAGCATCCAGGAGACCAGCAACACAGGAGACACCCATCAAATGCAGTGACATCTTTAGACCCTTACCAGGACAAGACAAAGCCATCAGAACTGTGCTGACTAAAGGAGTGGCTGGAATTGGTAAAACAGTCTCAGTGCAGAAGTTCATACTGGACTGGTCTGAAGGAAATGTAAATCAGGATGTTCTCTTCATATTTCCACTTCCTTTTAGGGAGCTGAATTTGATGAAGGAGAAAAAGCTCAGTCTGGTGCAGCTTCTTCATTGCTTTTTTCCAGAAACACGTGAATTACAACCAACTCACTATTCATACTACAAAATTCTGTTTATCTTTGATGGTCTGGATGAGTGTCGTCTTCCTCTAGATTTCCAGAACAATGAGAGCTTGTGGGATATAAGAGATTCTGCCTCAGTGGATGTGCTGCTGACAAACCTCATCAAGGGGAATCTGCTTCCCTCTGCTCTCCTCTGGATAACTTCTCGACCAGCAGCAGCCAATCAGATCCCTCCTGAGTGTGTTGACCAGGTAACAGAGGTACGAGGGTTCAGTGGCCCTCAGAGAGAGGAGTACTTTAAGAAGAGGATCAGAGACCAGAGTCTGGCCAACAGAATCATCTCACACACAAAGTCATCAAGAAGTCTCTACATCATGTGCCACATTCCAGTCTTCTGTTGGATTGCAGCCACTGTTCTAGAGAGGATGTTGGGTGAAGCAGAGAGTGGAGAGATCCCCAAGACTCTGACTCAGATG
Source organism: Brachyhypopomus gauderio (assembly GCF_052324685.1). NCBI lineage: Eukaryota > Metazoa > Chordata > Actinopteri > Gymnotiformes > Hypopomidae > Brachyhypopomus > Brachyhypopomus gauderio. The sequence goes on from NC_135211.1 coordinate 54,571,737, forward strand.
TTCACACACTTCCTGATCTTTCACATCAAACAGAAGCACAAAAAGTATGATCAGAAAAGTTACACTGACACTCAACAATCTAGAAAACATGTTTTGGCACTGGGAAAACTGGCTTTCGAACAGCTGGATAAAGGCAACCTGATCTTCTATGAGGGTGACCTGAGAAACAGTGGCATTGATGTCAGAGAAATGTCGGTGTATTCAGGAATGTGCACTCAGATCTTCAGAGAGGAGTTTGGTCTACAGCTGGGGAAGGTGTTCAGCTTTGTACATCTGAGTGTTCAGGAGTTTCTGGCTGCTTTATATGTATTTATTACCTACGTCTCTACTTACACCAATGTGCTGGAACAGCAACAACCTGGATTGGAACACAGAAACACATTGTCTGACTTCCTCTGCAGTGCAGTTGACAAGGCCTTACAGCGTCAGAATGGACATCTGGACCTTTTCCTCCGCTTCCTTCTGGGTCTCTCACTGGAGTCCAATCAGACTCTTTTACGAGGATTACTGACACAGACAGGAAGCAGCTCTTACAGCAAAGAGAAAACAGTCAAGTACATCAAGGAGAAGATCAGGGAGAATCCCTCTCCAGAGAAATCCATCAATCTGTTCCACTGTCTGAATGAAATGAATGATCATTCTCTAGTACAGGAAGTCCAAACATACCTGAGCAGAGGAGGTGACACTCGCCTGCGTGAAGCCAAGCTCTCTCCTGCTCAGTGGTCAGCTCTGGTGTTTGTGTTGCTGAACTCAGAAGAGGAGCTGGATGAATTTGACCTGAGTAAATATGACCCATCAGAGGAATGTCTAGTAAGACTGCTGCCAGTGGTCAAAACATCCAGAAAAGCCATGTGAGTATTTTCATTCAGAGATTTACAGTGGACATAGCACTGGATGCTCCTGAATCAGAAGGTCTATGACAAATGAAAAAGAGAGTGAGAGAAATTTAGAGAGAGAGAAGGGTAGAGAGGCCCTACAATAAAAAGAGAAAGAAGATTCGAGAGAGAAGAGTAGAGAACCTGCATTAAAAAGAGAGAGAACATTTGAGAGAGAGAGAAAAGAGTAGAGACCCTACATTAATGAACAATTTCACAAGATACTGACACCACTTGATAAGGTTATTTATCAGGAAACTTTACTTGTGGTAATATCTTTTAATTTTATTATTATTTTGGTCATTAAATTCCAGCTTACATGAACATTTTACAGTTACCTTTTATTTCAGCAGATAAAAGAATGGTGTACTTACATAAATTAACAAACAACATTTAAAACAATGTAAAAACATTAACCAAAACAATAAAAGCAATAATAAAAGCTCAGCCATAATACATACTTTCAATCTCTATTTTGACAGTTGAACTCCAACAATCATGACAACTGAACTGACTCTAAAAAAATATAAAAAACACAAAAAGATGGTTACTATGGATTTTTACAATGTTCTCGAAGTTGAAAAGATTTACATTAAATGGGATTCTAAAATATAAACAGTAATGTGAACTAACAGCACTAGTTATCTTATATCATTCTCAGTTTATTGTGTAGTATGGACTGTAGCAGCACGTGCCAATTAAAAGATTCAGATTAGGATTGCTTGGGAAAAATGTTTTTGTTTCATTTACACACCCAGTAGAAAATCAACAACTTGAAAAATTTAGCTACACTGAATATGCTTCTACAACGAGAACTTTTAATTGGCTAATACAAAGCACAAGGGCCCAGAATCTAATACTTCAATAATCGTTACAGATCATAAAAGGGCTTACACACAGTTGTTTAAGGCATTTTCAACAGTAACAGTAAGATGGTAAGGGTGCTGAAAATATTTTAAGAATTGCGCCTAGCTATATGAAACAATCACATCAATTCTATCACTGTGCACTTGTGTTCAGTCCCAGTTCACTCACTGTTAGCTGTCACTACATAACAGTTTATCATTAACTTTATCAAAAAAGATGTCATATTAGGACACATCCAGAAGGAAGAAAATTCCATAACTCCAGGTTTTGAACATTATGGCAGTTTCTCTCAATGATCTTGTTAGGCATCTGTCACGTAGGGCTACGCCCCCTCTCCTAGCTGTCACTCCAGTTTCCCTGTTCCTCGTATCTGTAGTTCCTTGCCGGTTAGTCCCACCCAGCTTGTTTGTTTCTATGGTTTCCCATTGTCTTCCACACCCTTGTCATCAGTGTTGTCACCTGGTCCTAGTCTAGTCCTGTGTATTTATAGTCCTTGTATTTCCCATGTCTGGTTATCGGTTGTTTTGTGCATTCATGTTCCTTGTGACATCTAACGTTCGTAGTTTTCCATTTCATGTCTCGTTGTTTTCCCCATGATCTCTGTGTGTTCCTGCCTGGTCTGTGAGTCCTCCTAGTTGTGTTTGTAATCCATGTCCGGATTGCCTGCCTGTTTTGACCCGTGCCTGTTACCTTGACCACGTCTTTGGAATTCCTTAGAATAAATCTCGCTCTCCTCAGCGTTTGCGTCCGCCTCCCTGTTCTGCCTCGCGCAGATCGTTACAGCATCATTAAACCGGTGCCCACTGCCGCATCTGTGAAAAGAGAAAATCAAATGTTTCTGTTTTAACCTGCAACCTGTAGGCTATATAATAATTCTGGGACATCGTGTGCACTTTTTAATCAATTTAGAATGCATAACTGTAACGACGGTGGTAGGGACGCACACACCGTGTTAGAGAGAGCGAGAGAGAGGTGGAACCAAGTGCCACAATAAATAACAGAACTAAAAGGAGCGCCTGAATAAACACGGACTGCTCAACACGTAAAAAGAAATAAGGCAAAAACAAGGACGTCAGGGGAAGGAGCTGACTAATAGCAAAAAGGCTATTCAAACAAAAAACCCTTCCCATACGAACAGCAACGGGATAGGAAGGTAAACAGGTTGAGGAAAACTTGAGGGAGGTCAGTAAGGGACGCAGGAGAGGACTTGAAAAAAGACAGAGAAGAGAGATAGGTGGCGAGACACCTAAAGAGGCAAACGCTGCAAAACAGAGTAAGAGAGAGGCTGAGAGCGTAACGGCATAACCACAACGAATCAGCAATGATCTGTCTCCACTGGCTTCCTTAAGAAGCCATGGCAACAGGTGAGACAGATCATTGCTGATTGCGTTGCCGGAGTCTAGGACTGGCTCGGGTGCCCCTTGTGGATGTAGACGGCACGGCATCCGAGCCAGCCCTGACAATAACATTGTAACGTAAAATGCAAAACAATTCTGAAATCACAATAACCCCAAATATCAGACAGTTTTGTTTGACATCCAGGAAGATACGAGGCATGTTGGTCAGAATTGGGCCTGATTTTGGCACCTGTGTATGGTTTTGACTTTGACATTTTTACAGGGCTTGCAGCTGTAGAGTTCTTGCCCCAATATTCAGTTTCTAAAGTAAACCCATCCATTTCTGACCAGGCTTTTATTGGAGTTTGTGATTGCTTAAAGTGGAACAACTTTCAAAAGTGACTGCACATAAGCTCATCATGGGACCATTTAAAAGTCATACAAATGTTTGTATACATAACCAGAAAACATAGCTGTTTATCAAGTTAAGTAGTGAAATAGTATTACTCATACTGGTGCCTTGATTTGTGTGCACATACTAGTCTTGAAAGAGGAGTTAGCAAAGAACATAGTAGAGGTGAAACAAGTGTAGATAGGGTGATGTGTCTGAAGATAGAAGTAGAAGGTCTGACATTGAATGTTGCCAGTGGTTATGCTCCACAGGTTGGATGTGAGGAAGAGGAAAAAGAGAAGTTTTGGAAGGATCTAGATGAAGTGAAAGTATTCCCAGTGAGGAGAGAGTGGTGATTGTAACAGACCTATATGGACATGGTGAAGGAAACAGATGATGAGGAAGCAATGGGTAGGTTTGGTGTCAAGGAAAGGAACCAGGAAGGACAGATAGTGGTGGATTCTGCCAATAGGATGGAAATGGCTGTAGTCAACACTTATTTCCAAAAAGGAACATAGGGTGACCTATGAGAGTGGAGGGAGGAGTACACAAGTGGACTACATTCTGTGTAGAAGACGAAACACAACAGAGATTGGAGACTATAAGATTGTGACAGGAGAGAGCGTGGCCAAACAGCATCGTATGGTGGTGTGTAGAATGATGTCAAAAAAACGTAAAACCAGAGAAGACCAAATGGTGGAAACTGAAGAAGGAAGGAATGTGGTAAAGAGTTATTAGAGGAGCTGTTAAAGGCGCTGGGTTAGACTTGTTAAGGATAGGAATGGTAATGTTTTAACAAGTGAGGAGAGTGTGATGAGAAGATGGAAGGAGTACTTTGAGGAGCTAATGAATGAAGAGAATGAAATGGAATTTTTAAGAACAAGGGTGATGTACAGAGTTGTAACAACTACAATGGAATTAAGTTGATGAGCCATACATTGAAGATCTGGGAGAGAGTTGTAGAAGCTAGACTTAGACAAGAGGGAACTATTTGTGAGCAGCAGGGTGTCATGCCAAGAAAGAGCACCACAGATGCCAACTTTGCTTTGAGGATGGACAAGTACCGGTAGGGTCAGAAAGAACTCCACTGAGTGCTGTCTGCTTTTAGAGCTTGTCAAAGCAAGCTATGAACAAAAGGGAAAGATCTGACTTATTTTTATATTCCCTCATTCCGTACATGGAAAAGGATACTGGTTTGCGTTATTTTTAAGGAGGCTGCCGGTCTAATTAATTTACATTTCAACACTTTAACATTGTTGGATATCCTGATAGCGATGTGAAACACAATAAATTAAGATTCAAATACAGAAATGTAATGTCTCTCTGAACAGCAGCATGTTAATTTGTTTTGTTTTTTACTGTGTAATCAATCCAGAATAATTCCAAATATTTTGCAGGTTTATTCAACAATAGATGAAATCTAAAATTAGATAACACGTGTACAAGTAATAATAGTGCAAACATTTTGTGCAAGGCTGTGTGCTCTCAACATTTAGTAATAATAAATAATTGTGACGTCGGGTGCAGCGCAAAGGATGAGACACAAATCCCGGCTTGGTCACAGACGTCACGTTTATTGCGACACAAAATAGCGCAGTATGCGAACGTTTAAAGACGTAACGTAGACAACGGTCACAGAAAACAGTCAGACTCAGACAACGACGAGCACAGGACACTGCGCGAGCGCACATTAAATAGACAAACCACATTAGCCCCGCGTGATTACAAGACGATGCACAGGTGAGACGGATATTCACAAGACATAACCGCACCCACAGACCTCCACAGACGCAGACGAGTACACGTGGACCACGTAAACACACACTCAAAAGGGAGGGGCCGGGATCCTCACCGTGACAATAATAATAAAACATAAGTAAATAATAGAAAAATAAGGTTAAAGAATAAAATACAAACAAAAGCTCTCTTTTCTGGTAATAGCACAAACTTTTTATAGCTAGAGCTCAGCATCACAGAAGCAACATAGCCAACATAAAAGCACAAAAACTTGCAGTTTTTTCTAAAAGTTAGGTATACTCTGTAAAATGCTGTTTGTCTGTACAACCTAAAAAAAGACATTAGAAGTATTTATTTAAAGTTGATTAAACACTTGGCCTTGGCCTCATTTTTTAAATTATGTTTATACTTTCGAGACTGACCTTAGCGCGCGACTCCGCACAACTCGCGTCATATTCTTTGCAGTGTTGTCCGTAACGATATGTGGTAGTTATAAAGAAACACCCCTCAAAAACGGGAAGGAACATTTACCTGACCAATTTTAATGTTGCTTTGTGTTTCAGGTTTGAAAAGTGCTGGAATTTAGGCTAAAGTACTTGAAAATGCTTGAAATTGAAACTACTTCGTTTCACAACTGTCTGACTGAACAGTTCTCCTGTATTACGTTGAAATTCCAGGACAAAATATGAGAGAACGTGAAGACGTTAAGATTGGGCGTTTTGAAAATAAACAACCATTAAATAATGTGATAAAAAACGCCATGAACAGATTAAAATAAACTGGTTAAAACACCTTTGAAACCAAAACTACTATAACACAACGTGTCAGACAACAACTTGTCGTCAGAATGCTACTCATAATAAAATAATTAAACACTCCCGGCAAAGCAGCGATTTTTGAAAAAAAATAAAACTAAGACGTACCTTCAGGTGATATTGAACATTGACACTTGGCGTGAACTGGTGCTTCTGTGCTTCGGTGCTTCAGTCGGTCTCGCTTTTACCTGCGACTCTGTGAATAACTGAACGTAACGTCTCCAGGCACCTGGCGCTCAAATTCAAACTAGTGATTCTCGGCATTCATTGGCTGAACAAACCAGGCACCCACGATTCTGTCCAATCACCACACAGAACTGTTTGCTGATCTGTTTCCTGATGGATGAATGTATGGATGGGTCGATCTCTTCTCTCCTCTCCTCTCTCTCTCTCTCTCTCTCTCTCTGTGTGTCTCTGTCTCTCTCTTTCTCTCTCTCTCTCTCTCTCTCTCTCTCTCTCTCTCTCTCTATTTCTCTGACACCCCTCCGCAAACTTATTGCTATATATTGCAAAGTTTTAACAGGTTAGCTTATGGGCCTTTCTGAAAAAAAATCTCCTAATGCCTTATATCTTTGCGCCTTCTCACGAAAAGCCCTTGATTGATTGAGGATTGAGGGACCAAATATTTTATATTATTCACTTGCTTGAGCAGAGTGGAGCAGTATTGTGTTCTAAACTTGTTGCTTTAAATGTCATTTCAAATAAAAGGCTGTTGTTCAGTACTTAGTGTATGTGAATCAATTTACAGCTGGTTTGGTAGCAGAGTTATTAATGTATATTTAGAGAATTGGAAATGGGAAATTTAACATATTTTACTTCAAATCTTAATTCACTATAATTCCAGCTTTGGTCAAATGTAGATGTTAGGCTGCTGTTTTTGGTTAAATATAATTTCTTTGATAACATGGAATTTTAATATGCCATGAATTTACTGTTTGAAAATGGAAAATTACTGTGAAGTTACAAAAGGTATTGTTCTGTGTTTTTACACTGAAAACTGCATTTTTACACTGATAACTATTAAATTAAAACTCAAGACCCTTAAAAAAATATACAATCCTGTTATAAAACAAGAAATTCTTGTAATTTAAATTTACAGACTTTGACTGTATATTTAAAGGAGTTTTCTTTAAAAAAGTCATTTTCCTGTATTTTACAGGTATATTCTCTTATTCTGAAAAAGACAGAAAAATACTGTATTTATTTACAGTAAATATCTGTTAAAAAAATGTTTTTTTTTACAGTGCATTCCTGCTTTGTATAGGCCAACAATTTTGTTCCTGACATCTTTAGACAAGCGCTTTAGTCTTGCCCATGGTGGAGATGTTGGAGTGTCACTGAAACTGTTGGCAGGGGTCCTTTTATACAGGTGACACTTTGAGACACGTGTCTCTCATCTAGGTAACGACTTCACTGTGATTAGGGTGTGTCAGTGATCTGTGGGAGCCAACATTAGTCATGGTTTTACTAGGGGATACTTATTTCCCTCAATGAAATGCAAAATATTTTTTAATTCTCATTTCATGTAATTTTCTTCATTTTTCTTTTGATATTCTATGTGGCATTGTTAAAATAAAGCTGGCATAAAATTAATGACAAATGACAAACTTTACTGAACCCACGAGTGGGAAATTCAGTTTCCCTAGGACCCCGGTGTAAAGCACCGAGAACCTAGAGTGGCCACAATTCAGGGTGCCGCCGTACAGATTAGGGAGAAACATAGAGAGATAAACATTAGAAGGAGACAAAAAAATATGACCACAGATTATTCTCATGAACAGGACAACAGTCTGTGTGCATGCAAAAAATCCCCATAGCACATACAGCATTGATAACACAGACAGTAAGCAGTGAGAGGCGTGATTCATCCAGATGGGGAGGGGGGGGGGGGGCAGAGGCCTGGCACACAGTCTTTGTGTCAAAGTTCACGGTGGAAGGCGAGAGCCATCTCTAACAGTCTCTGTGTGGGGGCAGAGCCGTAGAAAGAGAGAGTTGCGACACTCTGTGATCTCGCCGCTCAGAGGTCACGTGGTTCATGGAGGACCGTATAGTTCCAATCAAACACGAACACTGAATGGTTTTAAACGGGAAAGACATCAGCGGTTACCGTATTTCTGGTAAATATTACAACATACAGGGTTGCCAACACGCATTTGACCGTTTTCACACGCTCTCACGCCACACTTCCGATATCTCACGACGAAAAAAAATATCCAGTTTATTTACCTCAGATCCACAGATGTGATTCAATACGTTACTAGCTCGCTAGCTCTGGCGCCATCCACCGGCGATATAACACTTAATCTGCTTTATATCAACTTAATATTTATATCAACTTTCAATAAATATTTATTGATATAATTTTTTATAGTATCTTTGAACAAAACTAGAGTTACAAATAGCCTGTTGAAGCAGCCTGCACTATTAAAGGTTCAGGCATAGATTTATTTAGTCCACAAAACAACACTAAAAACACATTTAACATTTAATACATAGATTTATTCTGTAGTCTACACTACAACACTAAAATAACATCATTAAATACATAAATTAATTCATTAGCCACATTACAACACAAAAATAACATCATTAAATACATGTGTATATGGATGTGTGTAAGTGTATACATAATGAAGGTGTATATAAGGGGGTGTGTGTATGTATGTAGGGGTGTATACATGAAGGTGAATGTAAATATGAGTTTGAGTGTGTGTGAGGACAGCTGGTTCTGGGTATGGGGCTTGTCGTGCCTGGTCCTCTCCCTGCTGCTCCCCTGTGGTTACTTCTCCCCTTTTTTCTGTCTTTTCCCTTTTTATTTTCTCTCCCCCTCTTTTCTCTTCTCCTCTTTTCTATATTCTATCTTCTTATGGTCCACCTATCCCCAATAATTGTTATCGCTATTGCACTGTGTTATACAGAATTGTTATCATTTGATCTGTACGTAAAAACAAAGTTGTCCTCCAAAGATGGGGGGTGGAGGTGGTGGAAGTTTTATTAATTCATTCCAAATATTTTCTGTCAAAGTTAACTACACGAACACACAAACACTCACACACACACACACTCCTAAAAAGAGCCTACATATTAATCGCAGATACACACAGACTTAAAAACACTTTGTTTATTGATGTAAATGGAGGCAACAACTGGGCAGAGGGATCCAGACATAATCCAAAGTCAATGTCAAAAAAGCACTCCAGGTCAGGTATACACAAAAAGAAGAAAAAACAGGCAGAGGTTCAAAAAGGGAGAATCCAGGAGAGCAGTGAACTAGACAAACTGGGTCGAACCACAAAGAGAATAGAATACAGGAAAAAAATGCTTGGCATGCTTTCAAAATGTCGGCAATACTTCACAAAGAGTTTAGTGAGTGTCCTGATATACACTGCTCAAAAAATAAAAGAGTTTAGTGAGTGTCCTGATATATATAGTAGCCTATGATAAGAACCAGGTGTGAACTAGCACTAAGGGGAGGAGGAACGGGTCAGACGACATGGTGCATTCTGGGAGTTGAAGTCTTCAGGGTTGAGCTGCATGACAGATATAGAGGATAATTTAATCAGCAGTTCAGATTCTGGAATCCAGCATCATCTGATTGATCTGTATTTTGTACTGTATTTACTCCTTTACAGACTGTCTGACTGTGGTCTCACTGAGGAGTCTTGCAAGTCTCTCACATCAGTTCTACAAAGAGAAAACTCACTGAAAGTGCTGGAGATTAATTATAATAACCTAAAAGATTCAGGAGTGGAGCAGCTCTGTGCTGGACTGAAGAGTTCAAGCTGTAAACTGGAGATTCTCAGGTGAGTTTTCTGTCAATATTAATCTGGAATGGAAACAGTGAAGTGTGATGACACTACAGAGTTTTTATACATATTAAGATAAATATTCATGTACTTTTAAAAGTAAATTTCCTTTTTTAAAATAATAAACCTCCTTTGAGTACAGTATAAAAAAATCTACCAAAATGCAATGCAAGACAATTTCATTCTTTATTATTTTATGAGGTTTTCTTTCTTTGTTAATTCCAAATATTTTCTGTTAAAATTAACTACATGAACTTCATTTCATTGACTGACCACATTGTGGAGAGAAAGAAAAATGTGTGATGCATGAGTAGATTTCCAGAATCTCCTAGAAGATAAATGTAACACACTAAAGAGACTCAGATGAGCCCTTGTTCAAATGCATGTGGGTATTTATGGAAACACACACACTACTACACCTAGCTGAACACACACAATCCTACACAGAGCTGAACACACACACTCCTACACACACACACACACACACACACACACACACACACACATACACACACACACACACTCCTACATAGAACCAACAGAAACACACAGCTTGTAAAACAGCTCTGCCCCAAGTGTCTTTTTATTGTTCCAAATCCAGACGTCCACATCCACACTACTGTGAAAGAAAATGTGGCAATATCTTTTAATTTTATATACAAATATGACAAATACCCCAATATTAAAATGACATGTTGTGTAAAAACCACATTTTCAGTGCTTGTGCACATACATTTGACAACATTATATCAAAGTTCAGAGCTAAGCAGTTTAGGATTATTAGGTTTAATATTGCGGAGGGTGTTTGGTGGTGTAGGATCATATGTGAGGAATGGATATGAGATCTCACCATGACAGTAGTTTATTATAAAGCACAGGGTGAAGCCTCCATTACAGTTACTGGCCTCTGCTTTGATAATTTTTAATCTGTTAATGCAATTAATTTCATCCTATTTTACAAGATACTGTGATGCAGGGTACATATTAGTCACAGATGCACACAGAGTTAAACACACTTTGTTTATTGAAGTAAATGGAGGAAACAACTGGGCAGAGGGATCCAGACGTAATCCAAAGTCAATGTCAAAAAAACAGTCCAGGTCAGGTACACACAAAAAGAAGAAAAAACAGGCAGAGGTACAAAAAGGGAGAATCCAGGAGAGCAGTGAACTAGACAAACTGGGTCGAACCACAAAGAGAATAGAATGCAGGAAAAAAACATTTGGCATGCTTTCAAAATGTCGGCAATACTTCACAAAGAGTTTAATGAGTGTCCTGATATATATAGTAGCCTATGATGAGAACCAGGTGTGAACTAGTACTAAGGGGAGGAGGAACGGGTCAGACGACGTGGAGCATTCTGGGAGTTGAAGTCTCCAGGGTTGAGCTGCATGACAGATACAGAGGATAATTTACTTAGCAGTTCAGATTCTGGAATCCAGCATCATCTGATTAATCTGCATTTTGTACTGTATTTACTCCTCCTTTACAGACTGTCTCTATGTGGTCTCACTAAGGAATCTTGCAAATCTCTCATATCACTTCTACAAACAGAAAACTCACTGAAAGTGCTGGAGATTAATAATAATGACCTACAAGATTCAGGAGTGAAGCAGCTCTGTGCTGGACTGAAGAGTTCAAAGAGTAAACTGGAGATTCTCAGGTGAGTTTTCTGTCAATTTAATCTGGAAGGGAAACAGTAAAGTGTGGTGACATTACAGAGTTGTAATAAATATTAAGATAAATATTTATGTCCATTTACAAAGTCAATTTCCTTTTTAAAATAATAAACCTCCTTTGAGTACAGTATAAAAAAATCTACCAAAATGCAATGCAAGACAATTTCATTCTTTATTATTTTATGAGGTTTTCTTTCTTTGTTAATTCCAAATATTTTCTGTTAAAATTAACTACATTTCATTGACTGACCACATTGCGGAGAGAAAGAAAAATGTGTGATGCATAAGTAGATTTCCAGAATCTCCTAGAACAGAAATGTAACACTCTAAAGAGACACAGATGAGCCCTTGTTCAAATGTATGTGGGTATTTATGGAAACACACACATTACTACACCTAGCTGAACACACGCAATCCTACACAGAGCTGAACACACACACTCCTACACACACACACACACACACACACACACACACACACACACACACACACACTCCTACATAGAACCGACTGAAACACACATCCTGTAAAACAGCTCTGCCCTAAGTGTCTTATTAATGTTCCAAATTCAGACGTCCACATTCACAGTACTGTGAAAGAAAATGTTCCAATATCTTTTAATTTCATTTACACATATGACAAATACCCCAATATTAAAATGACATGAAAAATCCACATTTTCAGTGCTTGTGCACACATTTGACTACATTATATCAAAGTTCAGAGCTAAGCAGTTTAGTATTATTAGGTTTAATATTATGGAGGGTGTTTGGTGGTGTAGGATCATAGTTGAGGAATGGATATGAGACCTCAAAATGACAGTAGTTTATTATAAAGCACAGGGTGAAACCTCCAATACAGCTACTGGCCTCTGCTTTGATACGTTTTAATCTGTTAATGTAATTAATTTCATCCTATTTTACAAGATACTGTGATGCAGGGTTCATATTAGTCACAAACGCACACAGACTTAAACACACTTTGTTTATTGAAGTAAATGGAGGAAACAACTGGGCAGAGGGATCCAGACATAATCGAAAGTCAATGTCAAAAAACAGTCCAGGTCAGATATACACAAAAAGAAAAAATACCAGGCAGAGGTACAAAAAGGGAGAATCCAGGAGAGCAGTGAACTAGACAAACTGGGTCGAACTACGAAGAGAATAGAATACAGGAAAAAACCGCTTGGTATGCTTTCAAAATGTCACAAAGAGTTTAGTAAGTGTCCTGATATATATAGCAGCCTATGATGAGAACCAGGTGTGAACTAGTACTAAGGGGAGGAGGAACGGGTCAGACGACGTGGAACATTCTGGGAGTTGAAGTCTCCAGGGTTGAGCTGCATAACAGATACAGAGGACAATTTAATCAGCAGTTCAGATTCTGGAATCCAGCATCATCTGATTGATCTGTATTTTGTACTATATTTACTCCTCCTTTACAGACTGTCTCGATGTGGTCTCACTGAGGAATCTTGCAAATCTCTCATATCAGTTCTACAAACAAAAAACTCACTGAAAGAGCTGGAGATTAAAAATAATGACCTACAAGATTCAGGAGTGGAGCAGCTCTGTGCTGGACTGAAGAGTTCAAACTGTAAACTGGAGATTCTCAGGTGAGTTTTCTGTCAATTTAATCTGGAAGGGAAACAGTAAAGTGTGGTGTCATTACAGAGTTTTAATAAATATTAAGATAAATATTTATGTCCATTTACAAAGTCAATTTCCTTTTTAAAATAATAAACCTCATTTGAGTACAGTATAAAAAAATCTACCACAATGCAATGCAAGACAATTTCATTCTTTATTATTTTGAAGTTTTCTTGCTTTGTTGATTCCAAATATTTTCTGTTAAAATTAACTACATGAACTACATTTCATTGACTGACCACATTGCGGAGAGAAAGAAAAACGTGTGATGCATAAGTAGATTTCCAGAATCTCCTAGAAGAGAAATGTAACACTCTAAAGAGACTCAGATGAGCCCTTGTTCAAATGCATGTGGGTATTTATGGAAACACACACACTACTACACCGAGCTGAACACACGCAATCCTACACAGAGCTGAACACACACACTCCTACACGCACACACACACACAAACTCCTACATAGAACCGACAAACACACAGCTTGTAAAACAGCTCTGCCCCAAGTGTCTTATTAATATTCCAAATCCAGACGTCCACATTCACACTACTGTGAAATAAAATGTAGCAATATCTTTTAATTTCATTTACACATATGACAAATACCCCAATATTAAAATGACATGTTGTGAAAACTCCACATTTTCAGCGCTTGTGCACATACATTTGACAACATTATATCAAAGTTCAGAACTGAGCAGTTTAGGATTATTAGGTTTAATATTATGGAGGGTGTTTGGTTGTGTAGGATCATATGTGAGGAATGGATATGAGACCTCACCATGACAGTAGTTTATTATAAAGCACAGGGTGAAGCCTCCAATACAGTTACTGGCCTCTGCTTTGATACTTTTTATCTTTTAATGCAATTAATTTCATCCTAATTTACAATATACTGTGATGCAGGGTTCATATTAGTCACAGACGCACACAGACTTAAACACACTTTGTTTATTGAAGTAAATGGAGGAAACACCTGGGCAGAGGGATCCAGACGTAATCCAAAGTCAATGTCAAAAAAGCAGTCCAGGTCAGGTATACACAAAAAGAAGAAAAAACAGGCAGAGGTTCAAAAAGGGAGAATCCAGGAGAGCAGTGAACTAGACAAACTGGGTCGAACCACAAAGAGAATAGAATACAGGAAAAAAATGCTTGGCATGCTTTCAAAATGTTGCCAATACTTCACAAAGAGTTTAGTGAGTGTCCTGATATACACTGCTCAAAAAAATAAAGGGAACACTCAAATAACACATCCTAGATCTGAATGAATGAAATATTCTCTCATTGAATACTTTGTTCTGTACAAAGTTGAATGTGCTGACAACAAAATCACACAAAAATCATCAATGGAAATCAAATTTATTAACCAATGGAGGCCTGGATTTGGAGCCACACACAAAATTAAAGTGGAGAAACACTACAGGCTGATCCAACTTTGATGTAATGTCCTTAAAACAAGTCAAAATGAAGGTCAGTATTGTGTGTGGCCTCCATGTGCCTGTATGACCACCCTACAACGCCTGGGCATGCTCCTGATGAGGTGGCGGATGGTCTCCTGAGGGATCTCCTCCCAGACCTGGACTAAAGCATCCGCCAACTCCTGGACAGTCTGTGGTGCAACGTGACGTTGGTGGATAGAGCGAGACATGATGTCCCAGATGTGCTCAATCGGATTCAGGTCTGGGGAACGGGTGGGCCAGTCCATAGCTTCAATGCCTTCATCTTGCAGGAACTGCTGACACACTCCAGCCACATGAGGTCTAGCATTGTCCTGCATTAGGAGGAACCCAGGGCCAACTGCACCAGCATATGGTCTCACAAGGGGTCTGAGGACCTCATCTCGGTACCTAATGACAGTCAGGCTACCTCTGGTGAGCACATGGAGGGCTGTGCGGCCCTCCAAAGAAATGCCACCCCACACCATTACTGACCCACTGCCAAACCGGACATGCTGAAGGATGTTGCAGGCAGCAGATCGCTCTCCACGGCGTCTCCAGACTCTGTCACATCTGTCACATGTGCTCAGTGTGAACCTGCTTTCATCTGTGAAGAGCACAAGGCGCCAGTGGCGAATTTGCCAATCCTGGTGTTCTCTGGCAAATGCCAAGCGTTCTGCACGGTGTTGGGCTGTGAGCACAACCCCCATCTGTGGACGTCGGGCCCTCATACCATCCTCATGGAGTCGGTTTCTAACCGTTTGTGCAGACACATGCACATTTGTGGCCTTCTGGAGGTCATTTTGCAGGGCTCTGGCAGTGCTCCTCCTGTTCCTTCTTGCACAAAGGCGGAGGTAGCGGTCCTGCTGCTGGGTTGTTGCCCTCTTACGGCCTCCTCCACGTTTCTTGGTGTACTGGCCTGTCTCCTGGTAGCGCCTCCAGCCTCTGGACACTACGCTGACAGACACAGCAAACCTTCTTGCCTCAGCTCGCATTGATGTGTCATCCTGGATGAGCTGCACTACCTGAGCCACTTGTGTGGGTTGCAGAGTCCGTCTCATGCTACCACGAGTGTGAAAGGACCACCAACATTCAAAAGTGACCAAAACATCGGCCAGAAAGCATAGGTACTGAGAAGTGTTCTGTGGTCCCCACCTGCAAAACCACCTCTTATGGGGGGGGGGGGGGGGGGGGGTCTTGCTAATTGCCTCTCATTTCTACCTGTTGTCTATTCCATTTGCACAACAGCATGTGAAATTGATTCACAATTAGTGTTGCTTCCTAACTGAACAGGTTGGTTTCACAGAAGTGTGGATGACTGAGTTATATTGTGTTGTTTGTGTTCCCTTTATTTTTTGAGCAGTGTATATAGTAGCCTATGATGAGAACCAGGTGTGAACTAGTACTAAGGGGAGGAGGAACGGGTCAGACGACGTGGAGCATTCTGGGAGTTGAAGTCTCCAGGGTTGAGCTGCATGACAGATACAGAGGATAATTTACTTAGCAGTTCAGATTCTGGAATCCAGCATCATCTGATTAATCTGCATTTTGTACTGTATTTACTCCTCCTTTACAGACTGTCTCTATGTGGTCTCACTAAGGAATCTTGCAAATCTCTCATATCACTTCTACAAACAGAAAACTCACTGAAAGTGCTGGAGATTAATAATAATGACCTACAAGATTCAGGAGTGAAGCAGCTCTGTGCTGGACTGAAGAGTTCAAAGAGTAAACTGGAGATTCTCAGGTGAGTTTTCTGTCAATTTAATCTGGAAGGGAAACAGTAAAGTGTGGTGACATTACAGAGTTGTAATAAATGTTAAGATAAATATTTATGTCCATTTACAAAGTCAATTTCCTTTTTAAAATAATAAACCTCCTTTGAGTACAGTATAAAAAAATCTACCAAAATGCAATGCAAGACAATTTCATTCTTTATTATTTTATGAGGTTTTCTTTCTTTGTTAATTCCAAATATTTTCTGTTAAAATTAACTACATTTCATTGACTGACCACATTGCGGAGAGAAAGAAAAACATGATGCATAAGTAGATTTCCAGAATCTCCTAGAAGAGAAATGTAACACACTAAAGAGACTCGGATGAGCCCTTGTTCAAATGTATGTGGGTATTTATGGAAAAACACACATTACTACACCGAGCTGAACACACACAATCCTACACAGAGCTGAACACACACACTCCTACACACACAAACACGCACACACACACACACACACACACACACAGACGCACTCCTACATAGAACCGTCAGAAACACACAGCTTGTCACGTAGGGCAACGCCCCCTCTCGTAGCTGTCACTCTGGGTTCCCTCATGTCCGTGTTCCCTGCCTGTTTGTCCCGCCCTGCTCGTTGGTTTGATGGATTCCTTGTTTGTTACCACGCCCCTGTGTCATTGTCATCACCTGTCCCTAGTTTAGTTCAGTGTATATATTGCCCTTGTCTGTATCGGTCTTTTTGTTCCAACCTGTTCGTTTGTATATGCCTGCTCGTAAGTTTACGCCTCCGTGTTATTTGTCTTCCGTGTGTTTTGCCTGTTCTCCCGTTCTTAGTCTGCCTTGTTGTTTCCCGTGCCCGTTACCATGTCTGTTCGTGTTTCGTATCCTGATTGCCTGCCCGGTTTGACCCATGCCTCCACGCTGCTTTTGGAATTCCCTGTAATAAATCTCGCTCTCCTCAGCGTTTGTGTCCGCCTACCTGTTCTGCCCCGCGCAGATCATTACACAGCTTGTAAAACAGCTCTGCCCCAAGTGTCTTATTGTTCCAAATCCAGGCGTCCACATCCACAATACTGTGAAAGAAAATGTAATAATATCTTTTAATTTCATTTACACATGACAAATACCCCAATATTAAAATGACATGTTGTAAAAATCCACCTTTTCAGTGCTTGTGCACATACATTTGACAACATTATATCAAAGTTCAGAGCTAAGCAGTTTAGGATTATTAGGTTTATTATTGTGGAGGGTGTTTGGTGGTGTAGGATCATATGTGAGGAATGGATATGAGACCTCACCATGACAGTAGTTTATTACAAAGCACAGGGTGAAGCCTCCATTACAGTTACTGGCCTCTGCTTTGATAATTTTTAATCTGTTAATGCAATTAATTTCATCCTATTTTACAAGATACTGTGATGCAGGGTACATATTAGTCACACACGCACACAGACTTAAACACACTTTGTTTATTGAAGTAAATGGAGGAAACAACTGGGCAGAGGGACCCAGACGTAATCCAAAGTCAATGTCAAAAAAACAGTCCAGGTCAGGTACACACAAAAAGAATTAAAAACAGGCAGAGGTACAAAAAGGGAGAATCCAGGAGAGCAGTGAACTAGATAAACTGGGTCGAACCACAAAGAGAATAGAATGCAGGAAAAAACTCTTGGTATTCTTTAAAAATGTCGGCAATACTTCACAAAGAGTTTAGTGAGTGTCCTTATATATATAGTAGCCTATGATGAGAACCAGGTGTGAACTAGTACTGAGGGGAGGAGGAACGGGTTAGACGATGTGGGGCATTCTGGGAGTTGTAGTTTCCAGGGTTGAGCTGCATGACAGATACAGAGGATAATTTAATCAGCAGTTCAGATTCTGGAATCCAGCATCATCTGATTGATCCACATTTTGTACTGTATTTACTCCTTCTTTACAGACTGTCTGGCTGTGGTCTCACTGAGGAGTCTTGCAAATCTCTCACATCAGTTCTTCAAACAGAAAACTCACTGAAAGAGCTGGAGATTAATTATAATGACCTAAAAGATTCAGGAGTGGAGCAGCTCTGTGCTGGACTGAAGAGTTCAAACAGTAAGCTGGAGATTCTCAGGTGAGTTTTCTGTCAATTTAATTTGCAATGGAAAAAGTAAAGTGTGGTGACAATACAGGGTTTTAATAAATTTTAAGATAAATATTGCTGTACATTTAAAATGTCATTTTAAAAATAATAAACTTCCTATGAGTATTCATCAGGTGCAGATATCATCGTTATTTCTGAGACGTGGCTATCAAAGTCCATAAAAGACAAAAATGTGGCTATAAATGGTTTTAATCTCTTCCGTACAGACCGTCCAAATAAAGGCAGCGGAATGGCAATATACGTAAAATCTAATTTTGCGACACGTATTGTAGTGACCAAATCAATGCCTAGACAGTTTTAATATTTTAGCATTAAACACTGGTTTACCTAAGGGTCAGTTTCTAACGGTGGTTGGTTGTTATAGGCCCCCATCAGCAAACAGTGACGCCTGGGACTCAATTTTTAAAATCTTAGCTGAAATAAAATTTAAGGAGATTAGGTGATTTAAACTCAGATTGATTAACATCAGTATTTGATTATTTTAAATCACGTTGTTTATCATTAAATTTGACACAGATTATAAAAAGCCCGACTTGTCCAAATGTTAAAAACCCAGATAGATCAACTCTTCTTGATCTTATAATCATTAACATGCCACACAAATACACTGCCACAGGAGTGTTTGCAAATTGTCACGGTGAGGGGGCCGGGTCGCCACCAGAGGGCGCGCAACCCGGCCAGCAGCCGATCCCAGCACACACCCCCGCGCACGCAGCCACTCCCACAGTCGCAATCACCATCATACTGAGCACCTGTTCCTTGTTTACTTTGCACTTCTTTAGCCCGCAGGTCGTCTGGTCCAGTGCTGCACATTGCCACTACATGAGCGTCTCTGGGTGTCTGCACGTCCCTACCGTGTGTGTCTGTACGAGCGTCACCTTGCATCTGCTGTGTTTGCGCTACGAGCTTTACCTTGCCTCTACAGTATAGGCGCTACGAGCTTTACCTTGCATCTGCAGTCTATGCGCTACGAGCTTTACTGTGCATTGCGTGCTACGAGTATTACTGGTTGCCATGGATAATAAACCACCTTCTATTCAACCCACGTCTCCGGCTGCCTCTGTCCCGACGCCCCCGGCGTCACAGAATGTGCAGCCTGGAGCAGCCGGAGGCGGTGGCGCCTCTGCTATAGAGGTGTTGGCCCATCAAGGCATCATCCTGGGCAGACAACAGCAGGAGCTCCAGGAGCTCCGCTCAGTGGTGAATACCCTGACGACCTGCATCCAGGCTCTGACGGTACAGGCAACTGCGCGCCCTCCGACGCCCAGAACGCCGATTCCTCCACCCGAGCCCTATAATGGGGACCCGGAGCGCTGTGAGGGCTTCCTGGTCCAGTGCCAACTCTATTTTAACAGCATGCCTCACCTGGAGGAGAAGGAGAAAGTCGGCTTCATGGTAAACCTGTTGCAGGGCAAGGCACTGGACTGGGGAGCAGCCCAGATCAGCGCGGAGAAGCCCTGTACTCGCAGCCACGACCAGTTCGTTCGCGAGCTGCGGGCGGTCTTCAACCACCCCAGCCGCGGGAGGGTCTGCGGCCAGAGCCTGTTACAGCTACGGCAGGGAAGCCGAAGCGCCGCAGACTACGCTCTGGAGTTCCGGACCCTGGCCGCCAGGACTGGTTGGGGAGAAGCGGCTCTGACAGACGTCTTCCTGGCGGGGTTAAAGCCCGACCTGAGGGCAGAGCTGAGCTGTAGGCCCGAGGGACAGGACCTGAATCAGACGGTGCACCTGGCCATAACCATGGACAGGTTGCTGCAGGAGCGAGGCAGAGGAGCGGCGCTTCCTCCTACCCCGCAGGCTCCCGTGCACGCACCGCCCCGTGAGACCACGCCCGCCGAGCCCATGGAGATGGGTGCTGCCGCCCCTCCCCTCATGCGTACCGCTGGTTCGAAGAGGGGGCGGGCTAGGGTGAGTATCGCTATAATGAAAAATCTCTTGACGTGGGAAGCGTCGGTGTCTTACGGGGCGATGTCCTTATCTGTGTTTGCTTTGGTGGATACGGGAGCCTCGGGGAACCTGATGCGGAGGAGCGTCGCCGAGCAGCTGAGGGTGCCCCTGATCAGACTCGAGGAGCCGAGACGCGTGCAGGCACTGGACGGGCGACCTGTGGGCGGGGGTTTTATCACTCACCGCACAGCACCAGTCACCATACACGTTCAGGGCCGAAGGGAACAGATCAGTTTTTTTGTACTCCCTTCCACACGCTATTCCATCACATTAGGTCTCCCTTGGTTTAGACTCCACAACCCCGTTATCGACTGGTCCACGGGTAAGCTGCTGAAGTGGGTAGCGCCCCTACAGGGCACCCGGTCTCCCTCTCGTGTGTTCGCGCAATCCACCAGCGTTGAGAGCCCAAACATCAGCTCCACTCCAGTCATTCCCGCTCCGTACCGTGATCTAGCGGAGGTGTTCAGCGCTGCCAAGGCGACCCAGTTACCACCTCACCGACCCTGGGACTGTCACATCACGCTCAAGGCAGGTACTACGCCACCGCGCGGTCGAGTCTATCCACTTTCTCAGGAAGAGGAGCGGGTCATGGCTCAGTATGTTAAGGAGGCTCTCGCTCAGGGCTATATTACTCCCTCTACCTCTCCCGCCTCAGCCAGCGTCTTCTTCGTAAAGAAGAAAGACGGTGGGCTGAGGCCATGCGTAGATTATCGAGGGCTCAATTCCCTCTTAGTGAACTTTGCCTACCCGCTGCCTCTAGTGCCGTCGGCGCTGGAGCAGTTAAGGAAGGCTAAAGTTTTCACTAAATTAGATCTGCGCAGCGCCTACAACCTCATTCGCGTGCGCGAGGGTGATGAATGGAAGACGGCGTTCAGTACCTCTACGGGGCACTACGAGTACCGCGTCTTGCCGTATGGCTTGGCGTCTGCTCCGTCGTTCTTCCAGGCGTTCATTAATGAGGTCTTAAGGGAGTATTTGAATAGATGCGTTGTCGCTTATATCGATGACATCCTGATCTATTCTCCCTCCTACGACCAACATGTGCGTGACGTACGGGCAGTTCTGGGCACACTCTTGCGCAATCGGTTGTATTGCAAGCTCGAGAAGTGCGAGTTCCATCTCAGCGAGATGAACTTCCTAGGTTACACCATTAGGCCAGGCTCCGTGCACATGCAGCACAGGAAGGTAGAGGCGGTCGTGAAATGGACGCAGCCTCACACACGGCGCGAGCTGCAGAGATTTCTGGGCTTCGCGAATTTCTACAGGCGGTTCATTCGCGCATATAGCCAGATCGCTGAGCCCCTTACTGACATGCTGAGAGAGGGAGGAGTCAAGCTTCGCTGGACAGAGAGATCCACGAGAGCGTTCAACCAGCTGAAGCAAGCGTTTGTCGACGCGCCGGTTCTGCACCAACCGGATCCTAACCGTCCCTTTATAGTGGAGGTAGACGCGTCGAACGTGGGAGTAGGCGCGGTGCTATCACAGCGACCGAAGAAGCATAGCTCCCTCCGTCCCATAGCCTTCTACTCGAGGAAGCTCACCGCCGCCGAGCGTAACTACGGGGTGGGAGACCGTGAGTTGTTGGCCATGCGCAAGGCGTTCGGTGAGTGGAGACACTGGCTGGAGGGAGCTAAGCATCCTTTCACCGTGCTTACTGACCACAAAAACCTGGAATATATCAGGACCACGAAACGGATGAACGCCCGTCAAGCCAGGTGGTCTCTGTATTTCTCTCGTTTCAAGTTCCAGGTGACATACCGGCCAGGAGAGAAGAACCAGCGTGCGGATGCGCTATCTAGGTCCTTTCCTGGCAGTACGGAGTCGACAAGCGAGGAGCCGGTGCTTAAGCCAGAGTGCGTCGTGGGAGCTTTGGAGTGGCAGATCGATCGGGAGATCGAGGCAGCGAACCCGCATCCAGGTTGCCCGCCGCACCGTAAGTACGTTCCCCCCGCCCATCGTAGTGCCCTCATCAGCTGGGCTCATACGTCAGTGGGGACGGGGCACCCAGGGGTGTCTAAGACGGCTCAGTTGTTGGGGGCTCGCTACTGGTGGCCGGGGCTGCACCGGGACGTACTGCAGCAGGTGGCGTCCTGCGCGGTGTGTGCGCGGTGCAAGGTGCCACACACTCCTCCTGCGGGTAAGCTCCTCCCTCTCCCTGCACCTAAGCAACCATGGACGCACATCGCATTGGACTTCGTCACGGACCTCCCCCCGTCCGAGGAGAACACGGTCATCATGGTGGTAATAGACCGGTTCTCGAAGATGGTTCGCTTCCTTCCCTTGCGGGGCCTGCCCACTGCTTGGGAGACTGCGGATCTCTTGTTTCGGCACATATTCCGGCAGTTCGGTCTGCCTGAGGATATTGTGTCGGACAGGGGACCGCAGTTCACCTCGCGTGTGTGGCGGGAGTTCCTCTCCAAGCTTAACATCACGGTTAGCCTAACCTCTGGTTACCATCCGCAGGCTAACGGACAGGTGGAGCGAGCGAACCAGGAAGTAGGAAAGTTCCTGCGCGCGTACTGCAGCGAGCACGCGGACACATGGTGCGCCCTTCTGCCCTGGGCCGAGTACGCACAGAACTCCCTCACACATTCCAGCACGGGGATGACACCGTTCGAGTGCGTGCTCGGTCGCCAGCCGCCGCTCTATCCTTGGAACGCCGCGTCCTCAGACCAGCCCATCGTCGAGGAGTGGTGCAAGAGGAGTGAGCGGGTGTGGGAGGACACCCATCAGCGGCTGAGAGAGGCGATTCGGCGATTCAAGCGGAAAGCCGACCGTCGGAGGGGAGAGACCCCATCTTATCAGGTAGGGGATAAGGTGTGGGTCTCCACCGAAGATGGACGCCTGGGCAGGAGAGGTAAACTGGGGGAGAGATATGCCGGCCCGTACGTCATCTTGAGGCGGCTTAACCCAGTTACATACCGCATCAGTCTGCCCGAGGACAGACGTGTGTCGCGTGCATTTCATGTGTCCGCTCTCAAGCCATACAGAGCAGGTGCACTGGAGGAGGCCTCGACGTCACGGCCGCCCTCGCCGCTGCAGTTGTCGGACGGACCCGCGTACCTCGTGGAGAGGTTACTGGACTCGAGGCGCAGAAGAGGTGGCTTACAGTACCTGGTGGACTGGGTCGGGTACGGACCGGAGGAGCGCTCCTGGATACCGGCCTCGCAAGTGGTAGGCCCCTCCCTTATCGCCGACTTCCACAGGGAACATCCAGACCGGCCAGCTCCGCGGCGACGGGGAAGACCGCGTGGGAGTCGACGGGAGGGGTCCTTGGGGGAGGGCTCTGTCACGGTGAGGGGGCCGGGTCGCCACCAGAGGGCGCGCAACCCGGCCAGCAGCCGATCCCAGCACACACCCCCGCGCACGCAGCCACTCCCACAGTCGCAATCACCATCATACTGAGCACCTGTTCCTTGTTTACTTTGCACTTCTTTAGCCCGCAGGTCGTCTGGTCCAGTGCTGCACATTGCCACTACATGAGCGTCTCTGGGTGTCTGCACGTCCCTACCGTGTGTGTCTGTACGAGCGTCACCTTGCATCTGCTGTGTTTGCGCTACGAGCTTTACCTTGCCTCTACAGTATAGGCGCTACGAGCTTTACCTTGCATCTGCAGTCTATGCGCTACGAGCTTTACTGTGCATTGCGTGCTACGAGTATTACTGGTTGCCATGGATAATAAACCACCTTCTATTCAACCCACGTCTCCGGCTGCCTCTGTCCCGACGCCCCCGGCGTCACACAAATGATATAAGTGATCACTGTGATTGGAGCTGTTAGAGATACAAAGTTACCAAAAGTTAAAGCAAATGTGATTACGAGGAGAAACATGAAACATTTTAATGAGCAGGCATTTCTCTGGGACCTATATCATTTCAACTGGGGTCGTATTATATTAATCGATTATGTTAACTGTGCTTGGCTCTATTTTTATGATAGTTTTAATAATTTTATCAATAAACATGCTCTGTTAAAAACATTTAGAGTGAAAAATAGAGCCAGTTCGTGGGTTACTCCGGAATTAAAACATCTTTTAAATGAAAGGGACCAGGTATGGGCAAAAGCGAGGAAGTCTGGGTCGGATGCTGATTGGTTGCGCTTTCGTCAATTACGAAATAAATGCACTGCCTTATGTAAAAAGGCTAAGAGTACATATTACCTAACTGTAACTACAGATAATTTAAAAAATCCTCGTAAGTTTTGGAAAACACTAAAATCAATTTCTGGTAATACTGACTCAGGAATCCTCCCCACTGAGCTAGTGGTTGATTCTAAATCGGTTTCAGACAACAAGGAAATGCTCAATGGTTTGAACAAACGTTTTGTTACCTTGAACACTCTGATGATACCACTGGGAAGTCTGTGTCTGCCAACTACACCGTCAGTCAATCAACCACTAGGAATACTTTTGTTTTCTCTAATATTCATGTCAGTAAGGTCTGTAAGGAGCTAAAAAGACTAGATATTAAAAAATCTGTTGGTCCAGACAACCTCCCACCTTATTTCCTATGATTAGCTGCTGACATCATAGCTGAGCCAATGGCATATATTTTCAATCTGTCTGTGCAAGAAAACAAAATTCCTAATATCTGGAAATCAGCTTATGTTTTACCTTTACTGAAAAGTGGGGATCCTATGGCCTTAAATAACTACAGGCCTATCTCGAAATTGTGTGTTTTAGCAAAAATTATAGAAAGGATTATAAATGAACAGGTCAAGCGTTATTTGGATTCAAGAAGCATTTTATCACATCATCAATCTGTTTAGAAAGCAACATGGTACAGTAACTGCCTCTTTAAAAGATTTAAAGAGGCATTTACACCACTGTTACACCACTATTAAAAATGCCTACCGTGCTGTGACACGCGCAGCTCTCGGCCATTCCGACTACGCACTTCTCCACCTCATACCTACATATAGGCAAACACTTAAAACCAACAAACCTGTCATAACTACAGTGAAGTGGACCAGTGATGATATAGAGAAGCTACAGGGCTGCGTTGAGTCTACTGACTGGTCTGTCTTTGAAGAGGCAACAGGGAGCTTAGACGAATACACAGACACTGTAATGTCATACATCAGTTTCTGCAAAGACAGCTGCATCTCAACCTCAACACGGGTGAAATTCAGCAACAACAAACCATGGTTCTCAGCTGAACTCAAACAACTTCGTAAGGAGAAGGAGGCTGCATTTAGAAGTGGGGACAGAACTCTCTTTCGAGAGGCCAAATACAGGCTGGAGAAAGGTGTTAAAGCAGCAAAGAGTGATTATTCAGCAAGGCTGAAAAACCAGTTTGCTGCCAATGACTCATCCTCAGTCTGTAAAGGCCTCCAAGAAATCACCAATTACAAGGTGAGAACATCCCCTCTCTTGAATGACCGTCAACTCTCCAACGACCTGAATGAGATTTACTGCAGATTTGAACACACAAAAACTGTTAGAACTGCTACTCTCAACTACCAATCCTGCTCCCCCACACTGACTCTCTCACCTCAGCCCCCTGCTCACCTTATCATCAAGGAGCAGGACATCAAGAGGCTTTTCTGCAAAGTGAAGGTGAAGAAAGCCCCCGGCCCAGACCTTGTGTCTCCTTCCACCCTAAAACACTGCTGTGATCAGTTAGCATTCATTTTCACATACATATTCAACAGATCACTGCAGCTCTGCTCTGTTCCTACCTGCTTCAAAACTTCCACCATTGTTCCGATCCCCAAAAAAGCAAACATAATTGGACTTAACGACTACAGGCCAGTTGCACTCACTTCTGCAGTCATGAAGGTATTTGAACGCCTGGTTCTATCCCACCTGAAAAACATCACAAACCCACTGCTGGACCCCCTACAGTTTGCATACAGAGCAAACAGGTCGGTCGATGACACGGTCAACCTAGCCTTGGACTACATCCTACAGCACCTGGACAGCCCTGGAAGCTATGCAAGAGCTCTGTTTGTGGACTTCAGTTCAGCATTCAACACAGTAGTGCCAGAGCTGCTACAGGCCAAACTGTTACAGCTGTCGGTGCCTGATCCTATATGCCGCTGGATCATGGATTTTCTGACAAACAGGACACAGCAGGTGCGGCTTGGCAAACATACATCAGATACCCGAACCACAAGCATAGGAGTACCGCAGGGTTGCGTCCTCTCACCTCTCCTATTCAGTTTGTACACAAACGACTGCGTCTCCAAAGAACAGTCTGTAAAAATCCTCAAGTTTGCAGATGACTCCACCGTGATGGGCCTCATAAACAACAGCGATGAGTCTGCCTACAGACAGGAGGTCGCTCAGCTGATCTCCTGGTGCAACAGTAACCACCTGCTGCTGAACACAGGAAAGACGGTGGAGATGGTGATAGACTTCAGACGCAACCCCCCCCCCCCTCCCCCACTGATTATCAATGGCTCTGATGGGGACCACCATATCCAGAGACCTGAAGTGGGAGAGGAACACAGAGACCATTGCCAAGAAAGCTCAGCAAAGACTGTACTTTCTGAGACAGCTGAAGAAATTCAACCTCCCGCAGAATCTGATGGTACAGTTCTACACAGCGATCATCGAAGCTGTACTGACTTCATCCATAACCATCTGGTTTGGCTCGTCCACCTCGCCGGAACGAACCAGACTGCAGCGCATAGTCAGGACAGCGGAGAAGATCATTGGTTGCAGCCTGCCATCACTTCAGGACATCTACCACAGCAGGGTCAATAGACGGACACAAAAAATAACTTCTGACCTCTCTCATCCTGGACATCACATCTTCCAACCACTTCCCTCTGGCAGAAGATTCAGAGCCATCAAAACCAGCACAACCAGGCATGCAAACAGCTTTTCCCCCAGAGCTGTAGCACTCAGCAACAGAACCAGTCCCTCTGCACCTTAAACCCCTCATGCCACTTACCACACTCAATTTCTTCTCCACCTACCTCAATGGACACGAATGACATTTTTCTGTCAAACAGCATTTATTATTATTTGTGCAATACTTTTACCACCACTTGGCTTTTTACTGTTTACTGTTATTGTTTACTGTTAATTAATGTTAATTACTGTTAATACAACTGCACAATTGTTTATAGCATATAGCATATTTATTACATATCTATTCTGTATATATTTCTTGTATAGTCTGTGTGGTGTCTTGTTGTCTAAATATGTGTCAAGTCTTACTTGTGGGCCAACACCAAGAAAAATTCCTTGTATGTGCAACATACTTGGCAAAATAAAGTGATTATCTTATCTTATTTAAATGATGTAATTCAAGCTCTAGACACAGAGCATTATTGTGCTGACCTTTTTGTTGATCTATCTAAGGCTTTTGACACAGTTGATCATGGGATTTTATGCCAAAGGCTTTTAGATATTGGGTTTACAGAGCAGGCTATGGGCTGGTTCCTGAACTACTTAACTGACCGAAAGCAATGTGTGCAATACAGGGGTCAGGCTTCCAGTTTTTTAGATATCTCCAGGGGTGTCCCTCAAGGTTCAGTTTTAGGCCCAACTCTTTGTATTATTTATATTAATAAATGATCTTGTAAATGCATCTGTGCATTTCTATGCTGATAACACATTTACATTTATGGCATTTGGCAGATGCCCTAATCCAGAGCGACTTACATTTTTATCTCATTTTTGAGCAATTGAGGGTTAAGGGCCTTGCTCAGGGGCACCTCAGTACTGGCTTCAGGTCTGGGGATTGAACCCACAACCCTCCGGTCAGAAGACCAGTTCCCTAACCACCAGTTCCCTTGTCATGCAAAATCAATTGCTCTTGTTTTTAAGTACCTTCAGTCTGCATTTAACACCATTCAGTCACAGTTATTACAACTTCGCTTGGTTATAAATGCTAAAAAAAACTAAGAGAATGTTATTGTCTAACAGAAAAAAGTACCTTCTCCCTTACCCACTATTACAACTGCACAAGGATTGCAAATTGATTTTGTAACATCATATACATACCTTGACATCAGTGGCGTGCACACATAGACATCAGGTGCTAAAGCACCACCAACTCTGCCCTTTATCAACGAAAGAGCCCTTTTGAAACTTCAGTTTTTTTTATTAGGGGTCCAAGCACCAGCGGTGCTGGAACCCTATTGTATTTGTTCCGATTATTATTATTCTTCTTTTTCTGCCCTAAAACGCATCGTGCAGCCTAAACCGTAAGTCGTACAGACTTCTCCTTTGGCCAACTGGTCAAGGACACCTCCGCTACTCAGGCACCCAACGCCAGCCAGATACGCCTATAGGTGGCGCTATAGCGCACACAAACGCGCAAAAAATTTTCACGCCTACACCGTATGTCGTAAACAAAAAATTCCAATTGCATCTGATCAGGCATGAGCTCATCTAAAAAAAGTTCCATTGAAGCTATATGCTCCGCCCCTTACATGTCGAGCTAATTTGCATAATATGCAAATTTGCACACATTTTTGAGCGCGTACTAGTCCCTGGATTTTTCACATACATGCACATATGTGGTATCCATGCGTTCAGAAGAGTCTGAACTTTAATTGTTATGGAGCCAAAGTGCACATTTCTGCACATGGGCGTGGCCACATGCATCAGAAGTCAAGCGTCGAAAATTCCTTCGCCAAAAATCCACATATTCTGCTATATCTCAGGCATGCTTTCACGTATTCACACCAAATTTCACATACATGCACATATTGGGTGTCTAGACCTGCACATACATTTTGGCAGACATGTACACCTAGGTGGCGCTATAACGGCCAAAAAACTCTCCTGCCCTCCATGCTTTCATGTAGAAGGACAATCATGATCTCATATGATTCTATGCAAAATCACTAACAACTTTGTAATTGCAAGTGCTTTGCAAAAAAGTACAGATTTTTGTGTATAATCCAATACATATAATTTACACTTTTCATACTAGTCCTAGGATTTTCACTCCATCACCTCAAATCACATATTACAATATCCAGCAGCATGTGAAATACAAAACTGGTGGAACAAATTCTAAGATTCTTGCAATTTAATATTTTTCATATGCATCACAATGGTACCGTCATGACATATGAACTGCATATTTCAAAAACTCCCCTATATAATGTCTGATTGTTATGAAAATGTACAGACACATTCAGAAGACCACTGAGGTGATATCTGCCAAGTTTGTGCCAAATCCATCCACAAATGGTTGTACTGTGAATATTTTCATTTTCTATGCAGAACATGCATGCAGATCAAAGGTCATTCTTTTCCTCCAAAGAGTTAGAGTTGAGCCTATTCCAGTCAGACCCATTAGCTCAATGGGTAGAGCAATGTGCTCCCAGCCACAATGCACGTGGACAACGGGGGTTCGAATCCCACGTTGGGCAGTATTCCACCATAAGTTTAAAAAGCTGCAATTTAGATTCTGTTTTTTGAGCAGGTACTTCATTCACGAACGTGCTTCATATACTTTCATGTACATTTCATATACCTTTACATGATGTACCAGTGGGTGCGCAAATCTTGCCAAACCTCAGCTTGGACCCCGTAATTGCCGCTTGCGGCTATATTTTTTTTTTTATTATTGTTAATATTATCATTTTACTAAAGTCGGTTTGAAATGATCTTTTGAAAACCTGAGCGATTAAAAACAATGCCCTGAAATGAGCCACCACCTCGCACACACCCAACCTCTCGCTTCCTTGGTCACACCAGATGGAAGGAAGCGTCTTCAGCATAGCACGCACGGTCGCAGATAGACTTCTTCTCCCGTGCCCAAATCAGTGATAGATAACGTGAGGACGACCACATACAAATAATTAAGGTAGAATTTGCAAATATATGTGTTAAGCTTAACGTTTTCTGTTGTATAGGTTTTGTTAGGCAACATAAATTAACACATTCATTTGTGAAAGAAGAAATGGGAAGTTCCCCCATTACCTGTGAAAAATGCCCATCTGCATTCATAATGACAACACTCAGTAGCCTATAACTACTTCTCCTACTTTTTGGTCATTTTACTGTCTTAATTGTAGGCCTATATTGATTTACTAATTGCAAAATATATGCAACAAGGCCTGCAGACAGTGGAGGGTAAACAGAAGTTAACTGAAGGACATGACTGTATATAGTTAATATTGGATATGAACTATATCAGTTGGTGGTGTGACTTTTTTCCATTGAAAACTCACGTTTAGAGTGCGCTAAAAAGTGCCCCCCCACTTGCCCCCCAAAATGTCTGTGCACGTGTAGCAGTGTGGTATTGTTACTCCACTAGATTAAGCCCCTCCTAGAAATTCCTTTCTGCTTTTATGTTTATTTGGGTAAAGACGAGCTATTAGAGCGGGTGGTTATGGGACAGAGAAGGTCAAAGCCATTGGGACTATAAGTGGGTGTGGCTTATTGTCGCAGCGAGGGGTTCAAAACCGTCGCCGTCGCATATTTCGTCCTCTTTATATAATCACTCAGGCGAGAGGTACGTGCTCATATAACTCTTCCCTGATATTCGTTGTGTGTCATTTATGTTAAATGTATTCATGTTAGTGTGGTTTGCTTGGTAACTGTCCGTAGAATGTACTGTTCTGTTTCATGATTAAAGTTCTGTATTGTATTGTGTATAAATTGTTAATAAGTATGTTCACGGCGCTTGCTAGCGCGAGTTATGTACGCGGGGAGTGCTAACTGGAATGCTAATCGTGCTGCGATAGTAGCCGAATGTTCTCTTTCTTTATAAGTAAAACACTGTTCGTTTTCGCTAATAGTTGTAACGTATTGACCAGGCAGAGAGGTATCCAAATGCGGAAGAACACCGCTTTTATTGAAATACAGACACTGGTACAGAAACAGGCAGGTGTATCACGAGCACTATGACTAGTAGCAACTGCGTTTTCTTGGCGTGGTCAGGACAGTCCAGGGTCATACCGGGGGAGCAGAAGTCAGGAGGTACAGAGGGACTAGGCAGGAGACAAGGTCGGGGACGTAAGCGAGGGTCGGAACACAGGAAAGCAGACAGGTAATAGAAAGGCTTGGTACGCGGCATGAGTCGGCAATACTTCGCGACTAGGAAGTGGAATGTGGGCGTTTAAGTAGAGATACAGGGGGTGTGGTGATGAGCGTCAGGTGAGGCTGGTTAGGTGGAGATCAGGTGGCATTCCTTACAATAGTTTGAAGAATATTTTCTTTTTTTATTTATATGTCTGTGTAATGCCGTGATTAATTGGTTTTAAGTACCTTGTTTAATGTGTGGACACGTTGTTTCACAGGCATGTCCATGAGAAACGTTGGGTGCCTTATTGTGTTTGTCCACTGTGTGCAGGTATGTGCGGCGCTATTGCATAGACATGTGATTGATTTATGTTGTAAAGGATAGAAAATGTATGTGTGCTTTATATATATATATATATATATGTAGTTGTGTTCATTTACAATATCAGTTGTTGAATTGTGTGCTAGTACATATTTCGCTCTTTATATAATCACTCAGGCGAGAGGCATGTCCATGAGAAACGTTGGGTGCCTTATTGTGTTTGTCCACTGTGTGCATGCGAGTGGTGAGGGCATGCAGATACAGAGATATCTGTGATAATAAAGTGCTGCTTCCCACACATACGAGAGCTGTGTCGTCCCTTCCGGTTGTGGAGACAAGAGTTCAGATATAAAACAAAAACTACACAACGCAGGAAAGAACACGTTACACACGCCACTGCTTGGCATCACTGTTGATGAGAAATTGACTTTTATCCCCCACATTGAATGTCTTCTTAAAAAGCACAAGTTGCAACTTGGTTTCTTTTTTAGAAATAAATCCTGTTTTTCTTTTAGAGCTAGGAGGCAGTTGGTTTCGGCTACCTTTTTAACACTAGAAACCCGACGGCCGCGAAAATTTTCGCAAGGCTTAGTAAGGTCCATGTAGCCCACTCCCCTGCTGTGAAGAGATTAACGCCCATTGTCTTGGTAATGCGGTGGAAGCGTCTCACCCCCAGCTCATACGCCTGCCAAAGCACAAGCGGCTCACCTCCAAGCTCATACAAAGCACCAAATGTGATACTTCACGAAAAACTTGGTTACAAACAAGCAGACTGTATATGTTACCGATCCTACAACAAACAGCAGAAATTTTGTAGACTCGTGTTTCAAAAGGTACAATTCAAGCGCACGTAGAGACGACAGTTTCTCAAATGAGTCCCGTCAAACAATAAAAATAAATAAAATTGTTTGAACCTCTTTGTATATTGTTTGAAGCTCTTTGTATATTTACTACACTATATAATATTTGTTACACTTTCTGTTTCCGCGTTTGAATTCGCGTTTGAAAAGCTAAGAAATTATATGGCGCAATTATATATATGGCTGATAAATGTTGTGATCTAAACAGCAGACTGGAAAAGGAGAGGAAAAGACAGGAAGAACAAATTCATGTGCTGTAAAACAACTTTATTTTGATCAAACATGGATGTCTATTCCGGGTTTCTTGAAGTGGAATGTCAAGAAAGTTGAGGGTGTCTTGAAGTTGAGGGTGTACTCGCCAGATGCACTTGCCGCATGCAACACACGCGTTGATGCTGTGGAGAACAATTCAAAGTACACCTTACATTTTGAATAAAATCTTTCAGAAGACAAAAATACGTAACATATGTGGTGTTATGTATGTAGGCCTACTTATCAACGTACCTTCATGTAGTTGTAGCCAACAGTTGCTACATAGCCAGGGTGTACTCGCCGCATGCAACGGGCCACCGGCGTGTTCCTGCGCGCACTGTGTATGCACGCACCTTCATGATGTCTGTCAACGGCGCACTGCAAAGAACAAAGTACATGTTATATTTTGAACGAATTTATTCATGTGTACCAGCCAGGGACCCTCTTTCTTACATTTGCGGCAGGTTCATCGTTCATCGCTGCCAAGGTCAACGGGCCACCGGCGTGTTCCTGCGCGCACTGTGTATGCACGCACAGAAGTACATGTTATATTTAGAACGAATTCATTCATGTATAAATAGATTCTGTGAAAATATCACAGGCATGGGTCATAACAGAACGGGAATCCAATTCCAGCAACCATGAGAAAAATAACCAGCAACCACGACGAGAAATAAACAGAGGACTAACACGGAAACAGACATGAAATGGCAGGAGATGCGGGGCAGACCGTGACACCGGGTTTCATGATGTGCGACTGTGGAACAGAAAGAGAAGAGATTTTTGGTTATGTTCAAATAATAGTGTGTGTGTATATATATGTGTGTGTGATTGGTTGTCTGTAACGTAGCTGTGTTAACAATTGTAAAGCGCCTTGGGTATTTAGATAAGGCGCTATATAAATTGAAACATTCATTCATTCATATATATATAAATATACTTATCGACGTACCTTCATGTAGTTTTAGGTACACAGTTGCCACACAGCCAGGGACACTCTGCCCTACACTTGCGACAGGTGTACTTGCCGCATGCAGCGCACGGGGTTATGCTGTGGTTCCGGTTGCAGTTTGTCTGCACCTGACACGTAGTCTTCTTTCCAGGAGCAGGCGAAGGACGTGGCGTTCTCTTCAACTCCTTTTCCTGTAGGAAACGAAGATGGAGTTCCTCAGCAAGAGTACACATAAAAACTCTCCTACTCTCTGTGGACCCCGTACATGCCGTGTACAAAACATGCGCGTTCATCGCTGCCAGGTCAAGTATGTTATAAAACACTGCAACGGGCCACCGGCGTGTTCCTGCGCGCACTGTGTATGCACGCGCCTTCTGGTCCATGATGTCAACGGCGCACTGCAAAGAACAAATACAAAGAAGTACATGTTATATTTTGAATAAATTCATTCATGTATGATAAATTGATTTATCAATGCCAACACATGCATACCTTCGTCCGGTTGTAGTCCGTCACAGTGTTTGGCTTCTTTTTGCGGTCGTCTGCAATCTCCACGTGCATGTGCATAGTGCTCAGAACGCAAACTGTTTTGTTGGGCTTGGAGGCATACACCGTCAGAAGCGCATCATCGGATCTGTACACCTCCGTTGACAACTTCTCACGTCCCTTGGCGTTTTTGGCTTCCAAAGGAACTTCTCGGCGAATCTTGTTCATTGTCCCAAGCAGAGTCGTGTTGCATTCCAGCAGCTTCTTAGCCAGGGAAAGAGATGTGAAAAAATTGTCTGTGGCTACAGTTCTGCCCTTGCCCAGGTATGGCTTCATAAGCTTCATCACCACATTCTCGGACACTCTTTCCCCCTTGGGACGATCGGGGTCCTTTCCAAGGTATGGAATGGCGTTGCACATGTACTTTGTGTTCAACTCAGAAGCAACCCAAAACTTTATTCCAAACTTGTCCGGCTTTGAGGCAATGTACTGGGTGAATGGACAGCGAACCTTGGTCAGAAACAGCTGCTCGTCGACTGTCAGTTCCTTGCCTGGGGTATAGCACAAAATGCAGTTGTTCACAAATCGCTGCCAGATGTCCGAAATCGCAGCAAATCTGTCGCTCTTTGCACGCTCCGCACGGGTGTCCTTATTATCAAAGCGCAAGTACCGCATGATTTCTTGGTAGCGGTCCCGTGCCATTGTCTCCTGGATCGAAGGCACAGCGAACATTGCCGACCAACAGTCCGACATCGCTTCAACTGGACAGAGGACTGCTCGTAGAAATAGGATTGCTACGAATGCCATAAACTCGCTGACCGACAAACCAGCTGCTGTCTGTTCTGCGGGCTTCATGGACAGTGCAGTCTGTGATGATTCGCAGCATCTCCATGTCGAGCAAACACAGAAAACTCTGCAGCCTGCTTGTGATCCTACGCTGTATTAGTAAAAGTAAACAAATGACGCTAGGTAAATTACACGTACTAAATATCATTCAAACACAAGCAGAAACACTGGAAAGAAATATGAAGTTACTATACCTTTGCATGCTCTGTAGGCCCGGACGGCTCAACGAATGTTGAATTAGGCGAACAGCTGCTGACACGAGAGCGTGCGATGCCAACCTTCTCCCAAACAGTTCCATCTTTTGCCCGTACAGTTGGTGCAGGTGTGGTGTCAGCCTGTGTCCGTCTCTTCCTTGGAGGGCTCTGTTGTACCTCATCCGATGTACTGCTTCTTTCTTTATCGGATGAATCGCTGGTCAAAAAACAGGAGGGTCCTTCTCCCGCATCGGACTCACAGCAGTCCTCGTTGGTCAGCAAAGCCGCAACTTCTTGACTGGTGAACGTCCTCTGTCTTGCCATGGTGTTTTGCGTCGTCTCCACACAGGATAGTAGTGAAAATGTAAGTCGCCTGCCTTTGGGTTTCAGCTTTTATCATGACTCTGAAGAACACACCCACAACAGCGCATACTAATTATACTTTATTATAATAGGTGGCACTTCACACATAACGCCGAAACCGGGCTAATCCCCTGCATACACGGGAACAATAAAAGGTGATTGGACCCGTGATAATGGTTCACGGCAATCCGTGAATATCAGTCAAACACAAGCATAAACACTGCAAAAAATATTATATTACTATGCTGTATGAGTAAAAATAAATAAATGACGCTAAGTTATTTACACGAACGAAATATCTTATTTACACAAACGAAATATCAGTCAAACACAAGCATAAACACTGCAAAAAATATTATGTTACTATGCTGTATGAGTAAAAATAAGTAAATGTAAAAATAAATATTACTTTACTATACCTTTATTACTTTGTTGCTGCTATTGAAGTGCATACACAAGAAAATCTGGGACGCTTGCTTCATACATAACGCCAATACCACGCTAATGATAATGTGTTTCACGGGAACAATATGAACCCGTGATAATGGTTGGTTCAGCCATGTAAATGTGTGGCGCTATTGAAGTGCATACACAAGAAAATCTGGGACATTTGCTTCATACATAACGCCAATACCACGCTAATGATAATGTGTTTCACGGGAACAATATGGACCCGTGATAATGGTTGGTTCAGCCATATAAATGTGTGGCGCTATTGAAGTGCATACACAAGAAAATCTGGGACGCTTGCTTCATACATAACACCAATACCACGCTAATGATAATGTGTTTCACGGGAACAATATGGACCCGTGATAATGGTTGGTTCAGCCATGTAAATGTGTGGCGCTATTGAAGTGCATACACAAGAAAATCTGAGACGCTTGCTTCATACATAACGCCAATACCACGCTAATGATAATGGTTCACCGCTCTAAATAATACGTATGTCAATATGTAGCGCTTCACACATAACGCCGAAACAGGGCTAAACTTTATTTATTTATTTTAGACTACAAACTAGACCTGGTGCACACAGACTGCACACAGACTAGACCTGGTGCACCACAGAGCTCCTGCCACAGAGCTCCTGCCTGTCTTTCTGCTCCTGTCTTGCTCTGAAATTAACATATGTATGGTCCTGCTAATTGGGCAGGAGAAGGAGGGGTGATGTCCTCAGAACCTTGAAATCTCAGGAGCTC
Source organism: Brachyhypopomus gauderio (assembly GCF_052324685.1). Taxonomy (NCBI): domain Eukaryota; kingdom Metazoa; phylum Chordata; class Actinopteri; order Gymnotiformes; family Hypopomidae; genus Brachyhypopomus; species Brachyhypopomus gauderio. Next base: position 54,608,571 of record NC_135211.1, read on the forward strand.
CAGTGTTAAGTAGGTTAGATTATGGAGATGTAATATATACGAATGCCTCTGCCTCCTCGCGACGTATGTTGGACGCTGCTTACCATGGGGCTATTAGATTTATTACAGGTGCAAGATCCCTTACTCATCACTGTACCTTATACCCCTTAGTAAACTGGCCCTCCTTATATAACCGCAGGCTTTTACATTTTTACATATTTATTTATAAATCTATTCTTAATCTGGCACCGTCTTACCTTTTTACCTTTTTCTCTGGTAAAGAGCAATGTTACAGCCTTCGCTCCCAGGATTTTATCTCTTGTAGTGTTCCTTCTGTGCGGACTGAGCTTGGTAAAAAGGTGTTTTCTTTTTCAGGTCCCTCCAGCTGGAACTTGCTTCAAAAGGAATTAAAGCTGTCCAGTCTGGTCACACTTAGAGATTTCAAAGCTCTGCTGAAAGTTCTAGAGAAGAGATTTATAGATATCTGCACATGTAATTATTAATCTGTATAAATATGCTATGTTTTATGAATATTAGTGTAGGGGTTTCACCTACTAATCCTTTAAAAGTAGATATAATTTGTTTTACCTTAATTATTAATCAGTCTCATATTCTAATTATACCAGAACCACAAGTTTAGTTATCAACTAAAGGTAATTAATGGTTTGGTATCTGAAGGATTTAACTATGAATTCTTTGGAGGTTTTGGCATCAACCACTTTTGAATGACATCAACACAGACAATGTGGTGAAAATAAATGATACATTTATTTAAAACCAACTATTCTAAAACACAAACAGCATCAACAAGGATCAGTATATTTACAGTGAAGACTAGGTATTTAGTGTGTGTGTGTGTGTGTGTGTATATAAAAAGGGGAGGAGTGTAATGTGTGCACGCGCTTGTGCGTGTGAGGAGGCGGGGGTTGTAGTCTCAGTTCTCCTATAGAGAACAAAGCAACTAAAATGGCGCCGACTTTAAACGGTAGAGCAGCGCGACTGTGTTAATGAGCTCAGCTGGTTTATTCCAACGTGGTCAGAACAAAGAGTAATGGAGCTGGCTTAATAACTAAAAATTAATGTGGTGTGTCCATTAATCAGATAAATAAAAGATGGTGGCATGCACAGCAAAGAGAGCTTTGTGTATACAAATCTTGATGAAGATTATGAAAATAAAGTTAAACACATTCAGAATGTTTAACAGAAAGTTTGGTTAACTCTACAGTTCAAATAACTTTGCCCTTTTATAAACTATGCCCAGCGTTAAGAGTCTCACGTGTTGAGGATTTGGGGTAGTGTCGTCGTCCTCCCTGAATTAGGAGGGAATTTCCACCGCAGGCTCCTCGTTGATAAAGCGATGTCATCCAGGTGTGCTGGGAAACGTCCTTCTGGATATGAAGTCCAGGAATGAGAGTCTCGTTCACGGTTTAACTACAGGGAATTGATCGCCTTTGTTTCAGTCCGTGTGGCCGCATTAGCAAGCTTGATTGAAGTAGTTCGGTGAATCTGTTTCCGTGGTAACGTTGATCGGTTGCTGGTTAGATTACACCGTTACTCGGGCTCGTTAATTAACTAATACGACTTTCAGCTGTTTGCTGTTAGTCGTACCAAAGTTCGCGTGCTCTCAAACAAAACCGGAGAGAGAGAAATGGCGGAGTCTCTCTTTAATAGGTCTAACCTCGATGTCAGTCAAACCAGAGAGAGAGATATTACGGAGCCTCTCTTTAATAGGTCTAACCTATGTGTCGGTCAAACCAGAGAGAGAGATATTACGGAGCCTCTCTTTAATAGGTCTAACCTATGTGTCGGTCAAACCAGAGAGAGAGATATTACGGAGAGAGATATTGAATTGAATTGATATTACGGAGCCTCTCTTTAATAGGTCTAACCTATGTGTTGGTCAAACCAGAGAGAGAGAGATGAATGGCTGTTCAGGGTATTTAAACACCTGAACTGTAGACACACCCTTACTTCCGTCAAAGCAAGTTCCATGTGTTGTTCCATGTGTTGCCAGTGGTACTGCCACCTGCTGGTTTAGCATGGTACCTACATTAGTTATTTAGTTACTGTAATTTTTTTATATCTTGTACATTGTTTTATGATGTGTATGAACAATATGTATATTATTTATTTGTTATTTTTTAGCTTAATTGTTGTTTTATATTGTATTGGAAACAGGTCTCTCTTGTAAATGAGACGCCAAGTCTCAATAGTGTCACGGAACAGCTCCGGACCCTTCCCTGTGGGCATGTGTTTACGTCGTCTGCGTCTTGCCGTCTGCGTCAGTGGATTCTCGTGGGTGTGGTTTGTTTGTGTGTGTTCATCCGTCCCACCTGTGGATCGTCTCGTAATCACTCGGGGCTTATGTTGTCTGTCTATTTAATGTGCGTTCGCGGAGTGTCTTGTGCTTGTTGTTGTCTGATTCTCCACGTTACGTGTATGTGTAGGTGTTTCTGTGTGCGCTGTCTTGCGCTTCTGTTAAATAAAGCAGTGACGTTGGCTGCAAAAGCAAGGATCCGTGTCTCGTCCTTCATGCTGCACCCCGACGTCACAGAACGACAAGCCGACAACGAGACACAATGCCAGGCTACAAGGCAAAGCTCAAAAAGAGGAAGAAGCCCAGCAAGCGGCACCACCGCTCTTCTTCCTCCCCCCCGCGCCGCGAAGCCCCGCCGACTTTGGCGCAGCTCGAGCTGGACCCGGTCTGTGCGTCCCTGCTATGACAGGCAAGGGTGCACCACAACCCCGAGGCGGCGGAGAAGCTCCGCCAGGAGGCGGTGCGACTTTGGGAGACGTACCACCCCCCTTCGTCCAGGGAGCTTTCACCCCTGCGGGTGAGCTCCTTTGCGCTCGGCGGTGTGGAGAAGATCCCAGAGAACGAGTTTGGAGAGGGGGATTCTGAGGCAGAGGACTCGGACGAGGAGGAGGGCTACCCTCCGTCGGTGGGCGAAGCGTCCACTGTGGACTACTGCGGAGGAGTGGACCCGGCTCCCTCGGTCTGCTCCGCCCCCACGGTGGACTATGGGGAAGGCGAGGAGGAGGGGCTGGACTACCCTCCCTCCGTTGGCTCTGCTTCTGCAGACGACCTTAGTGAGGGCGAAGGGGACTATCCACCCTCCTTATATTCCGCTCCCACCATCTACTACGGAGAAGGCGAGGAAGACTACCCTCCGTCCGCGCACTCGGGCGTGTCTGAGGGCACGGACAGCGACCTGTATACGGAGGATGAGGGTAGCTCGGTGACGTGTTTTCCCCGGTCTTCCCAGGGAGGGTGTTCTAAGGGGTTCGTGGCGGTCCTGCCGTCGGGGGTGACGGCTCTCGGAGGCTCGTGTACCCAGCAGCTTCGGATCTGCTCGTTGGTGTAGGTTCGGGGCATTCCAGCTGCGCCGGACGCTCCGGAAGTAGCGAGCCCCTGGTGGCGGGTTCTGTCACGGAACAGCTCCGAACCCTTCCCTGTGGGCGTGTGTTTACGTCGTCTGCGTCTTGCCGTCTGCGTCAGTGGATTCTCGTGGGTGTGGTTTGTGTGTGTTCATCCGTCCCACCTGTGGATCGTCTCGTAATCACTCTGGGCTCATGTTGTCTGTCTATTTAATGTGCGTTCGCGCAGTGTCTTGTGCTTGTCGTTGTCTGATTCTCCACGTTACGTGTATGTGTAGGTGTTTATGTGTGCGCTGTCTTGCGCTTCTGTTAAATAAAGCAGTGACGTTGGCTGCAAAAGCAAGGATCCGTGTCTCGTCCTTCATGCTGCAACCCGACGACACAAATAGGACCTACCTGTATAAATAAAGGTCTAAGAAGGTCTTTCTTTCTTAATTAATTCCAAATATTTCCTGTTAAAATAAATATATATAAATAAATACATGAACTACATTTCATTGACTGAGTCTTTGTCCAACAGTAAGTGGGTATTTATGGAAACACACACACACACACACACATACACACACCTACATAGAGTTGACAGAAACACACAGCTTGTAAAACGGCTCTGCCCCTAAGTGTCTTATTATTGTTCCAAATCCAGACGTCCACATCCACACTACTGTGAAAGAAAATGTGCCAATATCTTTTAATTTCATTTACACATATGACAAATACCCCAATATTAAAATGACATGAAAAAACCACCTTTTCAGTGCTTGTGATCATATATAATGATCATATTCTTGAATATAAAACTGCGTTGAAAATGGCTAAGGCAGATTTTCATTCCTCCAACATCGCTAACTGCCAGGGAAATCCCCGAGCCCTGTTCTCCACAATAAATAAATTGCTGCAGCCCGCTAGTAAGTTTCCATTAACCCCCTCATCATCTCTCTGTAGTGAATTTTTGTCATTCTTTACCAGGAAAGTCAGGAATATTCACTCAGAATTTCAACATATAACCTGCCACTTGGACTCCTCTAAACCTCAACCTAAACTATATAATGCTCTTTCCGCTTTTCACCCTGTTGAAGAGAGTTTTGTTACCAGGCTTATTAAGGGATCAAGAGCATCCACTTGTGTCCTTGACCCCCTGCCTACTCATCTAGTTAAAGCATGTTTGACAACACTCTGTTCACCGATCACCAAGATCATTAATGCTTCTCTCAGTACCGGTTCAGTTCCTCTCAGTTTAAAGCTGGCCGCTGTTACTCCTGTACTAAAGAAGCCAGGACTTACCCCTGATGATTTTAATAACTACCGTCCCATATCTAACCTGCCTTTCCTGAGTAAGGTGCTCGAGCGTGTAGTTTCTGTTCAACTTAAAGAACATCTCATCTCTAACAACCTCTTTGAACAATTTCAATCTGGTTTTAGAACGAATCATAGCACTGAAACTGCCCTGGTAAGAGTCATGAATTACCTACTGCTGGCAGCTGATTCTGGACTAGTGAACATCCTTGTCCTCCTTGATCTTACTGCAGCATTCGATACTGTCTGTCATGACACATTGCTCCACAGACTGGAATCCTGGACTGGGATCACTGACATGGCAATGGCCTGGTTCCGGTCATACCTCACGGACAGGCAGCAGTTCGTTTCACTGGATGGTTTTAGATCAGACACTTTGTCTCACTCCTACGGTGTCCCTCAGGGTTCAGTTCTAGGCCCCCTTCTTTTTATCATCTACATGCTTCCACTTGGTAATATTATCCGGCAACATGGTCTTCAGTTCCATTGCTATGCAGATGACACACAAATATACATCAGCACGAAGCCTTCCGACCCATTGCCTCCTGATGCATTGGTTAGCTGTTTAATTGACATTAAAAAATGGATGAATAACAACTTCCTGAAACTGAACAGTAATAAATCTGAAGCCATTCTTGTGGCATCACCCTCCACACTCATGAAGATTGGCCAACCAACTACAGTTGTGATCAAATTTATTCAACCCCCAATGCTGCGAAGGGTTTTATGGAATTCAGTGCACATTTGTAATTGTGTTCATAATGAAATCTTACAAGGACTTGTTAAAGAACTAAATGCAACTAAGATAGCATCAAATTTTTTTGTCATAAAGTATTAAATGGCCTTTTTGTGATTTCTTCATTGACACAATTATTCAACCCCTTTACGACTACCACTCCTAAGAACAGAGGTTCATTCCAGTGTTTTCCATCAGGTATTGAAAACATCTGTGGATGTCAACGAGCAGCAATCAAGCATGATAAGCACCAATTAGGCAGATTTAAAAGGACTGTGATACTCAGCTCCTTCTAGACATCTACTGGTGTGTTTCCAAGCATGGTGAAGGCAAGAGAATGGTCCCAGAAGACAAGAGAAGAGGTTATTGCTCTTCACAAGAATGGCAATGGATATAAAAAGATTGCGAAGTTGTTAAATATTCCAAGAAACACTATCGGAAGTATCATTCGCAAGTTCAAGTTAAAGGGCACAGTGGAAACGTTACCTGGTCGTGGCAGAAAGAAGATCCTGACCGCGACTGCTGTGCACTACCTGAAGCGTAATGTGGAGAAAAATCCCCGCGTGACTGCTAAGGAACTGAAAAAAGACCTGTCAGATGTAGGCACTGAAGTTTCAGCTCAGACAATAAGGCGCGCACTGCATAACGAAGACCTCCATGCCAGAACGCCCAGACGCACCCCCTTGCTGACCCCAAAGAACAAGAAAAGTCGACTGCAGTATGCCAAAAGTCATGTGGACAAGCCACAAAGGTTTTGGGACAGTGTACTGTGGTCAGATGAAACTAAATTAGAACTGTTTGGGACAATGGACCAGCGCTATGTTTGGAGAAGGAAGAACCAGGCTTATGAACAAAAGAACACCTTGCCTACTGTGAAGCATGGCGGGGGGTCAATTATGCTTTGGGGCTGTTTTGCTTCTAATGGTACAGGAAAGCTTCAACGTGTGCAGGGTACCATGAATTCCCTTCAGTACCAGGAGATCTTGGAGGAAAATGTGATGGAGTCAGTCACAAACCTGCGGCTTGGGAGACGTTGGACCTTCCAACAGGACAATGATCCGAAGCACACATCCAAGTCCACTAGAGCATGGTTGAACATGAAAGGCTGGAACATTCTAGAGTGGCCATCACAATCACCAGACTTAAATCCAATTGAGAACCTCTGGTGGGACCTAAAGAAGGCAGTTGCAGTGCGCAAGCCTAAGAATGTGACTGAACTGGAGGCTTTTGCCCATGAAGAATGGGCTAAGATACCCATAGGTCGCTGCAAGACACTTGTGTCAAGCTATGCTTCACGCTTGAAAGCTGTCATAACTGGAAAAGGATGTTGTACTAAGTACTAAAAAATAATGTCACTAGGGGGTTGAATAAAACTGATAATGATGTGAGCACAGTAAAGACATTTGTGGTTATTCCATCATAAATATTATGTTATGTTTGTCTAATTTATAAGTGCCTCTTTGATATAATTGTAAATAAGATGACTGAAATGATCAAAATCAATGTCAAACTGGCCAAAACACTTTATTTCAGTGGGGGTTGAATAAATTTGATCACAACTGTATATCTCTTCCCGGTTTCGTCACATCCTCGGTGGCACAGGTTCGCAATTTGGGTGTTATTTTAGACTCCACACTCTCTCTGGATGCACACATAAAGAACGTCACCAAAATAGCCTTTTTCCAGCTTAAAAACATCGCCAGACTGCGCCCCTCCCTTACTGACTCAGTGGCGGAGACACTTATACATGCTTTTATTACTTCTAGACTTGACTACTGTAACTCTGTTTTAATTGGGCTCCCTATGAGTAGCCTCAAGAAGTTGCAGTATGTCCAGAATTCGGCAGCTAGACTACTCACGCACACCAGGACATGGGAACACATTACCCCCATATTAAAAGATCTGCACTGGCTACCGGTTCATTACCGTATCCAGTATAAAATACTACTTTTGGTTTTTAAATCCCTGCATGGTTTGGCTCCTTGTTACCTTTCTGGCTTAGTGTCTACATATACACCATCACGCTCACTTCGGTCTGCAGATGCTCACCTTCTATCCGTACGCACTGCAAAACTCAACACGTATGGTAGAAGAGCATTTAGTGTTGTTGGTCCTAAACTCAACACGTATGGTGGAAGAGCATTTAGTGTTGTTGGTCCTAAACTCAACACGTATGGTAGAAGAGCATTTAGTGTTGTTGGTCCTAAACTCAACACGTATGGTAGAAGAGCATTTAGTGTTGTTGGTCCTAAACTCAACACGTATGGTAGAAGAGCATTTAGTGTTGTTGGTCCTAAACTCAACACGTATGGTGGAAGAGCATTTAGTGTTGTTGGTCCTAAGTTATGGAACTCTGTCCCCCTCTATCTCCGCACATGTACATCCCTAACTACTTTTAAGAAGCTCTTAAAAACTTACCTTTTTAGTATTGCCTTCTTGAATATGTAGGTTCACATGTGTCCGTGTTTATGTATATGTGTGTCCCTTTTCTCATCTGCTGCTTCTTTCTAATGTTTTTAGTTATTTAATGATTTATTTTAAATTGTTGTGACTTATTCTAATCCTTTTTAGTTTATTTAATCTCTTGTTGCCTATTCCCTTGTAAAGTGTCCTTGTGTGTCTTGAAAGGCGCTTATAAATAAAATTCTATTATTATTATTATTATTATTGTGCACACACATTTGACAACATTATATCAAAGCTCAGAGCTAAGCAGTTTAGGATTATTAGGTTTAATATTGTGGAGGGTGTTTGGTGTAGGATCATAGTTGAGGAATGGATATAAGACCTCACCATGACAGTAGTTTATTATAAAGCACAGGGTGAAGCCTTCACTACAGTTACTGGCCTCTCCAGCGCTCAATACTGGCTGCTCTGCAAATGTATCTCCTTCACTGTCTCTCTCCCTCTTTTTCTCCTCCTTTCTGCAGATTGTCTGGTTGTTTGGTCACAGAGGAAGGCTGTTCTTCTCTGGCTTCAGCTCTGAGTTTAAACCCCTCACACCTGAAAGAACTGGATCTGACTTACAATCACCCAGGAGACTCAGGAGTGAAGGTGCTCTCTGCTAGACTGGAGGATCCCCACTGCAGACTGGACACACTCAGGTATGTAAGAATCCCCTTAAACATCCTGGGTGTGAACACACACTCCAAATGTGAGAAGAACAGTATCATACATAGAAACAGCACACATGACACAATTCCTAAAATACATACATTTACGGCATTTAGCAGATGTCCTTATCCAGAGCGACTTACATTTGCAATTGAGGGTTAAGGGCCTTGCTCAGGGGCACCTCAGTCATGGTCTGGGAATCGAACCCATGACCCTACGGTCACAAGACCAGTTCCCTAACCACCAGGCCATGACTGCCCTACATACAGTATCATACTTGACACTAGTGGCAGCTCGTCAGTAGGGGGCACTGGGGTGCTGCCCTCATCAAATTATCCAGAGAAAAAATTCTACTTAGACATATAAACTTATGTGAATTATATATTGCTAAAGTATTATGAGACTCGTAATACTGGCAATTATCGTTCATTAAAAAAAGATCAAGAATTCTATCCACTGAATTTTTGTGATTATATGTGTACCGTATTCACGCTATTTTCCATGACAACGCTGGGCAGGGCCATCTTGGTTGACTTTGTGTTAGAACTTCCGGTGCTACGGATACGCAAAACGACAACAAACACAAAATGACTAGCATAATATGTTCAGTTAGAGCAGTGGTTCCCAAAGTGGGGGGCGCGCCCCCTAGGTGGGGCGCGGAGCTATTGCAGGGGGGGCGCGGAGCTTGAAAGTAAAACGTGCACATGTTTAGGGATGCACCGATTCCGATATTAATATCTGAAAAAATTCTAGATCGGGTATCGGGGACAATGTGACCGATCCATAAAAACAGATCTATTCACTCTAATTCTATGCTTGTATTGCTTGCTTTTCGGAGTTAGTTCAACCCTAATACTCGCGCTGGTGGTATTCCACTTAGTCCGTTTATTTGCTGGTTGACCAAAATAAACCTGGGCTCCAGCAATACTTCACTGTTCATACATGAACTGGTGAGTTGTCCAAAGCTCATTTAATGCGTTACTTACAGAAATAAATTAAAGAGTAGTGGTCTGACTCGGTCTACGGCGGAAAGCTAAAAAAACAATATTCCATACGCACGCTCAACTCGCTCCCTTAAAGAGACAGTACAGGGGGGGTGTAGGGGGGGCACAAAAATATTCTCATCTACTAAAGGGGGGCACGGCAGAAAAAGTTTGGGAACCACTGAGTTAGAGGGTGTCACAATAATTGGAAGAAGAGGAGAACTTGGCTTCACCAACAGTGTTACGAACACAGCTCGAAAAGATCTGAGTGTTGTGGGGCACCTTATAACTTATATCCACCGCCTTTCAAAGAAGAGGACCTGCGTCTATGGCTGAAGGCGCTAAATTTAAAACATCCACCCAAACGTCCATACGTCTGCTCTTATCATTTTGTGGAGGGGAAACCAACACCAGATCATCCTTATCCCGAGAAATGGCTCGGTTATGAAGCTCCGATGAAGCAAACGCATTGGTGCTTGTGAGGCTATCAGATAAGTAACTATTTTATAATCAGTGGCCACATCTTTTCCTTGCATTCATTTTGTAATTTTAAGAAGTAAAGAAGTAGACAAGAATGCCTATTTTATGAAAAAATCATTAAAATGTAGTAGTGTACACTAATGCAAAAATAGTATAAATAATATTAACTTATATAATACTTATTTTACTTAATGATTACTTACTTTCACAGATGCTTTAAACAGCAGTGTAGTGGGGGAGACTGTGGAAAATGTTCAGACGCCTGAGACACAACGTGATGCATCAACACAGTGGGAAGATCCAACTATATCAGACCACAGTTATGCTGCCAGTGCATCTCACCAGCCCCTTCTATGTGATCAGGCAACGCAGTACACTGAACTAGCTCAAATATATGCTGATCTACTAAGAAGTGACCATCTTTCCCTCCTTTACACTGGATTGCCTCTAGATGCATTTAATACATTGGCTGACTACCTGACACAAGGCTACAACAATTGCTTCCAGCTACATCCCAGGGATCAACTCCTGATGACTCTGATGAAACTTCGGCTAAATTTATTGCAGGATGACATTGCGGAGAGATTTCATGTATCACAGTCAATTGTGAGTAAGGTGATTTCATGCTGGTTGGACCTCATGGAGGAAAAGATGAGGTGTTACATCCCATGGCTGCCCAGGGAAACAATCCAAGCAACAATGCCACAGTGCTTTAGAGAACATTATCCCAAAACTACATGTGTAATTGACTGTTCAGAGACCCCGCTTCAGAAACCACACAACCTTGTCTCAAGAGGTGAGTCTTACAGTCACTACTATGGCCAAAATACCATCAAGTACCTTGTCGCGATAGCACCCTGTGGCCTAATAATGTTTATTTCACTAGCATATGGAGGAAGATGCAGTGATAAATTTATCACTGCAAATTCTGGGTTTCTGGAATACCTTTGTCCAGGTGACGAGGTCATGGCCGACAGAGGGTTTATTATCCAAGATCTCCTGTATGAAAGGAAAGTTAAACTCATCCTGCCAGCATTTACAAAGAGAGGCATGCAACTTTCGGAAGAAAACACCACCCACACAAGACGCATTGCCAATGTATGTGTCCATGTTGAATGGGTCATACGAAGAGTGAAAAACTTCAGAATCATTTCTCAAACAGTCCCAATTAGCCTTACACCTAAATTCTACAAGATCCTGAGAGTTTGTGCAGTCCTGTGTAACCTTAGTGGCGACATCATTCAAGACTCAGAAGATGAACAGTAAAACCATGTTTGTAAGCAGAGTCTGCTTCCATTGACTTACCTCTCCTGTAAATTTTTTTTCTATTGTTGATTTTTACAAAATCTACAGAAGTACAATTTCAAAATTCAGATGAAAAAAAGTTTACAATGTTTAGAAAAAAATACATCTCAACCTGTTCACCAATAAATGATTCTTGTTTATTTTATATAACTATCTGGCTGTTGTGCGAGTTCTTTGTGTGATTACAAATAACATTATTAAGCTAACAGTTTCTGTACAAAAAAACCCAACAATATTCTATTAAATTCTATTCTACTAAAATTCAGTATTTCCTTAAAAAAAAAATAAAACTAACCCTAACCCTACTATACTCTTAAAAATAAAGGTGGTACAAAAAGGGTATTTGAGTGATGCCACAGAAGAACCACTTTTGGTTCCTTAAAGAATCATTTCTGTAATGGAGATTGTGAGTGTGAAGAACCTTGTGAAGCCTTTGAAAGGTTCTTCATACTCAAAGTCTCCATTACAGAAAAGATTATTTAAGGAACCAAAGGTGGTTCCTCTATGGCATCACTTAAATACCCTTTTTTGTACCACCTTTATGTTTAAAGAGTGCATCTACTTTCTCCCAACAAAGACAGGTGACAACTAATTTACTTACACAGCTGAGTGTATCTAGCACAAAGCAACAGGCGGCCTGCTTGATACTCATCTGACACACGAGGGAGCATATACTTAAAATAAAAGGTTCTAAGTCTAGTCACTGTCTTTGCACAGAAAGCCTCATTATATGGGACATGGAGTAGAACTTGCTGTGATGGAGTCCATATGAGCAGCTTACATGTCTTCAGACCTGTACACAACATGCAAAGCTGAACCTGCATGTAGAAGCCACGTGGACCATTTTGCTGTAGCTGTTGGGTCCCCTCCACCATCTTCACATCATACCTCTGGCTTCCCATTAGGTCTTCAAGAGACTCGTTGCTCTTTAGCAGAGGACACTTGATCTCTAAAAGCTCTCCTGTGTGTAATACATCATCAGGGCTTGCTGACAACCAGGGCTCATGTGTGCACAAAACTGTGCCTCTGCGAGTGACAGTGTATCCGCAGCTTTCTAGCCACTGTAAAGTTAATGCCTCACTCGTTATACCATGCTGAATTGCTGCATTGCCATGGAACTTAGGGTAGATGTGCTCCTGCAGAAAATGTTGAGGGCTGTCTCTGATGGGAATCTTCTTTGCAGAGCTGGCTGTAATTCTCACCTTGCGAGAGTCATGCCACAGATGGGATGCACTCTGCTCCAGTGTTATCTTCTCCAAAGTCAGGCATTTGTCTGCGGTGATGGCCACAAAGGTTTCATAAAATGACATGCATCTTTGGCAGATGTTGGTACCATCATGGACAGCATGGGGTAAAGCAGCAGAGTGCTGTGAATGTTCTGTTGCAGCATTCACACATTTGTACAGAAGGCTTGAGACAGGCAGCTTCAGATGTTTCAGACCTTCTTTCAGTTCATCCTGGGTTTGAAAAATAGGGGTGGGAGGCAGAGGTAAATGGTTAGGCCTTACTTCAGGTGTCTGGAAGGGATTGGTGGCTTTGTGATGGGAAAAAGTGATATCAGCCAACAGCTTTGGAGCAAGGTTCCTTTGGGTGCCGATGTTCCAAAGGCGCTGTTCATCAGTGCAGCCAATTCCTGTCAGTCCATTTGATACTGCATTTTCAACCTGTTACAAGACATGGTTTTTATCAATTTTGCACATGGAACTGGTGACATTCACTCCAACATGATGTTTAAGCACCTTTAAAAGTCATCTTAATTGTAGCCTTACCTTTGTTCCAAGCAAGCAAAGTGATTAGATGTTATTAATTAGATTATTGTGATATTAAATGTTATACGATTGCCAAGCTTCATGCATTTGGTTCGAGATTAACGCTTTATTATGTTTTACTCACACCAAATAATGTAAGTGATGCATTAAATATTGAATAAATGTGTATAACATCAGAAAAAGTCAATCCCACACCAAAAACCTGGAAGACTGGCAACCCATGCTGTTCCCTCCATTGGGAGAGGACAGTTAACCTACCGTTCTCAGGTGTACAGCAGGAGAAACTGACAGTTTTAATATTTAAAAAAGCCACGCAACAGACATTTCTGTATGTTGTATAGATACATGGTGTGTTAAATGTAGACTTACCTGGACTATAGATACATGGTGTGTTACATGTAGACTTACCTGGACTCAGTTTACTTACCTTTCTTCATGGAATCATTAAGAGATTTATTCTACTTACAAATTGACATCAATTCAGCAGCTGTGTATGTCCTAAAAAGAAAAAAAAATTATATTATATAGACACACAGCAAATACTTGAAAAAAATCGGATATTGGTAAACTAAACTGAAAGAACGTTCTTTAAAACAGATCATGACTTGTTTACTTTCTGCAGAGCACACGGAAGTAGAAAAGTGTAAGGGTTGCTAGTTAAAGTCATGTGCTCTTGACAGCCAACTACAAATATCTAAAACGTTACAAAAAGTAAAAAATTATGCACGTGTTTCTAAGAACAAACATTGGAGCACGTATCTAGCTAGCTTTGCCTTAGCATGTTTTTGTAACAAAGTGTAAGCCAACGCTAGCTAAAGTCACATGCAATTAACAACAACACATAAACTCGCAAGACTGCGTGTGAGAGAAAGGCTGTCATAATTGTGCACATGGACATAATGTTTAAAAATATATACGCTTCCACAAAATTGCTGCGGCATGACTGCAGGATCTCCCCAAGCCAGCGATACAGGAACACCCTGTCGTCTCCACCACTCCTTGGGCTGTAACTAACACCCACGCAGAGTGGGGGCAGCTGGCTTGACTTGGGTTTACACCGGCTTTTAGAAATATAAAGTCGCCATCCTTGTGTAGGAATACACGGCCGACCTTCCCACTATGTAGGTACTGATACGCTTCAGTACTTTTATAGTTTTTCATTGCCGAACTGTCTACACCTTCAGAAAGTACAAAGTAATTAAAAAGGTCGCCATAAGTAACCTCAGGCCACCTTTTCTTATCATCCACCCACTGTGTTATTAAACTTGGATGAGGCAGTGTTGTCCCATTCGAACCTCTTATTGCCTCTCTGGTCTCCTCCCATCTAATTGTATTCATTTTGTTTGAACTGTTTTTAGCAAGCTAGCTATCCAAGTAGCTGACCGGAAGTTCTAACACAAAGGCGGAAGAAACACACACTTGAAAGTGGGCGTGGCAAAATACGGTGAATACTTCCTGTGTGTGGGGCGCCGGACTAATGGGAGTCTATGTAGGTCCTTAAACTTTTGGCAATCATGTCATCTGGAGAAGCTCTTTAATTGGTTGCCTTAAAGTTTGCTGTGAGACAGAGAGCTGTTCCCCGGACACACCTACTTTTATCAGTAGCCAATCAGTATACTTAATTATTGATCCTGGAATATTCTTTAAAGGTTTGACTCCACACCTAAGGCAGTGAATGTAATCTGTGAAGTCTAGACTGTGTGTGTGTGTATGTGTGTGTGTGTGTGTGTGTGTGTGTGTGTGAGAGAGAGAGAGCGAGAGAGTGAAATAGAGAATTGTTGTGCAATGTGATGTTACTGTGTTATATTGAATGGTGGTACATTCTACAGCTGGTGGTGAGTTTGATATTTACATTTAAAACGTGTTGTTATTGAATGCAAATGTATATTACATTACGTTATGTTACAATTACCTCTATAACGATGGCAACATTCAGATGTTAAAGGGGAAACAGCGTCTCTCCTCTTTGCATTAACATCGTCACCCTACTGCGCTCAGTCTGGGTACAAATACACTTTCACAACGTAAATAGAACCAATTGCATTTTTGTTTCCATGGTTTCCTCCTCGGTCAGCCAATCAGATTCCTCCTCTTTCTCCCTCAGCCAATTAGTAGATCTACTTTAAGCTTATAGTAGCTTATAGTAGATCTAGGTAGATCAGGTGAGTGTTTGAAACATGGCGGCTGGAGAGTCATTAGAGTAATTCACAGAGTATCAGATGAGGTGGAGGAGAGATGAGGATGTGATGAGAGTGAAGAGGTTTGTGGAGCAAGTTTGTTTCTCTACTTAAATTATGTGGAAAAACATTCTCACTGCTTCACTGTACCCAGAGAAGACAGTTAGGAAACGTATCATTTAACAAGATTTACTTAATCAGAGAAGAAATTCACTCAGTCTGCTGAGGTAGTAAAGACATTTAAAACAGTTTATTACCATGACGTAGTAATATTTCTACATTGGAAATATATTTGCGTATATTGTCAGCGACTACAGTGCAATGCTGACAGATTAGAGCTTAGTCTATTATTCTCTATCTGCTCTTATGAATTATTCATAACACTGATTATGTCCATCTAGATGATTTTTTAAATCAGGTAATTAACATTTTTTGAGCAAATGACACAGAGGTTTCGGAGCGTGTGTCAATCTTCCTGAAGTGGAGTGATTTGAAACGCTGTGTTGCAGCTTGTATCAAAACACCAGTGTCACGCACGTCGTTACTTTAAAATGATTCGAAGATTTTCATTGGCTCATAGTCTTTCAGTGTGTGGTGCTGGCTCATCGCGTTTCAATGCGTTCTGAGTCAATAACAGCTTGACAGGTTTGAGAGGTTTGGTGTCATACCAACTATATAAGATGTATCATTACACATCACCCTTAACCAACATTTAACCCTTAATATAATTTGCATTTATTCGATGGGATAATCTGGAATGTGGTAGAGTATGGGGGAGAACATCTGTGTTTTTTATTATAATGACAATATAATCATTTGATTATATTCAAATCAAATCACTTGAATGACCTTCTGAACTTTAATTGCTGTTATAGGATTTAAACAGTGTCATTGCTTCAGTGATGCTTTTTAGAGGTTGCTGTAGCTTCAGTTGTCCACCAGATGTCACCGTCACTGAAGCCTTGAAGCTTCTAATCACAATTGTTAGGAAAGACTCATAGCTTCATGAGGCTTCACTTGCCCATCACTATTGTCAGCTTTTACACTGGTACATTAGTAAACTATCTAACTAACTAATGCTGCCAAAACCCAGGTGTCTACAAGAAGTGTGAGAATTCTACAGGAAAGTCTAGTCAGGCTGTTTACTCACTTTATCTGGCTTTATCTAGTTTGATCTGGTTTATTCTGGCTGTTTGTCACTTTATCTAGCCAACTACGTTTGAACGTTACAGTGAAGTAACAACTCGCTAGCTTTGCCATCACTAGCAAGCCACCATAAGAAAGGATCAGGTACACATCTGCAAGAGCCAAATTACAAAACTTGTTTGGTGATATTTTGTGTTTACTATGATAATCTAATGATGATGATTTAAATGTAGAAGTATTTCCTGGAGCTTTTAATTTGAAAGGTGTAAGTTATAATCAGCCAGGAAATCCTATTGGTCAAGAATGCTGCTGTTGTGCATGTCTAATAAGTTCAGTTACAGTGTTCTGTTAAGATAGACATGTGCACAGCTTAGAAGTGTTTATTTTTGACGGTCTTGCCTAGTCTGTAGCAAACATGAAATGTATTAGTTCTAGACAATATGAAATGAAATGAGCCACATTTGTCAATTGTGATTTTTCACCACAATTGAAGTTTGTCCTCCACATTTACCCATCTGTGCAGTTAGAATACACACACACACACGCACACACACACACTAGTTAGTGAGTGAGTGAGTGAGAGAGAGAGAAATTTAGATCTAGATGCATGTGCATGTGTGTGAGAGCAGACAGTTCTGTTATAGGTGCATGCGTGTGTGAGACAGTCCTGCTATAGGTGCATGTGTGTGTGAGACAGTCCTGCTATCTAGACAGACAGTCCTGTTATCTGTGTGGATATGTGTGTGTGTGTGTGTGTGTGTGTGTGTGTGTGTGTGTGTGTGTGTGTGTGTGTGTGTGTGTGTGTGTGTGTGTGAGACAGTCCTGTTATCTAGGTGCATGTTTGTGTGAGACAGACAGTCCTGTTATCCCAGTTGCCTGTGTGTGTGAGAGACAGACAGTCCTTTTATCTAGGTGCATGTGTGTCAGAGAGAGACAGACAGGCTGTGTTCAACTCGTGTACTGCTTGGGCCCCAAATCAGTATGCAGTATGCGAATAAAACAAAATTTTCCAGTACGCGAAACATCCCTGGATGACATACTACTTCCGCAAAATATTCTAGTACGTGAACAGAGCCATCTTCGTGGTGTACTGCATCCCATCATGCAGCGCTACGTTCACGTGACCACGTAGTATGCATACTGTCGCATACTGGAGACTGTACTGCATACTACTACAAAGACCAGTATGCAGTATCCAGTATATACTGAGTGCAGTATGCAGTATCCAGTATGTAGTAGGCTATTTTGAACACAGCCAGAGTCCTGTAATCGAGGTGGATGTGCATCCTGTTATCTAGGTGCATGTCTGTGTGAGGCAGTCCTGTTATCTAATTCCGTGTGTGTGTGAAAGACAGACAGACCTGTTATCTAGGTGTATGTGTGAGAGAGAGACACTTATTTTCTAGGTGCATGTGTGTCTGTGAGACAGTCTTGTTATCTACAGACAGATAGTCCTGTTATCTGGGTGGATATGTGTGTGTGTGTGAGAGACAGGCCTGCTATGTAGGTGCTTGTGTGTGTGAGAGAGAGAGACAGACAGTTCTGTTATCTAGGTGCATATTTGTGAGAGACAGACAGTCCTGTTATATTATGTGTGTGTGTGTGTGTGTGTGTGTTCTTTAGGGTGGATCATGCAGGGAAGATCAGACTCAAACCAGGACTAAGAAAATGTAAGCAGCAGTTATGTAGTTAATACACATACACACACACACAGTATTTGTGTGGTCTCCTCTAATGTCTCTTATTATTTGCAGATGCGTGTGAACTCACACTGGACCCAAACACAGCAAACACACTTCTCTCTCTGTCTGAGGGGAACAGAAAGGTGATGCGTGTGAAGGAGCAGCAGACGTATCCTGGTCATCCAGAGAGATTTGATTACTGTACTCAGGTGATGTGTAGAGAGAGTCTGACTGGACGCTGTTACTGGGAGGCTGAGTGGAGTGGAGATGCTGATATAGCAGTGACATATAAAGGAATCAGCAGAAAAGGACACAGTGATGACTGTTGGTTTGGATACAATATAAAGTCCTGGGTGCTGCACTGCTCTAATAACGGTTACTCTGTTTGTCACAATAAGAGCCACACAGGTATCTCTGGCCCCTCCAGCTCCAACAGAGTACGAGTGTATCTGGACTGGCCGGCCGCCACTCTGTCCTTCTACAGCGTCTCCTCTCACACACACACACTCACACACTTACACACATTCCACTCCACATTCACTGAGCCCCTCTATGCAGGATTTAGGGTTTATTCTGACTCCTCAGTGTGTGTGTGTGTGAGCTAGAATAACCTCCTAGGAGCAACACCCGAGTCTCCATGGAAACACACACTCTTCTACACACACAACTGGAGAACAAAACCTCTCTCTCTCTCTCTCACACACACACACACACACACACACACACACACACACACCCTTAGATAACAGAACTGTCTCTCACACATACCTCTCTCTCTCTCTCTCACCTCTTTTTCTTACCTCAACAGTTGCTGTCTTCTCTACATTGTGTGTGTGAGCTAGAATAACCTCCTGTGTACTGGAGCAACACCCGAGTCTCCATGGAAACACACACTCCTCTACACACACAACTGGAGAACAAAACCTCTCTCTCTCTCTCACACACACACACATCTGTCTCTCTCTCTCTCTCACCTCTTTTTCTTGTCTCAACAGTTTCTATCTTCTCTACATTTCTAGGTTTAGGGGTAAATAAAGTCCTTTGATTACATGCAGAGTAGTTAACCGTGCAGTGTAGAACCTGCTTCTGCATTTTACTGTTTTATCCAGTATTTTACATTTATGCAGAAATTTCCCTGCAGTTCCGGTATGTGTCCAGTACAACCACATATTGATATACAGCAGGGCAATTCAACTGGCGGCCCAACAAATTACGTTCGCCACCCCAAACCCCCCCTTAACAATCTTCGTTTGCTTCAATTTTACATCCACTATGACAGTATTGGTATAGGTCTGAAAATTGTCTGGCCCACAGGTCAGAGCACTCTGCCAAATCTGGCCCGCAGAAAAATATAGTTGAATAGCCCTTATATACAGTATCATAACTGCGCAAAGTATAGGATTTTGTGATTTTGCTGGTTAAATTGCCACTTATGTAAATTGTTTTATGTTTTGGTGTGATGTACATTTGCTTACTTCTGTCCATTAAAGAGAAAGACTGAAAACTCCAGTCCTATGGAGTGAGATTACTGTCTTTAATACAAGAGAGCAAAGATGAGGTTCAATTGAGCAAGTAAGACACACTGAGCAAAACAACCGAGCAAAACCAGTGACAGTGAGAGCAGAGAAACAAGAATCACACAGTTAAGTGTGTTTGCTTCACTGTTTTCAGCACACGTTTGTTTTTTTTTCTCGATTCTCTGTTTTCAGTGCACTTTTCAGTTTTTTGCTCACTTCTAAAACTACCACACAGACATTTTATTTGAATTTTAACGTCATTTGGACATTAATGCCAAGCTAAAGAACATTGATAAACATTTCAGCCACTTTGTGCTTGCATAGCAGAATCTGAAAACAGTTGTAAAAGAACTTGGCCTCCTCCAGCACAGCATCATTCAGTCTGAACCCACTCGCTGGAGCTCCACGCACCACATGAATCAAAATCAAATCAGATTTATTGTCACATCACCAGAGTACAGGTACCCCGGTGAGTGAAAAACTTGTGTGCAAGTTCCACAATTTGCAGCAGGCCCGTTGACAGTCTTGCTGGGGCCCGGGACAAGAAAGATTCATGTACCCCCCCCCCCCCCCCCCCCCCCCCCCAGCGCGAGGGTTCGCGCGAAAATGACGTAATCGCAGTGGCTCCGCCCGTGCGCGAGGGTCTCGCGCGCTGTCGGTTCGCGAGGTCGTACACCTCTCGAATTTTGTAACTTCGCGCGCGCCGCGCTTCTGCGCAATGAACAAAGTCATGTTTGTAGGGTTCATATACCTTTATAAGGTGGAATTAAACGTCACTTTAAAGGTCCATTTCAATATTTTCCAGCACGTTAAACTTAATTAAGTTAAATATTTATACATATACTCGAAATGATTCGAAATAATTCGCTTTTTATCACATTATTTAATGGTTGTTTATTTTCAAAATGCACAATCTTAACGTCTTCACGAGAACTGTTCAGTCAGACAGCTATTTGTTGTGAAACGAAGTAGTTACAATTTCAAGCATTTTCAAGTACTTTACCCTAAATTCCAGCACTTTTCAAACCTGGAACACAATGCAACTTTAAAATTCGTCAGGTAAATGTTTTTCCTTTCTTTTCTGCGCTCCAAATTTCTGTATTTACTTTAACTATCCACCACTGATTTTCCCGCTGTTGGGCGGATACTGGCCGGCTACAGTCGGTGCTGGATCAAACCATTTTCCAGTGGGAGGCGGGGGTGTATACACTTAATGGAAAATATGCAGATAGGTAAAAAACATATATATTTGAGCCATTGAGCTTATTATGAGTACATAATTTTATATTAATGAAAGATTTCAAGATTATTTAAAAATTATAGACTTTAAATAAAAAATAAATTGCTGGGCTCTTTGATGGGCCCCCCTGGCCCTAGGGCCCGGGACAACAGACCCGGTTGTCCCCCCCTGTCGACGGGGCTGATTTGCAGCAACAATATTACAAAAGATGTATAAATTACAATTTAAACTAGTGTATGTACATATAAAGCTTACTCTGTATGTCTTGAAAATAAAAGTAAGTATTGTTGTAATTTTTGATATCTACAATATAATAAATATACATGTGATATTGCACAGAGAATGGAAATGAATGTAACAGGTTATGGAGATTATACTGTTGTATACAGGTGCCTGTAATCCCAGTGAGTATGATGCTGTATTGATGTTAGAGCAAGGTAAGGAGTGAGTATATGGGAGCGCAGGGGTAGAGTATTGTCTCAGGTTGGTATTATTAAGTCCAATAGTCCAGCAGTGCAGAGGTGCAGTGTGAAATAAAGTGCTGTGGTGCTCATGCATGTAATGGGGGGTGTGGGTTAGTCAGAGCCGAGATTACTGGCTGTTCAGGATCCTGGTGGCGTGGGGGAAGAAGCTGTCTCTGAGCCCACTGGTTCTGGCTTTAAAGCTTCTGAGCCTCCTACCACTCGGCAGCTGAGAGAACAGACAGTGGCTAGGATGGGAGGAGTCCTGCTAGGATGGGAGGAGTCCTGCTAGGATGGGAGGAGTCCTGCTAGGATGGGAGGGGTCCTGCTAGGATGGGAGGGGTCCTTCATGATCAGTGGCGGATGCTGGTCTTTCAAGGAGGGGAAGCTCAATTTCGGCCTACATCATAAAATGTGTCGCTTTATTTATATGTAAATTCTACCCTCCGTTCCTTTTCAAGAAAATGATCTGTGACCCTGTTGTACCAACAATGTGTCAGAAAGAGTGATAGAAGTCAGTCTCCAAACACAAGCAGCTACAACAAAAACCACCAGAAATAGAAGCTTGATTTGTCGCTAGTCGTTTTTAACGAAGAAAATGCCGCTAAGAGGACTAGGAAAATCTCCGGTTCAACTCGGAACAGAATAAAAATTTAAAAAAATTTAAATTAAATGCTCCCGCGTAGGTTTACTCCAAAAGATCGCTGATTCGCTCATTTCGCTGTCAATCAAAAAGGGATTCAGCATCAGACAGATCATCCAATCATCATGCAGAAGCTGAGCGTCCGGGCCAGCCGAGGCCAGTCCACTGCCCCATAGACCCCCAGAGACGCTGAGCGTCCGATGGGCGGGACAAAGCCCAGCAATTATCCAATGGCTTGTCTCTTTTCGCTGCACTCTTTGCTCCGCTATTGAACTCTGTAGACACTCAGCGTCCACACCTTTTAAAGCACTGTGAAGCTGCGGGACTGAGTGAGAGGAAAGCCGCGTCGTTACCAGTGATAAGAAGCTGATTCTGAACAAAAGTTGAGCGCGTTGTAGCGCATATTTAGTCAATGACATGTACACACAACAGTATATGTTTGATCACTTTTTTTGACATTTTAGGGGAAGCTGAGCATCCCTTGCAGTCTTAGAGCAATCGCCACTGTTCATGATCCTTCTGGACTTCCTCAGGCAGCGGCTGGTGTATAAGTCCAGCAGGTTAGGGAGCTGAACCCCGGTGATGGACTGTGCTGTTCGTACTACTCTCTGCAGAGATTTACTCTCAAGATCAGTGCAGTTCCCGTACCAGGTGGTAATGCTGCCAGTCAGAATGCTTTCCACAGTGCAGGTGTAGAAGGTCTTGAGGATGCTGGGCTTCAGACCAAACCTCCTCTGCCTTCTGAGGAAGTAGAGGCGCTGGTGGGCCTTCTTCAGTACCTGTGTGGTGTGCACTGCCCATGTCAGGTCCTCGCTGATGTTAACACCCAGAAACTTAAAGCTGCTGACCCTCTCTACCGCAGTCCCATTGATGTGGATCTCTGGGTGTACTCTCTCCTGCCTCCTGTAGTCCACGATGAGCTCCTTGGTCTTACTGACGTTTAGAGAGAGGTTATTCTCCCGACACCATTCTTCCAGGATTTTTACCTCCTCCCTGCAGGCCGATTCATCATTATTGGAGATCAGGCCCACAACCGTTGTGTCGTCAGCAAACTTTATGATGGCATTGGAGCTGTGTGTAGCAGTGCAGTGGTGGGTGTACAGAGAGTACAGGAGTGGGCTGAGCACACAACCCTGGGGGACTCCGATGTTGAGGGTCAGAGAGGAGGATGTGATACTGCCCATCCTTACCACCTGCCGTCGGTCCGTCAGGAGGTTCAGGATCCAGCTGCACAGTGTGCTGTTCAGACCCAGATCCTGGAGTTTGCTGTCGAGCTTCGAAGGAACGATGGTGTTGAATGCTGAACTGTAGTCTACAAACAGCATTCTCACATACGTGTCCTTCTTGTCCAGGTGGGAGAGGACAGTGTGCAGCGTCAGCGCGATTGCATCATCAGTGGATCTATTTCTCCTATACGCAAATTGCAGAGGGTCCAGGGTGGCAGGCAGTGAGGAACAGATGATGTCTTTGACCAGCGTCTCAAAGCATTTGCTCACGATGGAGGTCAGGGCAACAGGTCGCCAGTCATTCAGACAGGTAATGCTGGATGACTTTGGGACTGGCACAATAGTGGCTAGTTTGAAGCTAGCTGGCACGATAGAGAGAGACAGTGAGGTGTTGTAGATGTCTGCATAAACACCTGCTAATTCTCTGTAGCAGGCTTTCAGCACTCTACCTGGTGTGCCGTCTGGTCCTGCTGCCTTGCGCAGGTTCACCCGTCTGAAGGCTCTGCGCACATCACTTACGGAGGGGGGGTTGGGATCAACGGTGGGCGGGGCGCAGTGAGGTTACTATCAAAATGAGCGTAGAAGCGGTTTAGCTCGTCCGGCAAATCAGTGCTGTTATTGGGCAGAGTGCGAGAGGCAGATTTATAGTCTGTGATTGTGTTTAGTCCCCGCCATAAACTCTGTGTATTGTTGGTGTTAAACTGTGCTTCCACTTTCTCCCTGTACACCCGTTTAGCTGATCTGATGGATTTATGCAGAGCGTAGTTGGTTTTCTTGTACTCTTGCGTATTTCCAGATCTGAAAGCAGCGCTACGTGCTCTAAGGGCAGAGCGGACCTCACAGTTCAGCCAGGGCTTCTGATTGGGGAATACGTGGACTTGTCTGCAGGGCACTACGTCATCCACACACTTGCGTATGAAGGCGGAGACTGTGTCTGCGTACTCGTCAACGCTGCTCGACGAATCACAGAACATTTCCCAATCCACATGCTTGAAACCGTCCTGCAGTATAGCGTCTGATTGGTCAGACCAACAATGATGCAGAGATGCTGGAACAGAAACACTTAACATCTACACTGGAGATTAGGGAACATTTGTTACTCCAACTGCTGATCAATGGGACATAATTTTCAGTTTGATTGACATACTGGAACCTGTTGAGGATTTCCTCTTGAGATCAACAGTTCAGAGGCTCCATCTCCAGTGTCATCCCAAGCATTGCTGTGCTGAAGATGGAGCTTCAGGCAGAGGGTCATAACACGAGGAGGATGGAAACACTCAGGGAAACCTGCTGCAGAAAAGGTTTGCAGGGATGGAGGAGAGAAAATGTTTGGTGCTAGTGACACTGCTGGATCCTTGTTATATCCTCATGTCTTCTTTACAGTGGACACACTGACCAAGACAGAACAACAAATAAAAGAAGAGCAGGACATTGTGTCCCAGTAACTGATACAGACACCACTGAAGACCAAGGATCAGAGAAAGATGGAAGATGAAGAATTACCTGGTCACTCCAGCGTTCTTCCACAAACATATGCAAATGGAAACCCTAATTTCTGAAATAATTCAGTTCTTAAATTCAGTTTAAAAAGACCAGCATGTTCACTGTAGCAGCCTTCAGTGCTGACCGCTGGCATGTTACAATATTGCCTCCTGTGCTAAAAAGCCTTTCTCGCTAAATGATTAACCCGAGGAAAGTTGTTACTGTACACTGTATGTAGCTGTTTAGCTCTGCTTACATTGTGTGTACTCCCTTGTCAGGGACTGCCCTCTTCAAAAAGCTTCCAAGAGTCTTCTTTAGTCTCTTTGCATCACTTGCTGTGTCTTCTGCTGATGCTGAAGCTTGCTGAGGTGTTTCAAAGTCAGAGGTGCCACTCTGCTCTGACAGATAAGATTCCATCTCCTGAACTGCTCTGGCTTTCATAACCTCAATCTCTTCTGGACCATGTACTGAGTGTGAGGATGGGGCATGAGGGGAGAGGCCAATATACATTTGTCAAATCATGTGTGATTTATGTCATGTTCATCCAATCATATGCTTTAATCACCTCATGTTCACCTCGTGAACGCCTTGTGTGCTTATGAACTACAGCATTGATTCTCAATCGCGACCATAAATATTAATTTGCGAGTAATATAATTATTTCACTCGCCAGTCACTGCAGCTCCCACTCACATGTTCGTCTCTGCCCATCAACAAATGCGGGAATCTGATCACGTGACTCACGATCAGCAGCGGAGCCGAGCTGAAAATTTTGCACTAAGTGTTAGCTTGTTGAAAATAGTGAAGCGAAAATATCGGATTTTTTCACACAGTCTACATTTGTCGGCCCATAGAGGACACACTCCTTTATAACTGTACATAGTTTTAAGTTAATTTTAATGGGATCAAAAGTCACTCATATGCATACTAGGAAACTTGGTAAAGTTTGTTTCCCGTTTGCATATTCGGAATTCTTTCTTCAAGTTAAAAGTGCCAAAATATGCAAATTCTTATTTCTAGCAACCAAAACAGGAATAGATGTATTTTAAAAATGTATTCTTTTAAATATACTGCTGTCACCACTGCAACGTCTAAGGCACCGTTTACAAATGACTTTAACACGGACGCAAACGGCAGTTGTAAAGGCCCCAGAGATCTGCGCACTCTGCGTTTTTTGCAAGAATTTCAATAACTTTTAAACGGTCCGTCTAAGACCACCAAAGAAATTGTATTACATTAAGTGCATCCTAAATAACAACCTACAACTAAAAGATGGGTATTTATACCTTGCATCAATTTGTGGTGGTCAGTTGTCAAATATTTCAATAGCTTTTAAACGGTCCACAAAACAAGGTTGTTGATTAGGATGCACTTAATGTACTATAACTTGTTTTATGCTCTTATGAAGGATAATTTAAAAACTATTGACATTATTGCAGAAAAACAGAGTGTGCAGTGCTCGGGGGCTTTTACGACCGCAGTCCATGTTAAGGTAATTTGAAGATGGTGTATTTAAATAATGTGTCTAATTCTGAATATGCGAACATGAAACCAACTTAACCACAGTTACAAGGAAGAGAAAGACATCAGGCATGTTGGACGACAGATCCTAAATAACAGCTGATCTGATGTGAGTGTTACAATGCTTATTGGGAGAGGGAGCGAAAGAGATTGGTGTGTGTGTGTGTCCATGGTGTACCTGCCTTCGCCCGGAGATGCTGGGATTGTCTACAGCCCCCTGTGACCCCAACTAGTGGAATTAAGTGGTACAGATAATGGATGTTACTCAGCCCCCCCAATCAGAGAAGCCTGTACCTGTGTCTCTACCTGAGTCTGTACCCGTGCTGTGTGTACCTCAGTCCTCCTTATCAGAGAAGCCTGTATCTGTGTCTGAGAGCTGTGAAGGGAAACCATTGCCGTAATAAAACAGCTTATTTTCACTTGGAAACACTGGATTCACACGATGTTCATCTTCGTCTAGCTTTATCATTATGTACAAGTTAGGTTGATACAGAAAGGTTTTAAAAGCCAACTTGTGTTATGTGCTCAGAATTCTTGAAAGTGGTGCATTTCCCGATAGCCACTCCAAAGGTTTATAACAGAGACCCTGAAAGTTCTGAAGGGTTCATGGTCCAATGTGAACTGTATTGCAGATTCCAGCCATGCCTGCCCGACTGTGATAAGGTAGAGCTGTTCTTATAGCTATTGTGATATCACTACTAGCCAGCACTCTGAGTATGTGTGAGAGATTCATTGCGAACGCGCGCACACACACACACACACACACACACACACACACACACACACACACACACACACACACACACACACACACACTTCTCTTTGTTCTTGGACCATTTGGGACAGCTGTAATCTAGAGTTATGGTTCGGGTTAGGGTTAAAGTTAGGAGAGTTTGGGGTAGGGTAAGCTAAGAGGGGGAGAACTAGGTTTAGGGTCAGGGTTAAGGTAATCTAAACTGGGTGAGATCTAGGATTAGCCTTAGAGTTAAGTACATTAGTTCAAGGTGTTACAACTGGTGTGAGAGAGCATGTGACAAAATGATGTAGTTACAGCATTTCCAGTCATGATCACTGTGTGGTGTCACTGTAGTGAACCTCTCACCTTAAAACCTGAGTGTGGCGGTTATTGAATGAGTGAACTGTTACTGTGGCGATTAGTGATTGAGTGAACCGTATGTGTGGGGGTTAGTGAATGAGTGAACCGTATGTGTACGGGTTGTTGAATGAGTGAACCGTATGTGTGGGGGGGTTAGTGAATGAGTGAACCGTATGTGTGGGGGTTGGTGAATGAGTGAACCCCATGTGTGGGGGTTAGTGAATGAGTGAACTGTATGTGTGGGGGGGTTAGTGAATGAGTGAATCATCTGAGCATGAGTTAGTCAAGGAGTAAAGAACAGACCATTTCAGACACAGCTGGGTTTCTATCACTGGTGTGAGATTGAACATGTCAGAATTTATGTGGTTGTTCTTTGGGTCTTGTGTATCTGCTCTGCATGGTGTATCTTTGGACTTTCAGATTTTATGAGCAGCCACAAGTGAGGGTTATAAGACTGTCGTTCACTTTTACAGCCTGTTCAGGGGTTAAGGTTTGCTCTGTACTGCCACCTGCAGTTGAGGAAAAGAATGCAAGGATGAATGAGCTTGTATAAATACATGTGTGCATGTGTGAAGTAAATCCAAGTTAAAAATTCAATATACTGTGGCGGGTCTGTTCAGACTGCAACTACGCCACCCCTTAGATTAGGAGGAAGGGGGCCTCCCCTCTAGGCCACTCAACTAAATGAGTGTATAAGCCAGCCAATAAAACACATCGACCACGAGAGATGTTTAAATCACAACATACATTTTATTTTAATAAATTACCACAGCGAAGATGTCTAAAAAACACACTCAATAATAACTTTACTCTGTGTGGAATTCAGCTGGTAACATATGTAAATGTTTACTGTCAGTGCCGACTATGGGTGCAAAACACAGCGTGGCCAAGGAAATGTCTCAACCCACGGAGTCCTCACACCATACCAAATTAAAACAACCAACACCACCGCACACCATTCAACTAACCACAAATCAACCAAAGATCACCCACAGCAACTCCACACATCAAAATGACACTCCAAAAAGAGAAAAGAAAGACACGCTAGAACACCAGGATGGTCCACTCCTTGGCCACAAAACAATGAAAATAGCAAAACACAACTAAACAACCTCGTAGTCAGCAACCTATAGTATAGTATTACAATGTTAACCGGTCATTCCCGTATCCAGATCCCAACACAGAGAACAATTTAAACAACAGGTGGCTCCGCGCTACACTAACTGTCTAATTTCTATCACTTATAAAACACATAAAATAGTTAGTCTAGGGGCATTTTTGCTGTTTAAGCATGGTTACATAAATGTGTCTCTAAACATACTTAATTATAGCATTTTACCCACATGTCTCATATCAAAATGTTCAGAACAATCTCAGCTCTCTTCCTAATGAGGTTACATTGACTTAGAGTATTGCATAAATAAATAATATGGTCCTAAACCTGGAAATATGAGGCAAATTTTCAAAAATTCTTTCACATTTTATATGAAATTACACATTTACTGAAAGAGATCAATATTATTGTTGCTTGAAATATGTTTGTTCAAGGGTTTGCTTCACAAAAATAGTGAAACATGTAATATATATAGTAGTATACAAGTATAAAGTAGTGTACAGAAATTTGTACACCCTCAACTACAGAAATCTCAAACTACAGGCTAGTCAGCTTAGCCAAAACCATATTCACTCATCTAGATTATTATATACTATACTTTCACAAAGCAAACATATAGGCAAAAGACAAATACGAAAAAATAAAAAAATAAGTAAAAATAATTTTATAAAGAATAAATTACGAATTTTGCACAGAAGCAGTTTCTAGCTAGTCAGCCGGCTAGCTAGACAGCTAGTAACACATCGCGACCCTATCTGTGATCGCCCGCTATTATAGTGATCGATATTGCATGCATTTAGTCATCGATCGTTTATATTTTTCATAAACCCCTCAGGAAATCAACACAGGTTCATCAGTAGACGCTAGCTAGCCAGATGCTAGCTAGCTGCTAGCTAGCGAACTAACTACACGAGACCATCGCGAAATTCGCGACCCTATCTGTGATCGCCCGCTATTATAGTGATCAATATTGCAAAATAACATTCATTTAGTCATAAATCATCAACATACCTTCATCATCGCCATGTAGATAAGTAGACGCTAGCTCGCTAGGCCGTCAAAGTCTGTATTTCCGTGTTTG
Organism: Brachyhypopomus gauderio; assembly: GCF_052324685.1. Taxonomy (NCBI): domain Eukaryota; kingdom Metazoa; phylum Chordata; class Actinopteri; order Gymnotiformes; family Hypopomidae; genus Brachyhypopomus; species Brachyhypopomus gauderio. The sequence goes on from NC_135211.1 coordinate 54,637,997, forward strand.
TCCGAGGTGAAACGGATCTAATGCCGTCCTAAAACCCTCCTACATCCGTAAAGGGCGATGTGAGTGATGTCAGCGGTCATGTAATGACTGACACTTGAATCCGCCAGTCACAGCAGTCACAGGCAGTCACACCGGGGGAGCAATCAACCCCCCTCCGTGCAAGCCATAAAAGGATTAGCCATATACGGGCGTGCTTCAACTCGGTCATGTATTGCCATCTTGTGGCCAGTCTGCTCAAGCATGAATTAACATTTAAAGGGACAGTTTCCAGTTTTCAAAAACGTATGAACCGTGTGTCTGCGATGTTGTATCGCTGAGATATTAATAACATTAATGTTTATACTCGCACGGCGGCCATCTTTGATGCAGGGGTGCGTCAGTAGACCTGGGTGGGTGAAAACAGTGGCCCGCAAGCACCAAGCAACGCGATCCCGCCCGAGAAAGCATGCCACTGCCGACGCCGACACCGCAACGTGCCGCAAGCGAAATGCTCCCGCTGCAAGTCAGACAATGTTAATTAATAGTAGACCATGCTTCCACACGGTCAAGAACCAGCAGCTACTAGCGATAAAACCCACAACCTACCAGTTGATCCAGTTACTTATTCTTCCGTCGCCCTTCGGTAGCAAATCCAGCCAGCAAACCAGCATACACCAAACTCTTCCCACGGCGATGATGCCACGGCCAACCAGCGTAGATCAAACTCTTCCCACGGCGATGATGCCACGGCGATCCAGCACGAACCAAACACTTCCCACGGCGATGATGCCACGGCGATCCAGCACGAACCAAACTCTTCCCACGGCGATGATGCCACGGCCAACCAGCGTAAATCAAACTCTTTCCACGGCGATGATGCCACGGCAAACCAACGTAAATCAAACTCTTTCCACGGCGATGATCCGTAAAATTTACGGTAAAAGACTGGCAGCTGTGGTTGCCAGAACTTTACCGTAAAAAAAACGGTGACAATGTAAAAAACACTACAGTATCTTTTTTGACAACCGTAAATTTCATCATTTAGAACTGTTCTTTTTACGGAAAATGACTTTACAGCTTACAATAATACACTGTAAAACTTACAACTTTTTAAAATTAACCTATTTACGGTGAATAATTTTAAAAACAACTGTTTTACTGTTTATCTCTATGATGAACACATTACAACCATTATTATTTTACAGTATTTGATTGTAAAGTCACAGTAAATTACTGGCAGGCCGCCATCACTAGGGCCTCCCAGTTGTTGCCACCAATGATCTGTATTATTATCTATAATATAGATCATTGGTTGCCACATTTTAAAGGCAACAAGGCACTTTTATTTTGCCTTAGCAACGTAATCACGCATGAAACCGTAATCACGCGTATTAAACACAATACGTGAAACATGAGGGCAGGTCATTAGAACTGTAACATTACACAAACACGGTAGGTAGACTCAGACAATGTACAACTACATAAACTAATACAGGCAGACTTAAACTAACAAAACATATAATCAAATACATAATCAACAACAGCATGTCATAACACTTACACATAACGCGTATCAATAACGGAGCCGCGGGGGCTCATGGGAAGTAGCGCCGCCCCCAGTGGACCGACGCTACACAATTTTACAGACTTTAAGCAGAAAAGCCTTAAATTTTCTCAACAATCAGCAGTGCGCCTTGTATGTGCAGTGAATTAAAAAATCTCTTACTAGCGTGCGAACGCCTTACTAACGCGTGGCCATGACTTACTAACGCGTGCGAACGAGATAATTAAGTATTACTTTATATAAAGCCAGGTTTATCTTCATTGGGCAGTCAGTTAGTGTACATCCCCTCCTTGGCAGTCAGTTCACGAACAACCCTGGGATCTGCTTGTTTTGCTGTGAAAAAATTAACTTTGTTGCCGCGCGTGAAAGGCGACATTAGTATCTCATTCCCACGCCTTAATGATCTTCGCACGCGTTAGTAAGTCGTAGCCACGCGTTATTTTATTTTTTACATGATGTCACCTTACGGACTCCGTACGATTGTGCTGATTGATGAATGGTTTTCACTGTAAATTGAAATGTAGGCTACTCATCAGCAAAATCTGTAATTTAGACTGAATATTTTTTTTTTTTTTAGGGTAATTCCTTGTTTACTACATTACGGAATTTTCCAATATATTTTACCTAAAATATTGAAATTAACATTAAAAATGTGTGCTTTCTACATATTATGACTGTAAAAATTAATTTTATATACTGTTTATTTTTTTAAAGTAAACTATTGCATCTGTTACAGTGATATACTGTTTTCTACTTTATGATCTTTTACTGTTGCTATTTTATAGTTTATTACCGTAAATTTAACAAACATTTTTTACAGTGCAGATACAGCAACAACAATATTATGGTCTTTCAGCCATACCACAATACATACAATGATGAAATTATATTTGAATTTCTTTGACATTGAGTGTGTTCAATATGAACTGTGGGTATTTGGTGTTTTGGCAATAGACAGCCAAGATGCCTGTGCTTTGAAACAACACATATGGGGCTATTACAGATGACAGTAACACTAGCTTTCACACTGCATAAGTAGTGCTCACTAACATATATGACAGAACGAAATGAGGAGAGACTCTTGACAAAGACGAGCATTACTTTGACGCACACTAAATATCTTGAAATAAATGAGACCCAAGTGTTGATGAAAGTAGTCACAGGTGAGATGGATGAACACACGGACATTCGACCACACCCATAGGAAATACATGGACATAACCAGATGTAGACCACACCCACACATGCCCAAGGGGAGGGGCCAGGAGCTGTAACATGACAAAGAGCTTTAATGGATTAAGTGAAATGAATAACAGTCACAGATACTTAAGAACCTCATTTTCCACAGAGCTGTAGGTATTTTGAACCATCACTGAACATCTTTGAGAAATTGATAACCAAATGTAAGCAGTATATAATATTAACAATTAGTGATATTGGCAACTTAATTCATTAAGACATCTGAAAGCATTGAGAGTCCAGTTTCCACTGTGAATGGAACAAGAGAAGCTCCCAGAACATGGAACCATGCTAGGAACTGTTTCTACTTGTACATGGTGATTTAACTTTAAAATATCTTTACATATAAAAGACAAAGATCTTTGTGTGTTTTTAAACTGAATTCTGTATATTATTGTAAGAGAGGAAGGTAGGATGAGGAAACGAACATTCAACAAGTAGGCTTTATTTACTACTGCACAGTTAGCACTTGACACATAGAACGTCTTGGCGTCTCATGGATCTCCTACTCAGGAGAGAGATGCTGAGCATCACTGAGCAGCTGGATCAGCAGCTCTATGAGCCACTGATTGACAGACAGACTGGTCAGATACTGCAACGGTGGAAACAGAAAACATCCCGTCTACACTTTCTAGCTGAAAGTGTAGCTAGACTAGACTAGTCTGTCTAGCTGACAGCAGTGTTTACAGACATTTTCAACACCTCCCTGGAGCAAGCCTCTGTTCCAACCTGCCTCAAGCAGCAACAATCATCCCTGTACCCAAACAATCAGCAGTCAGGTTCCTAAATGACTTCACACTGGCCTTCACACTGGTGGTGATGAAGTGCTTCGAGCATCTTACCCCGAGTCACTTGAAGAACAGCATCCCCCCTTCCTTAGACCAGCACCAGTTTACCTACAGGGCAAACAGATCAACAGAGGACGCTGTGTCACTGGTTCTCCAATCTGCCCTGACCCATCTAGACCAACGTGATAGCTATGTGTGGATGCTATTACAGCTCCGCATTTAATATTATCTCTCCCTACAAACTCACCACCAAGCTGGACCTCCTGGGCTTCAATACTCACCTGAGCAAATGGATCCTGGACTTCCTTACAAATAGACCACAGACCGAGCACATGGGAGATCGGGGTTCCTCTAGTATCATCCAAAACACTGGAGCACCACAGGGCTGTGTTTTGAGTTCCTTCCTCTTCTCCCTCAATACACAGGACTGCAAATCCATCCACAAGACTAATTCCATCATAACATTTGCAGATGAAACTATTGTGGTGGGCAAGATTACATCCAGTGATGAAACTGCCTACAGGTCAGAGGTCGAAAACCTGGAGGACTGGAGTCAAGAAAACAACTTGATCCTCAATGCAGCAAAGATGAAGGAATTGATCCTGGATTTCAGGAGGCTGAGACCCCTCGTCCATCACCCAATCACAATCAGTGGTGAGAGAGTGGAAACTGTGAAGAGTATCAAGTATCTCGGTGTTAACATCAGCCATGACATGACCTGGACCACCAACACCACAGCGACGGCCAAGAAAGGTCTCCAAAGATACATTTCCTGAGGTGCTTAAAGAGAGCACAACTCCCACAACAACTGCTGGTGAGCTTCTACAGGTCAGTCATTGACTCCGTCCTCACATACTGTATTTGTTTGGTTCTCTGGCTGCACTATAGACAATAGGAAAGATCTCCAGCGTATTATCAAGACTGCTGAGAGGATCTCCGGCACCAGCTCCCCAGACTAGAGGACATATACAGGACCCGCTGCACCAGGTGAGTCACTGCTATAATAAAGGACAGCACACACCCTGGACACTGTCTCTTCACTCCACTGTCTTCTGGAAGACGGTACAGGACACTATATGTACGGACTACAAGACTAAAAAACAGCTTCTATCAGAGAGCTGTTACACTACTGAACACTGAGCACAATAAACCCAACAGATTTTAACCCCACATTCACTACATCACTTTAACACACTGCACTCAGGTCCATATGCACTACGTCACTTTACATATTTAGATTTTTTTGATATTTATTCTTGATATTTTTGATATTTGATATTTAATTATGTTGGCATTTGGAGGAGGATTGCTCCAACAAAATTTCATTGTTTGTGCAATGACAAAGATATCTTATCTTATATCACGCATTCATGACAGAATTTCTGCACATCATTTCTGTGCATAATTAGTAAACCTGTGTGTGAACCAATGGGTCTTTCATTGATCAATCATCTCCCCTTTGGACACACAGGTCTTCCCATGGGTCGGTTTAGCATAGTAAAGAAACATGAATATAGTCAAACACGGCGGCCCAGAGGACAGCGCCACACACCATCCTGAAAAGCACAGCCTGCTTTCTTCCAGACGGCCTCTCCTCCTATGTGTGTGTGTGCTGTAGATCTGTGAGGGGGAGGGAGGGGCTGAGCTGCAAGGTCAACAGAGGAACTTGTGGGGGGGGGGGGGGGGTACAGAGCAGGTCTCATGACAGCTTGGTTCCCTCTAGAAACAGAATCAGCACCGTTAGTGTGGGCAGCACATTTACACAAAGATAACTGGTGTTATTACTGTTTACTGTTTAAACAATTACTGGTGTTTTTCTTCTCAAGAAGTAGAAGTTAAGTGGAGTGCAGGACTAATACGGCAGCACATATACTAAAATTGGATCAATACAGAGAAGATTAGCATGGCCCCTCCACCAGAGACACAATAGGATGGGGGCCAATCTTCTCTGTGTCCAGTTTGGGCCCTTGGGGGCCCTTCCAGGCGCCTGGGGAGTACTAGAAACCAAATTTGGGGTGCCTGATCTCATTCGAGACATCCCCAGAGTTCCTTCACCCTAAACCCAGAATCTACCCAAATCTTGTACCATGTGACCTCTTTGGCAAGGAGGCGGGACAATGGTGACTGAGGGTGGGACATGTCTTGCATGTTGAGTAGCCATGTGCATTACAATTTGCATGTCAACTAGCCATGTGCTATGCACAACAAATGTTGTAATGAATGATTGAATTATATTTTTTGAATGATTTAATTATATATATATTTTTTAGGAATTTCTGTTTTTAATCATCTTGATATTGTTGTAATTCTATTGAATATATAATTATGTCACAATTTTTATAAAATCCAAATAAAATTTCATAAATTGTGGAAACTGTCACGTTGAGGACCCCGGCCCCTCCCCTTTGGGCGTGTGTATACGTGGTCCACGTGCTTCGTCTGCGTCAGTGGAACTCCATGGTGATGGCTATGTCGTGTGATAATGTGTATCACCTGTGAACCGTCTCGTAATCACGTGGGGCTAATGTGGTTTGTCTATTTAATGTGCACTCACGCAGTGTCCTGTGCTCGTTGTTGTCTAAAGTCTACACGTTGCTGTGTGAGAGTTTTGTTATCTGTGCGCTATTGCGCAATCTTTGTCTAAATTAAAAGTGACGTCAGTCATAAAGGAAGGATTCTGTGTCGTGTCCTTCGCCGACCCATGAGCGTCACAGAAACAGCAAATTGTGTAAACAGTTGTCAGGAATGGCCGATGACATAATAAAGTTCACCTGCTTCACCACCACGCCCACATTCCATACATACTTAAGCACCAGAACTACACTTCCTGGTTGCGAAGTATTGCCTCCATGTTGTTGCGTACCAAGCCTTTATTCCGGTCTGTCTGCCTGTGTACCGAACTCTGCTTGCCCCCTAGACTACGTCTCCCGCCTGACCCCTGGATACCTCCCGGACTCTGCTCTCGCCTCTCGACCTCGGACCGTTCTGACCACCGCTACTCCACTACAGCCCTACACCAGCATAACACCGCTGTGTGCTCTACGTGGCCTGCTGTACTGAATTATCTAAATAAAAAGCACTCACTTCCGCATCAGGATCTCTCCTCGCGTGTTCCATTCGTTACAACAGTGTTTTCTTTAATCAACAATAAAAATTGTATAATATAATTATAATAAATGCTTATAATATAATAAATGCTTATAGTTATATATAATATAATATATAATATAAATATAATAATATATAATATATATAATATAATATAATAAATGCTTATAATTCACATAAAAATATATATATATATACACATACCTACATACATAAATACATACAGAAACTATTTACAAACATCAGGTAGGTGTTAGGCTCACTGACCCTGTCCAGCACCCCCTCTCTTCATCTCCTCCATCCACTGCTCCACTGTTTTCCCCGCTGCTGTCACGCAGAAGTGCACCCCACGAAAGCGGCTGTGGCCAAATTCTTTCGTTTTTGGCTGGCCACATTGTTTGCATGAATATTCATGTTTGAGCCGCTTCGTGGGGACGGGCTGTCCATCAGCAGCAGGGGGTGCAGTGCTGGCGGCAGCAGCAGCAGCGCCCTCTGCCTTCTTCCTCCACCGCCACGCTGTGGTCTGGGGCACTTTGGGCCCAGGCTGTGTGGCGGGGCAGTTGGAGTTGCAGAAGCTGGAGCAGCTGTGGCGTCATCGGAGGTAAGAGGATGGTGGCCTCGGACGCGCTGGGAAGCGTCCGCCTGGATGTTAAAGTCGTAGGCAGGGTGGGCGTGTGTGGGACGCTCCGGGAGCAAGCTCAGCGGAGGAGGGAGGGGTTCTCCACCGTGGGAGTGCTGGACTGGCCGACTCTCAGGTGCAGAACGTCCTGTTCCTGATTCTTCTTCCTGGCGTTGTACCTGTAACAGAAATGCAACACAGCCTATCAGTAATCAGCCTGTATAGCTCACAGTGTCAATGAGATCAATTTCAGATAAACTCACCACTGGGTCAGTGTCCACTGATTCAGCTCAAAGAGCTGTATTTTTGTCCGAGCCATGAGGCCAGGGCTGCCCAGGACTACGTCCCTGATGACGCCATAGTCCCTCATTATGGCAGCTCACCTGTTCACCCTGATGCCGGCGATGGTCTGCCCGCCAGGGTGAAAGCGACAAAGCGCCAGGCAAATGGCCTCGACAAGGCGGCTTACGCTGGGCCATTGAGCAGCCCCACTGCCCTGTCCGAGGAAGCAGCTGCAGACAGAAATCAGTGACACGGCTACAAACCAAACTAGAAAATCCTGAAGTTACTGGATTACTGAAGGTTTGCCTACCGCTTCAGACTCTGTGTCCCAGTGACAACAGAGGTCTACGAATGACTGCTTTTGAACCGTCCCTTCAGCAGTCGGTCTCTGTGACGTGGCAGGTAGACAACACCGCCTTTGTTACTCTCTGGCAGTTTGTCCCAGAGAGCAACGATGCTGTCTACCTTCTGCTGTGTCACAAATGTCTGGTGACGCAGCTCCACCAGACCGTCAGCCAGGTTGACCACGTGATGATAGCCTGGAACACCGTCGGGTCCTAGACTCTCCTGGAAATTAAAGAAAGAGAAATCATTACAGAAGAGACACAGCGCATATGACAAACAAACCCACCATAGAGATTACTGTGTGTGTGTGTGTGTGTGTGTGTGTACTTCCATACAATCTTACCGTCTTAGTGGAGTCCATCTTTAATACGGCTCCATAGATGGAGGTGACCCTGGCCTTCGTCTCCTCAAGCCGTGACAGCACATCCTGGGCATAAACTGTCAGCAGCCATTTTGGAGTGGGCACTGGCACAATCGGGGGCAGCTGCTGGGTGATGGTTCTGGGGTCAGTGCCCGGGACCAGACACTTCTTGAGCTTGGAGAGGTACTCGGAGGACTGAGTGAGCCATTGCTGTCTGTGCCTGACACACAGATGCCTGTACAGCGAGGTCACACTGTTCCCGAGAGTGCGGCCTCACATCAAGCTCACGACCTCCTTGTCGCAGGACAGCCTACAGCGTGCCAAAGCAAAAACACAGAAAACCATGTAATAGAAATCAGAAATATAGACTTCATTGGACTGCTTTCCCAGAGAAGTGTTTAAGAACATGGTGTGCTACCGAAAGAGGAAGTTTGAGGTCATCCACTAGGTCAAGGAGACTAGACAGAGAGAAGGCGGGAGTGAGGACATGTTCCAGGCAGATGACATGTTTTCTGTTCCAGACGGACAGCAGGCCCAGCTAGAAATGTTCCCCTGAGATTGCGGAATTATTCTTACATTTGATGTTTGACACACATGCATTCAATCATGCCATGTATTTACGAATGATCACCTGACTGTAATTGTGCTGATAATGCTTCACATGACCAACCAGCCCTAAGACTGTATAAAAGGGTTGGTGGTTTGAACAATAAACCAGAGTGATTTGGTAAAGTAACCAGTGTGTGTGTGTGTTGCTTTCACTAATTGTCACTCTCCGAGCTCGCATCTTTTCTTACAGAGAGACCCCAGTTGTTGTGACGGAGAATTTCCACGACAATTTTGGCGACCACGAAGGGACCTCCTGAGTGAGGATCTGACTCATCAGAGAAAGGTACTTCACCAGCGAGGTTTACGAATCATTAAGGCAAAAGTGTGAATTGTTTTAGATGCCTGTTGTGCTGCAGGTCACCCGGACGCCGTAGTGTGTATCCACAGTTGGTGGATCAAACTAGGGAAGAGAGCAGGGCGGCCGATACTAAGACAGGGTAGTCTAGTATCTAAAAATCTCAGTTGCAGCGAGGCTGACTGAGCGCTTGTGGTGACGACCACTGATAGCGTAAGGGAATAACTAGACAAGGGTCGTTATTCGCCTAGAAAATTCGTACCGGTACGTGAAAAATAGGCGCCCAGCGTAGGAGTTCGTGGCGGGTGCAGCACAAAGTCAGGCCTAAATTTATTTTTAAATAAAATAAGGTCTCTCGGTAAGAACTGAAAATGGGGAACAGAAACACAAAACAAAGTAAAGGGAAGCCTGAGAATGTTGCAATGAAATATACACCACCCAACGTTAATTTTATGATAAAAAATTATGGTGCAGAAAGTGTTGAACAGTTTCCAAAATGGGTTTCGGATTTTGGTTTTCCAGCTAAAGGGTCGTTTAGCTCAGAGCAAATAAATGCATTAAGAGATAAGCTGGCTGAAGGGGAAAAGCAAGTAGATAGGAAAGGTAGACGCAAGTTTTGGGCTGATTGGAAGGCAGTTGGAATGTGGCAGGAAGAAGCAGGTAAGAGAATCAGGCAGGCAGGTCCGTCTCAACCATCTCAGTGCTTGAAGTTGCAGGCTGATCCCGACCTGGACGCTGCCCCCCCGAGACCTCGAGCCAATCCAGCACCACAGAGGGACCCGCCAGCGCCACCACCGCCACCAGCAACACAAGACGAGCAACCGGGCCAGGCGCAGCCACCACTCCCTCAAGAACAACACCATCAGCGAAAACCTGACATAAAGGTCGAACCGGGAGTGGAAGCGCAAGCAGTAACCCAAGCGGCACCCATTCCACTGTCAGCACCAACAACAGCAGCGGCACCAACTCAGCTGCTGACGCTGCCATCAACACCAGCAGCACCTACTTATCTGCTGGCACTACCACCAACATCAGCAGCCCCAATCCAGCTGACAATACCACCATCACAAGCGGCACCGCCCCAGCTGCTGGCTGCCCCATCAGCACCAGCAGCAGACCCGACCACAGCTGTGAAATTTCAACTCCCCTCACCGATTTTTCACTTCCCCCCGCCTCCAGATCAAGAGACACTCAGAGCAGCGGCGGGGGGTCAAGCTGACCCTTGCGAGGACGACAGCGAGGACGACGCAGAGAGTGATCAAGATGCAGAAGAAGAACAAAGCCGCGGGCTCACTCGGACTGGGGCCAAGTTTCGGAATACAGGCCTCATCAAGAAGAAAAAACAGAGGAAAGAAAGGCGAGAGGTCCACCAGCTGCCAATGGTGGAGGTGGCGGGCCACGATGGAATCATGTTGGTCCACCGCCCATGGACTATGACAGATATCAAAGAAGTTATGAGACAAATGGACAACCCTAGAGACATGGGCGGGGAAAGGTTCGCCAGGCAAGTCCACCAGTTATGTCAAGAATTCAAACCTAATACCGGTGAGTTGAGGAGACTGCTGATGCAACACCTGGGTCTGGACTGGGGTAAGGTGTCCGCGGGCTGGCCACAGGAGGACTTGAGAATGACAGCCCCTGACTGGGAAGATGCTGAAAACGTGCAATACCGTGCTGCCATTGAGCGGTTGGAGGGTCACATCAAAACGGCCTTCCCACTGCGCCCTGACCCAGGAAAAGTGGCCAGATGCCGACAGGACGATAATGAGACTGTGGAGGCCTACTTGGATAGGCTAATAGTGCTACATGAGAGATATTGTGGCATTGAGAATCCTGGAGAAATGGCTAGAGAAGATGGAATTCCACATGTATGGGAGACCCTGCTGTGTACAAATTTCCTTAATGGACTACTGCCCACTTTGCAAAAGACAGTGAAAAAATTATGCATCGGATGGGAAACAGCCCCGATGGCAAAGCTCCTCTCACATGCCCTCCACGCGGAAAACACTGCAAAAGAGAAGGCCAAGGAGGGGGAAAACAAGCGTAAAGCGAAGAAGGATGGAGCTGAATTGACTATGGTACAGTACATACCCAACCAGTTCATGCCCTACCAAGGTCAACCCGGAAGAGGGCGAGGCCGAGGGAGGCGAAGAGGAAGAGGGGGGCCGACACCCGGAAACCGTGGGTGGGCCCCAAGACCGGCAGGGCCTGGAGATATATGCTGGACCTGTGGCGGAGCTGGACATTTTGCAAAGGACTGTCCAAACGCTGCGGGGGGAGCGCCCGGGGGTACGGATCAGTCCAACTGACTAAGCCAAGAGCAAGAACTGGTGAGACTGGACAGTGAAGGTAAGACACAATTTGTTTTTAATGATGCACACACCACACATATTGATACATTCCAACTGGTAGAGAGGAATAAAAAAGACAGGGATGTTGATTTATGTTTTGTTAAATACAACACTGAAACTTTTAAAGAGATGCCCATGATTTCAATGAATGTGTATGGACAAAATATGTTGTTTTTAGTTGACTCGGGGGCAGGACATTCAGTCATCAGGAAACAGGAGTTTGTTTTGAACACACCGCCATTATCAGGAAAAAACTTGTGCACTAAAGGGGCGTCTGGGGTGATTGTGCAAGAACCACTCACAGCAGCAATCAAGTGTGTGTGTGAATCAGGAAGGGGGGTCTTGCATAGTTTCATACTTTCCACAGTTTGTCCAGTAAATTTAATGGGGAGAGATTTAATGTGTGAAATGGGGGTTCGAATCACTTCAACGCCTGGGGGATTACAGATTGAAATTGCTGAAAATGATTTTGATGATTTTGCGATGGTCCAATATGCACCGGGGCCGCCGCTGTATGCGTACAACTGGAAACTATGCACTAACAATTTAACAAGAGCTACTGAAATGTTGGTTGAGCAGACCGAACAGCGCATGCGAGATTGCCCTCATAGTGTTATGAAGGCTGAGGAACTTCATGTAACAGCAAAAGTGTGTGATGGGCCAGACTCTTGTTTTGAAAAAGTGTGGTTTGGGGACAGGCCACCCCTCCGTGAGAGATTGCGGTTGGGGGATGTGTACTGGTCCCCGGTGAATTTGTATTCTGGTGTGGTGGTAAATTTTTCTGACTGTGCGAACCAAGGAGTTGCACACACACGCATGGCTCCCTTATCTGAACTGCTTGGAACACAGCAGCAGAGCTGTGGGTGCCAAGAATGTTGTTTTCAGCTTACTAATGTTCCTCCCCATGTCTCTCTGGCAAAACCTGAAGATGAGACATGAGACATGATGAGGCAGAGTGTAGGTTATTGGTTGGCAAAAATGTGCAGAGTGCGTGAGTGGGAGACAACAGAGAATCCTGTTGTTTTTTTCAATAGTGGGCTTTCAGTGTACAAAATGCATTTGGGAACTGTGATTGATGTTGAGCGCAGCGTAATGATTTGTGAAGGGAAAGAGTGCAGGTTTGACCCTGCATACATTTTTTCTCGGAGGAGGCGTGTAGGCCAGTTTCCCTCAGTTCTGTGTCAGTCATCAGACCAGACGCCTGACCCAGTGAGTGTGCACCCGAGACTAGCTGAGGTGCCCCCTGTGGTATGGGCAACAGGGAAATATGATGTTGGCCTTGTCAAAAGCGCCACCCCGGTAGTGATAACACCCAAATCAGATTTTAGACCAAAACAAGCGCAATACCCGTTGAAGCCTGAGGCCATTGAGGGCATTAGGCCTGTGTTCAAAGCACTGTGTGAAAAAGGAGTAATAGTGCCGTGTCCTAACTCCCCTGTTAGAACTAGGGTTGTCCCGATCCGATATTTGGATCGGATCGGCCGCCGATATTAGCAAAAAAATGCGTATCGGTATCGGATCGGCAGACACGAGAAAATGCCGATCCAGACTCCCGATCCAGTTTTTTTTTAAGTCCGATCCGGGTTTTCCAGCGCACCCATTTAGATAATCCATTCCAGTTTTTGCTAGTGAGAGTAAAATCCGGTCTGCATTTTCCAGCACACCTTCAGCACACGAGCATAGTTTCTGCCCCAATTTAGCTCCGTGGCATCTCGGACCGCCGTGTAAATTTGAAGTTATCGGTCAGTTGTGTGGGATTATTTTACCTTAAAGGATGACAAAGACGAAGAGGTAGAGTGCAACATATGCCACAGTAAAGTTAAGCGTTGTGGTAAAGCTGTAAGAACTTTTAATATCACCAATCTAATCAAGCATTTAGCGAAATACCACCATAAACAACATGACTAATGAAAACCGAAGACAAAAAGAAAGGTCCTACACAACTAACACTGGCAGAAACGTTTGAATTGAAGGGAGTGTATAGATGGGGATGGAGCAGCAAAGTGTGGAGTAGAAGGCATTTTGCTTTTAATTAGTTTACGATATGTGCACGGATTTTTTTTTAAGCTTTGGTTTACACTTGTTCAAGAGCACTGATGGATGTTAATGTTAATAATAGACTATTTTCCACTCAGGTTGTGTGTTTTTTTTAAATATATAATTTACAATATTATTTACACTTGTGGCTTTTTAATCCTTGGTTTACTGATGCTATTTCTGTTTGTTATTTAATATTTTGTCTATTTTGAGTTTATTAATTGCTAAATAAACAGGTCAGTTTCTCCTTACCAACCATTGTGTATTATTCAAACACACCTAATTCAGCTGGCTACTTGTTATCAAGAGTAAAACGCTTTTCAACATGAGTTTGACAATAAAGTAAGTTGGCTAAATAACTTTAAACTTTAATACATGCTCGGATAGGCCGGTATCGGCCGATATCGGTATCGGATCGGAAGTGCAAATAAATATCGGTATCGGATCGGAAGTTCAAAAAGCTGGATCGGGACATCCCTAGTTAGAACTCCTATTTTTCCAGTCAAGAAGGCCAGAAAACCCCCCCAACCAGACGAATGGAGATTCGTTCAAGATCTACAAGCCGTAAATGCTGCAGTCATGCCAAGAGTGCCAAATGTCCCGAATCCGCACACAATACTGAGTCAGGTCTCATCAGAGGCCAAGTGGTTTTCTGTCATTGATCTGTCTAATGCTTTTTTCAGCATTCCTGTGCACCCGGACAGCCAGTACTGGTTTGCCTTCATGTTCGACGGACAGCCCTACACCTTCACGCGGCTGTGCCAGGGTTACTGTGAGTCGCCTACAATATACAATCAAGCCATCAAACAAAGTCTTGATTCCCTGGAACTGTCCCAGGGGACTAATTTAGTCCAATATGTAGATGACCTCCTACTGTCACCGCCTAATTATCAGCAGTGCATTGATGACAGCATTAAATTGTTGAAACACTTGGCAGACGAGGGGCACAAAGTGAGCCTCAGCAAGCTCCAGTTTGTGCAGCCCTCAGTTAGGTTCTTAGGGCATGACATTTCTGCAGAAGGGAAAACTCTTGCAACATCCAGGACGGAAGCAATTGCGAAAATACCGAAACCACAGACAATCAAGCAGCTGATGTCATTTTTAGGGATGTGTTCTTACTGTCGTTCATTCATTCCTAACTATTCTTGTGTTGAAACTCCCTTGCGGGCCTTGACCCGTGGCCCAGCAGCAGCAGCTGTTGAATGGACCAAGGAAGCTGAAGAAGCTTTTGTAACCTTGAAGCTGGCCTTGCAGACTGCGCCCACCCTGGGCATTCCTGATCCTACACGACCCTATACTCAGACGGTCGATGAAAAGAATGGTTGCATGACTTCTGTTCTCTTGCAGAAACACGGGGATCGACAGAGACCCGTTGCTTACTTCTCTTGTAAACTTGACCCTGTTACTGCAGGGCTCCCAGTTTGTCTGCGTGCTGTGGCCGCAGCAGAGAAAGCGGTGGCAGCATCCAGAGACATTGTGGGCTATTCTACACTGACATTACTCGTCCCACATGCTGTTTCACTTCTGCTTCTTGAAAAGAAAACATCACACTTGTCCACTCAGCGTTGGCTGAGATACAACACTGTGCTGCTTGACATGCCCAACATAATTATTCTAAGATGCACTGTTCTTAACCCTGCTACACTCCTGCCCACAGAGGAGGATGGTGAACCACATGATTGTGTTGCGGTGACTAACATGTTGTGCTCCCCCAGGTTGGATCTAAAGGAGGAGCCCCTGGACAATCCTGATCACATTTTCTTTGTCGATGGGTCAGCATCCAGAGATCCCAGCACTGGGCTGAATAGAGTAGGTTGGGCCGTGGTAGCCCCCTCCTATTTGGTTGACTCAGGGCCCTTGCCTCACCATCTCTCTGCACAGGCAGCGGAGCTGTATGCCCTGACACAGGCGTGCAAGTTGGCTGAGGGCAAGTCTGTTACGATCTACACCGACAGCAGGTATGCGTTCGGAGTAGTTCATGATTTTGGGGCGATTTGGAAGCAGCGTAGTTTTCTCACTAGTTCAGGGACTCTGATTGCACACCACAAGCTTGTGCTCGATCTCCTGGATGCTCTCCAATTGCCGTCTGCTGTTGCTGTGTGTAAATGTGCCGCCCACTCTAACGGCGTTGACTCTGTTTCTAGAGGGAACCAAGCTGCGGATGCGGCTGCCAAGAGAGCTGCTCAGCAGCCAAGGGAAGAAGTTCCTCTTTTGACCTTGCAACTCACCCCCTCCCTCTCACTCACAGACTTGCAGCGCTCAGCCACACAGGAGGAGAAGGCGGCTTGGAAGAAAGCAGGCTGTGCTTTCCAGGACAGCGTGTGGCGCTGCCCCTCGGGCCGGCCGTGCCTGCCAAAGTTCATGTTTCCGTATTATGCTAAGTTGACCCATGGGAAGGCCCATGTGTCAAAAGGGGGGATGATTGATCAGTTAAAATCCCATTGGTTCACGCAGGGGTTTGCTATTTATGCTCAGAAATTTTGCCAGCAATGCGTGATATGTGCACAACACAATGTAGGAAGAGGAACACAGATGCAGCAAGCAGCACACCCAACACCTGAGAAACCATTTGATCACTTGCAGATGGATTTTGTTGAGCTCACGCCAAGCGAAGGGAAGAAGTATTGTCTGGTGATTGTGGATATGTTCTCAAAGTGGGTTGAGGTTTTCCCCACGGCGAAGCAGGATTCAGATGCCGTGGCTAAGGCCCTGGTAAGAGACATAATTCCTAGGTGGGGCATTCCAAGTAAAATATCCAGTGATAATGGAACCCCTTTCATTAGTGGGGCTTTGAAGTCAGTAGGCACATTTCTAGGGATTGACATGAGACAGCACTGTGCCTATCACCCAGCAAGTGCAGGGGCCGTTGAGAGAGAGAACGGCAACCTGAAAAACAAATTGAGCAAAGCATGTGCAGAGACAGGTCTGGGGTGGACTAAGGTCCTCCCTATTGTGCTCATGCAAATGAGAATGCAGGTAAGACCGAAACACGGCCTGAGTCCATTTGAGATTTTGTTTGGCAAACCACCAAACACCGGCGTGGGTCCGGTGAAGACACAGGCCAACAGCCTTGTGGGCTGTGAGGATGCAATGTTAAATTACTGTGTGCAACTCTCCTCTACTCTGAAATCTGTCCACAAGCAGGTCAGAGAGGCACTTCCTGATCCAGCCACTGGTCCGCTGCACGATATCCAGCCTGGGGAGTGGGTGGTGATAAAGGACTTCAGGAGAGCGAGGTGGAACAACCCGAGGTGGAGAGGCCCTTTCCAAGTCCTCCTGGTGACGCAGACGGCTGTGAAGGTGACAGGACGAACTACGTGGGTCCACGCCAGCCACTGCAGACGAGTGCCACAGCCTGAGGAGGAGTCGGAGGACAAGAAGAAAGAAGAGTAGAACAGGGATCCTGACTTCACCTGAAATCCTGTGTGAAAAGTGGGGCCAGACTGTTTACATTCTGGTAACACGTAAACACTCAAGAAAGGTATGGAAGGTGAAGGTAACAGGCTAGGGATGAAGAGATCCAGAAGTGGGGTCAACTGCTGGCATGCGGTTTCTGTGATAATAGGAGCCACCGTCATTGCAGGTCTCGCTACAGCCATATTGTGGATCGCGCAGGAGGAAGTGGAAGTTAAAAGTGCGAGTCGGGGGTTACGCAACCCTAAGATTAACCACTTCTGGAAATATGCCAACTTCACTGTGAAAGATGTTCTAAACATAGACAAAACATGTATAGTGTGTGCGCTGCTGCCACACACTGCAGAGAGACCATTCGTTTATTCCCTTGCAACTAGCTCCTGGGAGACAACAGTTAAAGCCTGGAGGTCAATAGGTGACGTGGGCTACGAGAGAACAGAGAAGTTCCTGGTGAATCATCCAACTCCCAAAGCAGGAATAGAGATAGTGTGGCCTGGAGCGAAGACCCGTTTCCCTTTGTGTGTTTACAGGAATGACAGTAACGGGAGGAGCCCTGACAGCGAGAGCCAGGTTCAGTGTGTGGAGAAGCCTGATGGGGGAGAGGACTGTTTCTACACAGCAGGCCTTTCACCATCCCAGAAGGGCTTAAGCAGCGAGCAGTGCGTGAGTTCTGTGAACCTGAGAGGATGGAACGAACCCCATCTGGCGGAGGCCAGACCAGCGTTCAACAGTGACTGTAAGTTGTGGATCCCAGATTGGTATTGGTGGTGCGGAAGCCAGCTGTATCTATATCTGCCAAGAACGCAAAGAGGAAGATGTGCACTGGTGGCAGTAGAGGCACATTTGAAGGTAATCACCGCATTCGACCCTCCAAAGAGAAATAGACCTAGGAGGGCAATGGTAAACACTGTTCCTGAGGAGTACAGACTGACCAGCGAGTTCCAGCGTTTTATTGAAATAATGTTACCTATGTACGGAGTAGGCAGCATTCGTAGAGATGTGAATAGAGTGCATTACAGACTGGCAACGTTCGTGAACAGCACCATTGCGGCAACAGAAGGTATCAAAACCGAGCTGACTGCACTGAGAATGATGTCAGAACAGAACAGGATGGCATTGGACATCATCCTTGCCAAAGAGGGAGGAGTGTGCGCCATGGTAGGAGAAAGATGTTGTACCTATATACCCGCTAATGATGAGCCCACAGGAAACATCACCATCGCTGTGGGAAAGATGAAGGAGGTGGCTGCAGGACTGAAGCAAGACGAGCAGAGAGCTGCGTCAGAGTGGTGGACATGGTTTGCATCTTGGAGAGCGTGGCTCATGGCAGCTACGCCCGCCATCGTGGTAGTTGCGGTTCTGCTATGTTGTGGACCTATGATATGTCAGATGTGTGTCTCCACGATGTACAGCGGGAGACGTATGTTACAGATGACTCGAGTGGAGACGGAAATGATTGCTCTTAATGTCCGTGATAACCTTGACGATGACGATGGGGTGTATGAATCAGCAGATGATGAAGAAGATGAAGCTGTGTATGCCAACGACGGCGAAGGAGAGGAAGAAGATGCCGTGTACGAACCTATGGAGAGGAATGAGGTTGTAATGGTTTCGGCCGTAGAGAATCGGGTGTACTTAGCAGAATTACCCGTTTATGATGAAGTAGAACCTAAGGTGAGCTGTGTGTAAAATGAATAATGGGAGAATGGTGAAGGAGGATGAAAAGTGTGGAGTGATAAGTTTGATTTATGATCCTGCAACTTAAACCTGGAAAGGCTTGTTGTAGGGGATGTTATTTTCAAACTCAGTGTGGTTCTGTCCTCTGTGTTGATCGCAGGGGCCTATCTAATCTAGACTAATAACCATTACTATTGTTTGTATCCAGGTACTAATCTGCTCTTAACCACATATCATTTTTATATATCTATACATGTATATCATCAACTGTTACCGTGCTTGAATTGAATTATGAATTGACTACAAAAAAAGTTGACAATCGAATCAGATCTTAGGACAACTAATAAAATGAAGATTATGTTTAGTGATTAAAATCTATTTTAATGTATAAATGTGCATTTACACATAAACCTAATAATAATAATGTTATGGTTCCGAAACGAGTAATATGGAGTAAAAGACATGTTTAATTTCATGTTTTATCTGATTATTTTCAATAATCTTTGGTTAAACCCTGAGTAATGAATCAGGTACGATTTATAGATTTATGGCGGTATCCTTATGCATTCCTATATATTCTTGTAAGGGTTTTATTGTATCTGTATTCTGTATCCTAAATGAAAGGTACTCATGTTGATTATGATAAAATTTACTGTGGTAAAGTTATGTGTTTGTACTGTGAAATAAGTACAAACAAGTGGGGAATGTAATAGAAATCAGAAATATAGACTTCATTGGACTGCTTTCCCAGAGAAGTGTTTAAGAACATGGTGTGCTACCGAAAGAGGAAGTTTGAGGTCATCCACTAGGTCAAGGAGACTAGACAGAGAGAAGGCGGGAGTGAGGACATGTTCCAGGCAGATGACATGTTTTCTGTTCCAGACGGACAGCAGGCCCAGCTAGAAATGTTCCCCTGAGATTGCGGAATTATTCTTACATTTGATGTTTGACACACATGCATTCAATCATGCCATGTATTTACGAATGATCACCTGACTGTAATTGTGCTGATAATGCTTCACATGACCAACCAGCCCTAAGACTGTATAAAAGGGTTGGTGGTTTGAACAATAAACCAGAGTGATTTGGTAAAGTAACCAGTGTGTGTGTGTGTTGCTTTCACTAATTGTCACTCTCCGAGCTCGCATCTTTTCTTACAGAGAGACCCCGGTTGTTGTGACGGAGAATTTCCACAACAACCACAATCAAACACAACTTCTCACAAGCTTACAAATGCGCACGCACACTCATTGACACTCACACTCACCCTCCAGACGGTCTTGTACGTCCCGCAGGCCGTCAGCTTATGGCCCAGCCGACGGCACTCGGGATGAACGCACAACAGCTTGAACGCCCACATGCGACAGGGCATCCACAGGAACAGCCTGCTGTGGAAGAAGGTGTCTGGCGATGATGGAGGTTACGTGTACACCAGCCGGGGTCCGGGAGGCGGCCACCACAGGCGCAGGTTCTTGGTCAGCGCCAGCCTCCCAGACTGGTCTCTGGTGAAGAGAGCCCGGCTGACCCACTGATGCTGCTCTTTGGGCAGCGTCTGCTTCCAGCCCTCGGGCAGAAGCACCTTAGACAGACAGACAGATGTAATGAATACGGGCTTCACATTTTCACTGAATCTACAACAAAAACCCCAGAGCTGGGCTGCTCACCTCAGCAGTGGACACTGGCTGCATTTCCAAAGGCTGCTGCTCTGGTTCAGCCGTTGGTAGGGAGTGCTGGGGGGGGGGCCACGGCAGAGGAAGAGGGAGCTGGAAGGACACGTGTTAATGAGCTTATGAAGGGGAGAAACATCATAACAGCATCAGCGTACGTAAGCCTGCATGGACGACCAACACAGCCAATAAACCCAAAAGCACCAAGCGCTACTGAAAAGTCTGATGAAAGTTTGTCATTTTGTGCAGCTACTATGTTAATGAAATAAGCAGAGATGCCCCCCATTTCCCCCCCACCCTCAAAAGTAGAGTGCTACTTAACATGCAATTAATGAGTTAAAGATTATGAAGATTGGTGAAGTGCAGCATGAATTAATGAGCGTGCAGCGTGAGACTATTCTAGCACCACCACCCTTCATTACCTACATTACCACTTCCATTTCCTTTCCAATACAGCTGCATTACAACAAAACAAGTTAAGGCCAAACAACAAGACATTCAATCCAATACTAGTGTACTTCACTCAGTCCAACCTGCAGGACAACTCACCTTCAACGTCCAGTTCCACTGACGCAGCCAGCAGCTCGGCGTCTGTGGGATCCTGTGTGCTGCGGCTGGCTGTGGAAGTCCGGCGCTTGGACAAGCCTGTGTATGGACACAAGAAACACGTTATCAGACAGAACTGTGCTTGGAGGCAGGCAC
Source organism: Brachyhypopomus gauderio (assembly GCF_052324685.1). Lineage (NCBI taxonomy): Eukaryota > Metazoa > Chordata > Actinopteri > Gymnotiformes > Hypopomidae > Brachyhypopomus > Brachyhypopomus gauderio. The sequence continues at coordinate 54,659,034 of NC_135211.1, forward strand.
ACACACACACACACACACACACACAAAACAACACACACGTGTCTCTACACATGCAAACTGTACAACCTGGGAGACGGGGCACTGTAGCCGGAGCAGGCACAGAGCGTGTCTCTGGCCGGGTGCTCTTCTCCGCATCTCTGCACTGTATGAACTTCTGTAGTGCCTCCATCTTGGTCCCAGGCAGAGGTGGAAAGAGTACTGAAAAATTGTAATTGAGTAAAAGTATCATTACTTTGCCTAAAATCTACTCAGAGTAAAAGTAAAATTACCCATCTCAAAATGTACTCGAGTATAAGTACAAAATTACTTCATCTAAAATGTAATTTGAGTAAAAGTTACTTAGTTACTTTCAGTTATTTAATGCATGGATGAATCATGAACCAAATTCAGCACAAGTTGTTTTAATCAATTTCAAAGCGTATTTAAGTGCACATCCACACTTGCAAAAAGATCAGCTGGGCTCAGGAACATACAAGGACACAGCACAAGGACAGTCACAACCTGTACCATAAAGTGCAAACAATTTTCAGTCCTATTGTCCAACGGACAACACTATGATAAGAATAAAGAAATTTAAATTACAAATTATTCAAAAAACAAAATGCACACAAAATTAAGTGCACACAAGATGCCACAAATCAAACTAAAATTGTGACGGTGTGGTGCTGGAGGAAGCAGGAGGCACGACACGCGTCTTGCAGTGAACATAAACGTTTAATCAAAACACAAACACGTAAAGTCCTGCACAAACGGCGCAAACACGCAGACGCGATGCTTGCATGGGCATGAACTTTAGACAAAGACGAGCACTAGACACCGCGCTAACGCACATTAAATAGGTGAATTACACAGACCCACGTGACCTCGAGACAAGGCACAGGTGTAACCACGAACACGCTCACAAACAACCCACACCCACGGAAGTACAAACATGGACATAACGACACGCAGACAACATAGCGGCACGCCCACAGGGAAGGGTCCGGAGCTGTTCCGTAACAGAACCCCCCGCCAGGGGCTCGCTACTTCCGGAGCGTCCCGCGCCGCGGGAATGCCCCGAACAAACACCGACGGGCAGGTCCGGAGCCCCCGGGATCACGAGCCTCCGAGAGCCGTCACCCCCGACGGCGGGAACTGCCGCAGACTGCACTAGTACACCTTCCCTGGGAAGACAGGGGAAAATACATTAAACAAAGGCACGCTGACAAACACACACACAGGTACATGAAACACGAAAGGCACAAGAGGGAAAAGGAGATTAGGGAGACACAGGGGAACAGACAGACATATAGGGACAGGCAGCCACGGCATCGCTCCGGCTGCCTGCCAAAGCGCAAACGGTGGCGCTATCCCTCCAGGGAAAGCAGGCTGGGCGGGCGCAGCAGGCGGAACCGGCGGCGGAGTCCCACCGGTCCTCGGCTTCGCACCTCCGGTGCGCGCTGCTCCTCCTGGTGCGCCCCTGGTCCTTGCGCCTGAGACCTTCGCCTGAGGAGCCTTGGCCTCCCTCCTGGGCGCTGCCGGAGCCGAGACGCGGCGCCGCGCGCCGGCAAACCTCCGTGGCTTCTCCTGAGGTGCGCGGAACCCCCACCTTGGACCGCCAACCGCGCTGGATCCTTCCCGCGCAGCCGAGATCACCGGCGTTTTGTCCCCCGATGTGTCCATGGGCTCTCCGTCCTCATCCGAGACACACCGATCCAGGGACATGGGCTCCTCCTCTCCCTCTGAGAGGCACCGGTCCAGGGACATGGGTTCGTCCGTGGCAGGGCAGCTTGACCAGCACATGCTGCTCCTCTCTGACGACGCCTGAGAGGCTTTCCTGCCTAGCGGACACCCTTTCTCTCCCCGCACGGTGTCCGCAGAACCCACCGAGATCTCGTCCTCTCCCTCACTCCCGCTGTCGAACCCGGAAGGGGTCAAACAAACGGACGGAGGTGGGCTGGTGCTCCCTCTCTCCCCGTAGCACACGGTTGACTCGGAGTGCAGGGACGGAGGGGGGCTAACGTCCTCCCCCTCTCCGTAATACACCGTTGATTCGGAGCATACGGATGGGGGAGGACTGACGTCTTCCTCCGCCTTATCGGGGAGCTCCTCGACCTCGGAGCAGACCGATGGAGTGGCGCTGGTCTCCTTCTCCTCGTCCGACGTCAGGGAAGCCACGGACCCGGGGGAAGGGCAGCTGCCCTCACCCTCACTCTCCTCTCCGGAGTCCTCACTCCCGAACTCATCTTCGGGGGGAGAGAGGGCAAAGGCGCCTACTCCCACCATAAACGGCTCACTGGTCTCCTCCTCTTCGGGGAAGACCAGGAGCGGTGCGCTCTTCTCCTCCACATTGCAGCTGCCCACGGCACCGGGTGGCAGTTCCGCGGACGCGGGAGGGTGTCTCTCCCTCCACACACGTACCGCGGATGTGCGGAAGTATTCCGCCAGCTGTGCATCCTCCGTCTCCTGAGCTGCGCAGAGCATGTATGTGCAGAGTGGGTCCTGCTTCATGGTCTGCTCGGAGACGGGGGCTTCGTGGCGCCGGACTGGGGAAGAGCCGTGGTGACGCCGGCTCTTCTTCTTCCCCTTGGGTGTACGCTTAGCGTATCCGGGCATCTGATCGGCTCGTCTTTCTGTGACGGTGTGGTGCTGGAGGAAGCAGGAGGCACGACACGCGTCTTGCAGTGAACATAAACGTTTAATCAAAACACAAACACGTAAAGTCCTGCACAAACGGCGCAAACACGCAGACGCGATGCTTGCATGGGCATGAACTTTAGACAAAGACGAGCACTAGACACCGCGCTAACGCACATTAAATAGGTGAATTACACAGACCCACGTGACCTCGAGACAAGGCACAGATGTAACCACGAACACGCTCACAAACAACCCACACCCACGGAAGTACAAACATGGACATAACGACACGCAGACAACATAGCGGCACGCCCACAGGGAAGGGTCCGGAGCTGTTCCGTAACAAAAATGCAACAGGATTCCACTACTCACAATAAAATGCCCACAGGATCCCACATCAAAAATTAAAAAATGCTCATAGGATCCCACAATTTGTCACGACCTCCGACCCAGCGGACTCCAATTCCCAGCATGCTCAACCACGACGGCGGAGATCCGCCTCCCCAGAGTATTAGCCAGCTGTAACCTATTAAGTTCGTTCTATATAAGACCAGTCATGCTTGTGCAACGTTGCGAAGTATTGCCGACATTCCATTGGAAGCGTACCAAGCCTTATTCGTGTATGATACCCTGGTTTGACCTGTATAGTGTGTTTCGTGTTCCCCTCTCTTGGATTAGCCCTCTGGTACCTCTGCTCGTTTGTATTGCTGTAGTGTATGAACCTGGACTGCCCCCGACCTCTCTTTGGATCTCCCTGTTATTATTAAATCTTACTTTATTGAACGTCTGCAAGCGTCTGTGTAGCGTCATGTTTCCAGCATCACAGAATACTTCGCCTTCTCAACAGACGGCAGACTCCGACGGTGTGGCACGGGCTGTCGCTGCTCAAGGACAGCTCCTGGGACAGCATCAACAGCACTTCGGTGAGATCAGTACGTCCTTGGATAACATCTCAAGACAACAGGACGACTACCAACAGCAGTTGGCCAGTATGGCACAAAACATGCAGGAGATCACCTCACAGCTGCAGAGGATGGCTGTTGCTGCACCCAATGCCCCAGCAGAGGTACCCACCGAGAACCCGGCCCCCGCCCTGTACTACACCGTTAGCAAACCCGACAAATACGACGGAAAACCGGAAGCCTGCCGTGGATTCTTGCTTCAATGTGAGATCTACTATAACAACAACCCCCCTAGCCCTGATCACAGAAAGATCGCCTTCTTTATCTCACGTCTCACCGGAGAGGCTTTGGAGTGGGCCACAGCCACTTGGGAGAATACGAGGGGGCTGACGTATGACCAGTTCATTTCACAGTTCAAGGCGGTATTCGATCACCCTCATGGAGGAAGATCCTGCGGGGAACTGCTTCCCAAACTGAGACAGGGCAGGCGCTCAGTGGCGGTTTATGCGAGGGAATTCCGCACCATAGCAGCTGGTAGCGGATGGAACGAGGCGGCTCTCATGGTTACTTACCGTAACGGATTGAAAACGGAGGTCGAATCGATCATCTGCTAAACGAGCGTAGGAGCACCCAGTCCAGGCAGGTCGTCCCTTCCTCACCTGCTGTCACTCGGGAGACTGAGCACCACAGGGCGGACGAGCCTATGCAGTGCGACTCCTCTCGTCTCACTCCGGAGGAACGAAGAAGACGCTTTGAGGGCAACCTATGTTTGTATTGCGGGGAACCCGGGCATGTGGTGAGGAACTGTACCCAGACCACCAGAAACAAACCCGGCAGCCAACTCCGGTCCACCAGGGTGAGTGTTGACCAACCAGAGCTGTGCAAATCTCTCACACTACCAGTCATCCTACATTCACCTGCTACTGCGTATGTTTCCACAGCGTTAATCGATTCAGGAGCCGAGGGAAACTTCATACGCGAGGCTCTCGCAGTGGATTTGGGGTTCACGCTTGAACCCCTCGTCCGACAAATCTCTTTGTCCGCTCTGGATGGGGCGCCTGTAGGAGGGGGTTTTGTATGTAAGCAAACAGTACCCATTAAAGTTCAAGTTGGTGCATTACACACGGAAGATATGTCGTTCTTTGTGGTTAGTTCATCTGTATTCCCCATTGTGTTAGGCCTGCCTTGGCTTCGCAAACATAACCCACAGGTTTCCTGGAAGACCCGAGAGCTAATCAAATGGTCCTCCTACTGCTTGGAGAATTGCATACACACCGCTTGTCTACGGCTCCTGTCCACTAGTATCGAAAGTCCCGAGACGGCGGAATCCACGGCTTGTTCACTCCCACCAGAGTATCATGATCTGAAAGCAGTGTTCAGTAAGGAGAACGCTACTCACCTCCCCCCTCATCGACCTTACGACTGTGCCATCGACCTCTTGGAGGGAGTCTCCTTTCCTAAAGCAAGGATATATCCCCTGTCCAGGGAGGAGGAGAGAACTATGGAGGAGTACGTTACTGAAGCCTTACAGCAGGGCTTTATTCGCCCTTCCACCTCGCCTATTGCATCAGGTTTCTTCTTTGTGCGAAAGAAAGACGGAGGACTCCGGCCTTGTATCGACTACCGAGGCGTCAATCTGATATCCAAGAGGTATCCGTATCCTCTACCACTCATTCCCGCAGCACTAGAACAACTCCGTGAAGCCAAGCTGTTTACAAAATTGGATCTCAGAAGCGCCTACAACCTTGTGCGAATAAAAAAGGGAGACGAGTGGAAGACCGCTTTTCACACCACCAGAGGGCACTACGAGTACACGGTGATGCCTTACGGCTTAAGCGTAGCCCCTTCGGTCTTTCAAGCCTTTATCAACGATGTGTTGCGAGCGTTCTTAGGGAAATGCGTTATCGCTTACATTGATGACATCTTAATATACTCCCCAGACATGAAGACACACATTGAACACGTGCGCCAGGTGCTACGTACCCTACTACAGAATAAACTATATGTCAAACTAGAAAAGTGTTTGTTTCACCAGTCATCAGTGTCGTTCCTAGGCTACGAAATCAGCTCAGGGGGCGTGACCATGGACGACAACAAGATCCAGGCTGTCCTTCAATGGCCCTTACCACGTACGGTACGTCAATTACAAAGTTTTCTAGGGTTCGCAAATTTCTACCGACGTTTCATCCGCAGCTACAGCTCCGTTGCGGCGCCCCTCACTGCTCTGTTGAAAGGAAAACCCAAGCAGCTCCAGTGGACCGCGGAGGCAGAACAAGCCTATAGGAACCTCAAGCGTGCTTTCACTAGCTCACCTGTGCTGAAGCATCCTGACCCATCGGCTCCGTTCATAGTGGAAGTTGACGCCTCCAACGTGGGTGTGGGTGCAGTCCTGTCGCAACGGGTTGGTGAGTCTCGAATGCATCCAGTGGCATATTACTCTCACAAGTTGTCTGCGGCGGAGAGAAACTACGGCATCGGGGAACGTGAACTCCTGGCGATAAAGTTGGCGTTGGGGGAATGGCGTCACTGGTTGGAGGGAGCTGATCACCCGTTTCGTGTCATTACTGACCACAAGAATCTAGAATACATACGCAACGTGCAGAAGCTATCTCCACGTCAGGCGCGGTGGGCGCACTTTTTCGAGAGGTTTAACTTCACTATTGCCTACCGTCCTGGGCAGAGGAATACAAAGGCAGACGCTCTGTCCCGTATGTACCAAGAGGAGGGGGAGGCTAGCGACGGTAAACCGGGGACCGTTATCCCGTCCGAGCTCATAGTCTCTTCTATACGTTGGGATATTGACGAGGAGATTACAGCACTACTGAAGGACACGGAAATACCTGCAGAATGTCCGCCAGAGAAAACCTATGTCCCCCCGGCATGTCGTGACCGGCTTTTGGCATGGGCCCACACCTCTCCCACTACAGGTCACCCAGGGGAGACACGCACACATCAGCTCCTCACCCGGAGGTATTGGTGGGAGAGCATGACCGCGGACGTGCACAGGTATGTTGCCTCATGTTCAACGTGTTCACAGTGCAAAACCCTGAAGTCTCTTCCAGCAGGCAAACTCCACCCCCTGCCCGTGCCGGTGAGACCCTGGACCCACTTGGGATTGGACTTCGTGACTGACCTGCCGGACTCGGAAGGCTACACCACCGTACTTACGGTTGTAGACAGATTCTCACGGGGAGTACGCTTCATTCCCTTTCCCGGTATCCCAAGCGCTTTTCAAACCGCTGAGGCAGTATTCCAACACGTCTTTCGCAATTATGGAATCCCAGAGGACATAGTAACAGACCGGGGACCGCAATTCACCTCTCGAGTATGGTCGGCTTTCCTAGAACGACTCGGAATCGCGGTGAGCCTCACTTCCGGATACCACCCTCAGTCTAACGGTCAGTGTGAGCGAATCAACCAGGAACTCGGGAAGTTCTTAAGGATGTTCTGTCTAAATAACCCTACTGATTGGTCTAGGTTTCTCCCGTGGGCAGAGATGGCCCAGAATTCGCTAACCAGCTCCACTACAGGTCTTACGCCGTTCGAATGTTGTCTAGGTTACCAGCCGAACATGGCACCATGGACAGCGACACAATCCGACGTCCCCGCTGTTGACGACTGGATCACGCATAGCGAGAAAGTCTGGGAGGAGACGCATCGACGCATCAACACGGTATTACAGCGCAACAAGGTAAAGGCTGATCGTCGGCGTGGTCCCAACCCGGACTATGAGGTGGGGGATCGGGTATGGTTATCCACGAGAGACATACGTCTGAGAGGTTACTGTCACAAGCTCAAACCCAGGTTCATAGGACCGTTCCGGATCACCAAGCGTGTCAACGAGGTGACATACAGAATCGAGCTTCCACCACACTACCGAATAAACAACTCCTTTCACGTGTCCCTGCTGAAACCTGCTACTACGGGTCCCCTGGACGAGGCTGCAATAGAGGACGTTCAGCCTATAACCATTGATTACGACGGTACTCCCGTCTACACCATACGTGCAATTCTAGACTCCAAACGTCGTGGTAATGTTCTGCATTATTTGATAGATTGGGAAGGATTCGGCTCGGAGGAACAGCGATGGGTGCCGGCTAAGGACGTCTGGGACAAAGGAATGGTGGCGGATTTCCACCGCCGGTATCCTGGGCGACCGGCGCCTCGCCCCCGGGGCCGCCCCAGGAGTACGGCGATCCTTCCCCCTCCTGCGGCTGGTGGGCGTCGCGGACGTCCTCGGCGCTCGGCCGTTCCGGCCGCCTCGGGGGAGGGTACTGTCACGACCTCCGACCCAGCGGACTCCAATTCCCAGCATGCTCAACCACGACGGCGGAGATCCGCCTCCCCAGAGTATTAGCCAGCTGTAACCTATTAAGTTCGTTCTATATAAGACCAGTCATGCTTGTGCAACGTTGCGAAGTATTGCCGACATTCCATTGGAAGCGTACCAAGCCTTATTCGTGTATGATACCCTGGTTTGACCTGTATAGTGTGTTTCGTGTTCCCCTCTCTTGGATTAGCCCTCTGGTACCTCTGCTCGTTTGTATTGCTGTAGTGTATGAACCTGGACTGCCCCCGACCTCTCTTTGGATCTCCCTGTTATTATTAAATCTTACTTTATTGAACGTCTGCAAGCGTCTGTGTAGCGTCATGTTTCCAGCATCACACAATTTAAAAGTAAGTGCTCACCGGATCCCACTATTCACAATAAAATGCCCACAGGTTGCCACAACTCAAAATTAAATATAAAATGACCACAGGATCACACATCTCAAAATAAAACAAAATGCACACCAGATTCCACTATTTAAAATGCTCACAGGATCCAACTATTCAAAACACAGTGCCCACAGGATTCCACTTTTAGCTACTGTAAATTTGCTCAGGTGGCCAATTAGCAGCCAGCTAACGATCCTCTTTCAGTATTCTACCATCTTGTTGCTCTATTACTCTTTTGTATTTATACACTCTGTGTGCACTTTTTTTAGAAACATCTTGTAAAGTTGTAAACTATAGTCCATATGTGCCTCATAAATTGTGTTCGCCCTTCCCAGGTTTTCATCAGTAGCCCGTTTCTGAGACCAGTTTCAAGGCACTGAGTAGGGTTGGATAGCAGACCATCTCCAGCCAAAAGTGACATCCACACAACCTCCGGCGACACTGTTGTGTCTGATACACTCACATCAGCGTTGTGCCTGCTAACATGCCACCAACCTAAAATGCCACTTTTCACAATAAAATGTCCACAGGATCTCACAGAACCTGATAGATAGAAGGTTTAAAGATAGAACAATCTCATCCTTTTGGAAATAAGTGCACCAGATTATGACCTGATATGAGAAAATGGAAAGGGCGCGTGCAAGGCAAGGCCACGCAATTGGCCTTCAGTTCTGGGACTCAGAAGTTTACATTTCTGCCTGCATTTAATTTTTCACCATCAATATTTTTTTACTTAGTAATGTGAGGGCGTTCAAATGTAATGAAGTAAAACTACTTGGGTCAAAATTTACTCAAGTAAAAGTAAAAATTACATATTTCAAAAACTACTCAGAAAATTACAAATTACTCATAAAAAGTACTCAATTACAGTAATGTGAGTAAATGTAATTAGTTACTTTCCACCCCTGCCATGGACCAAAGAGTCACTTATTTCCTGGATAGTATTATATGTTAAAATGTTCTAGGCTAAAACAATGTGGCTGTAGAAGATGTGTTGAGAGTTAGATCTCTGCACAGTGAAGTGCTTTTGAGAATCAAACCCTCCAGTGATCACATCAAGATTTCATCAAGAATCCTGAACAGTTTTGCATGGAGTGGTGGAGGAAATTATGGTTTCAAAGTTTGACTAAAAACCTAAACATTAAATTGTCCTAAAACAAATTCATTGTTCACCCTTCTTGTAGGTGGTTAAATCTTTTCCTTACACTTAGGCCGTGTAATAATAATAATAATAATCTTTATTTGTATAGCACCTTTCATACATACATGTAACTCAAAGTGCTTTACAGTATAAATAAAAGAAACATTAAAAGGAGATAAGACAAAGACAAAAAGACAAAAAGAAAATGTTAAAAGAAATTAAAGATAAAAATATTAAAATAACATAAAAGTAAAAAGTGAAGTAAGATAATAAAAAGTAAAGTAAAGTGTATCAGAGGATGTGGTGAGCTATTTTTGCACTCTTGTGGACTGAGATTAATGATGCCATTCCTGGGTTAGACTTAAGGGTCACACCCCAAATACCCAATTTCCAATGGGGCAACTGTGACGGGCAGGTGTGAGCAACAAAAAGGAAGCGATCACGCCAAGTCTCAGGGAAAAAGGATGGTTTAATATAAAGTGTGCAAACCTAAAACCCGTGCAATAGATCCAAATTAAGGATATAATGACCAGCGGTCAACTGGTACAAAGACAAGACATATATAGGCAAACAAACGACCCTCAGGTGAGACGGATCATGGGCTCCGCCCACCTGAGGAACGCACATGACGTCACCAAACAACAACAACAACAGCTGCTGTGGACAGAGGCGGCAGGTAGGGGGCCGCCTCACAGTGACAGACCCCCCCACCAAGCCGCACTCCCCTCCACTGGGTGTGTGGCACACAGCGGCTGCACACAAAACATGAAGGGGCAGGAAGGCAGAGACAGGCAGGAACACACCTCCTGCCGTCCGGGAGCTGAAACATAAAACACAAAACATTAGGCAGCTCACCTCCCCGGGCGGGACCCTGGACCGACCGGGCCGTTAACAACACAAAACCACGCCCCAGTCGGTCACAGGGCCCTCACGCCCTAACCGGCATTCAGCCGGTAAGCCCCACGGGTGTGAGGACGAGGGCCTACGGCTCCTCTCGTCCCTCGTGTGTGTGTGGGTGTGCAGGCTACCTCTCCAAGGCGTAGCTACTTCACCTCCTGGACCTACCTCCTCCCAGAGCTGACCCCTGCCTTTTGCTAGGGGTCACCCCAGCCTCCTGGGGAGCCAACCCCTCCCGGGGCCTCTCATCGCAAGGTGGACTCCTCCACCCAACCCAGGAGCGCCAGAGACCGAGGCCCAGAGCACCCCCAACGCGGGCTAGGAGGCAGCCCCAAGGGCCTCCTGGTCACCCCGGGCAGGAGGGAGGATCTCCATCCCCAGCAGGAGCTTTTCAGACCGGAGCCCCAAGGTCCCTAAACATCCGGGGGCCCCAGCCCTCTAGGGAGGGGCTCTTCACGACCGGGCTCCGGTCACCCCACAACACAAGGGGGCTCCTGCCAGGTGGAGACCCCCACAAGGTCCAGGAACACTGCCAAGGAGAAGCACCTGCACAAAGAACACAACCAAACACACACACACACACACACACACACACACACACACACACACACACACACACACACACATACAAACACAAAACACAAACGCGCCCTTCCCTATTCAGGGCCTCCCTCGGGAGAGACGCCCTCCGTGCCACACCCCATGGCACGGGACCACAGCCGGTCCCCCCCCAAACACACATTTAAGGGGAGGAGCATGTGTGGAATTACATTTAACAGTTGACATCACGCTAGGACAAAACACACACGCAAAGACTAGACAAGCAAACAAAAACGGTGCACAGACAGACAGACGGGACCTACACATGCGCGCTCGACATAAACACACAGTGACGCGCGCCGCTCAGAGTCGCAGTCGCTCCCCACATTTAACACAAGACACACGGGGAGCGAGGCGACGGTGACGAGCGGCGACCGCGTCACACACAAAACACGCAACATTAAACATAACGAGCACGCACACTGATCCACACATCCGTCGACAAACACACGTTTTAACAAACACGAAACATGAAGAGCCTTCCAGGGAAGACGCCCTGGTCCTCGCCGTGCCACAAACACAGACACGGCGGAGCTCTTCAAACAAGCAAACAAACAACAGACACGAAGAGTTTTCCCAGGGCAGACAGCCCTGGTCCTCGCCGTGCCACAAACACAACACAAAAGCACGGCGGAACTCTTCACAAAACACCACGCAGACAAACACTTACCACAAGACATGACCACGAACGAAGGAGAAAGAAAAAGAGACTCGGCGGCTTCCGAAGGGTGGCTGGTCATTCTGTGACGGGCAGGTGTGAGCAACAAAAAGGAAGCGATCACCAAGTCTCAGGGAAAAAGGATGGTTTAATATAAAGTGTGCAAACCTAAAACCCGTGCAATAGATCCAAATTAAGGATATAATGACCAGCGGTCAACTGGTACAAAGACAAGACATATATAGGCAAACAAACGACCCTCAGGTGAGACGGATCACGGGCTCCGCCCACCTGAGGAACGCACATGACGTCACCAAACAACAACAACAACAGCCACTGTGGACAGAGGCGGCAGGTAGGGGGCCGCCTCACCGTGACAGCAACCTTGGTGTTAAGGTTCCATATCTTCCATATGAATCTTCCATTTTGGAAGTGTGTTCGGTGGCCATGGCTGATGTGATGTGCCAACTCTTAGCATTTTCTCTGTGATCACTTCCTTGTATTGGTGAAACGGTTACAGTACTGTTGCATGAAAAGATGCAAAAATGAGTCACATGATGGAAAAGGCAAGAACATTAACCACAGAACAAGATTTTTTACACCTTCCACTTGGATAAAAAAGGCTGTGCCTGGCAGGTGAGACGAGGCTGACGAGGCTTGAATGGTCTCACCTTCACGCAGGTTAGACACAACATCACTTTCATTCCTATTTGATTGATCATGTCATTCTCAGACAGTTAATGTAATAAGCCTATTACTATTTGTTGTTTTTATGTCTTTTAAAGTATCTTGAGTTAACATTGTATCTGTGTGTTGTTTTTAATTAAAGCCACAGTAGTAAACAAAAGTAAATAAGTAAATTTCTTTACATGCAAGTGCATTTATAAAGCACTTATAGAACATTTATAGAGGCACTCAGAGATAGAAACAGATTAATCAGGTGATTAATTAATCTGACTCGGCACAATCCCATATATATAACTATAGCTTATGAAGTTACTTTGTGGGCTTATTCATGGGCAGTCATGGCCTGGTGGTTAGGGAACTGGTCTTGTGACCGGAGGGTCGTGGGTTCGATTCCCAGACAGGCCATGACCGAGGTGCCCTTGAGCAAGGCACTTAACCCCAACTGCTCCCCGGGCGCCGGGCTAGGGCTGCCCACCGCTCTGGGCACGTGTGATCCACAGCCCGCTAGTAATCACTAGTGTGTGTGTGTTCTGACTGCACAGATGGGTTAAAAGCGGAGGACAAATTTCGATTGGGGTGTAAAAATCACAATTGACTAAATATGGCACATTTCATTTCAAATGCAGGAGGTCAGTAAATAGTTTTGTTTTTAATCTTTTAACACATTTGAGATTGCTTTATAGGCCTATTTGTTACCTTCCCTGAAGATGTGCTATGAAGTAATTTAAAATAAGACATCATACTGGATAGAAAAATCATACTGATACAGATAACGACTGTAATAAATGTAGTGCAAAATGTAAAGAAACAAAACAGTAAAATTTTTAATATTTTTGTTGTCACAATTATTCCACAGGTCTTGATGTATTTTGGAGAACATCTCCTGTACAAGAAGGAGAATCCACTGACTTGGTGTGAAGAGAATGCAGCACGCTGTCCAACACTGGCAGAACTGTCAAGATGTCTGCTGTGTTCCAGCTACATCCACACCGTCAGAGCGTCTGTTCAGCTGCAGGGAACACTGCTTCAAAAAGAGGGCGGGGCCTAAGCCCTGAGCATGTTGACAAACTCACCTTCCTGTACTGCAATCAAACGCTCCTTTAAAGGAACAAACACACAGAGGCCTTTGCATTGATTCTCCTGAATCTATTAGTTTAAAGCACTCAGCAAAAATGTGTGAATCTGTTCATGCATGGACCTGTTCCTGTTCAGATGTTCACAAGCTAAGATGCACAACATGCCAATGTTTATGCCTTTTTATTGATTAATGCCCTATAGTTTTGGTATTTACAAGAAATCCTAAGTTGAAATGAATATAATTTAATTTATTTTTTACTAGTGGTATTTATTTCTTTTTGTGTTTGCAATTAGGAAATGTATGATGTGAATTAAAAAATATATCTTACCTAAAAACAGAAAAATCAATTGGTCATTAATTATTCTGTGAAATGTCGTTCTCTTGTGTATTTTACCCAAACAAATATGTTTTATCTAATTACTCGATTAATGGAATCGATTTATCATTGGTGAACTCAATTCCAAAAATAATCGATAGCTGCAGCCCTAACCAATACTTAATTTTAAGCTTTGTCTGATAACTAGTGTAATGTAAACCACACAACACCATCATATAGAGCTTTTACGTACAACGTTAAGCAGTACAGATTTATACTGTATGTCAGGGGTGCCCACAAGTTTTCAGCTTGCGAGCTACTTATAAGATGACCAAGTCAGAAAGATCTACCTATTTATTTTTTTCATCCACTACTAATGTCATGCGATCTACCCACACTTCCATCGCAATCTACCGGTAGATCGCGATCAACGTAATGGGCACCCCTGCTGTATGTTGTCACAGTGTCAGATCTGAGGTCACTACCTCAGTCCGCCACCACAGGTCCCAATCACCAGAGTTCTAGGAATCGGCTGAATCGGCCCAACCTTGTGAAGAGTTCCTAGTATTCCTAGTGAATGTTCTGATCGTCTTTTGCCCCTTCCTAACCCTCCAGTACTTCTACCTGACCACGACGGATTCCCCTGATTTGGCTGTGGAGTTCTGTCTTCCCTTATCTGCCTCTAGCCTGCCTCTCCCCTCTCTGTTGTCTATTTGTATGTTTTGCCCTCCTGTTATTAAAACCCCTCTGCTCCAATACTCTGCATATGGATCCTCATTCACACTCTGACTACCAGCTGTTACACACAGTTTGATTGGTTTTTTTGCTGTGTGTTGTAGATGTTGCAGAGTTCAATAGGACAACCACCACCAACCTACAGAATGACTTTTTTTGATGTTATGGACTGCTACACACCACGTTTAGTCACAGTCTTCAAGTCCCAGGAAGGAACAGTTGGGGAGAGACTGGCTGAGTTTGTGCTGCAAATTGATTCAGGGGTGAGTAGTTTTAATGCTGACCTGCTCATGGTTCTAATGCTGTATGTGAACAACTGTGATGAGGTTTAAACATTTGGCTAAGGATGCAGTTTAGTATCCCTCCACCATGTTTAGGGCCACCCAGCTGTCATTAGGTAGTCAGTATTCAACTGGAGGCAGGGGAACAGCACTAACGTTTATGGAATATTCATGTTTATAAGGAGATACTACTTACAGTATTAGAAAACATGCACTGATTTATGTATGCAGTGTTTATAGTATTATAAGTGTATTAAGTGCATGGATATTGATTTACGGTACAAGGGGGAAAAGTACTTGATATATGGTTGTTTTTATGGTGGGTTTTTATGTTCTTAAATAGGGTTAGCATGTGGAAGGTATTGCATGGTCTTTTAGGTCATGGGATTAAAGTTGGACGTGTTCTCATGACTGACTACATCCAATTTCAAGTTTTTAACCTTGAGGAACTTCTACCTGATAGAAATAATACGTCTGAGACATGGGTGAGAGCTGTCAGTGTCCTCAGTAGTAGTTGAACACCTGTTTTCTCCACCACCAGGAGTGCATCTTTGTTCATTATCTTCAGGTGATGCATGAACTAGGTGTGTTGTCTTTCTGACAAGAGAAGTGGTATTTACACAACCTGTAAGATCTGTGTTGCTATCCTATAATGTTTTAGTAGCTAAATTGCCAACATTCCTTTAAGAGTTGTGGTCCAGTTATGTGGACTCATGCTGCTGTTTGCGTTCTGGCATCGGGGGGGAGGTGGGGGTTGATTCATGTTAAATCTTCCCCTATGAGTTCAGTACAGTGATGGGCATGGCGGGCTGCATGGTAACTGAACAGTCTCCAAAACTGAGTTATGTAAGTACTACACTTGTATTTGGGGCACCTGGTGGTTCACCTGATGGAGACAGAAGTCAAGGCTGAGGCCAGTCCACAACACACATGGTTAGGTTTGGAGAGAGTCCTTTGTGCAATCAGTGTCTCTCTTTCCACCCCATCTATTCTGTCTTTCTATTGTCATAATCAAAGGAATAAAGCAGAAATTACTAGGGGTGACCTGCAATAGTCGCTGATTCGACTACAGTCGACTATACCCCCTAGTCGACTATGAACGTCATAGTCGAATGTACCATTCTAACTGCATGGGGGTGCCCAAGGATGCAGCTAAGCATTAGTTGTTACATGAAATGTCTTTGTTTTCGTTATATATAGCCTTTTGTCAAATAAAATCATCCAAATTTCTGTTAATAAATATTTAAAAATGATGTTTGCGCATTTACAATAGGCATCTTCCTTACTACACATTAATAAATCACACCCTGCTGTTTGCACAATCCAAACGAGCGGAGCTGAACACACTACAGAATACGCGCAGCATCTGCCGAGATTATAATGTCTACTAAAAAACTTCAAAAGTATTTTGAAAAACATAAAGATGAATCAAACAGTAAAGTGCAAATTATCTCATCAACGTCTTTCATTTCGCACGACAACAACCTAGATGGCATATGTTGAGGGCTGACCACGTTCCCACCACTTCAGCCCAGCGTGTTCGTTCGATTGTAGGAGAAAACAGGAGCCACCAGCCAAATTGTTGCAATGCTATCAAAAGGCTTTATTAAAAATCAGAGATATATCTCGGGAGAATCTCAGAGACACCAACACTACCTGTGCATCAGAGAATTCTCAAAGAGTATGATTAGACGCAGTCGTTATATACTGTTTTCTCCACCCCTCCACTCACTCTTCTATACCTTACATGGTAATGTCATCCACACGTACCACACTTCTTCTTTCTGCACCCCCAACACTTTTCCCTCATAGACTTATGGTCCCTGCCGATGGACTGATAGGCCGGAAAGAGGCCACCATCCATGAAGATGCTGTAGATTCATATTTCCTCAACGTCGGCACAATCAGGCCTACGCCTTCTGCTTTTTAGGTCTCACTCTACAGTGTGGTTTGCTCAACATCCCAGGGTTCACCGCTCGGACACATCTTAGACAATGATCACACTTTACTTCTACATTAAACAGTGGTTGCATTTTACTTCTGTATTATGTTAAAAGAATACTGCATTATGTTAAAAGAATAATGTTAAAAGAATACTGTATTATGTTAAAAGAATAAACATGTGTATTATGTTAAAAGAATAAACAAAGCAGGTGTTAATTGCTGAGCAAAAAACCCCAAATCACAACACATACCATTTAAAACGCGTAAGGCGAAAAAAAACGTCTGTCGTTTCAGTCGTCTCGTCTCGTCGCGGTGCATCTCGGCAAGTAGGCCTATAAACATTTTTTGTTGTTGTTTGCTTTTAAACCCCGTTACTTGAACCTTTCCTTTCCTTCGTTACTTGAATTGTTGTGTGGCAATTTTTTATATTTTCAGGCAGACATATTTTATTTAAAATATTTTTGACATTTTGCACAGTGCCTGTCTGACAGTTCGATATGTGCAATGCGCACTGACGGTTAATGTTCTCTAACGTTTCATAAAAAGATAAATAAGTAAATAAATAAAAGCTGAATAAAGCCAACCTACCATGTTTATTCATTTATCTGAGTGTTTTAGGTTTTTACTTTGAAGAGGAAAAAAGTCCTGAATGAAAACGTGATCCCGTTTAAGGTGCTCTAAATTAACAAAAATAAAAATAAACCCGATTCGACTATTAGTCGACTAAAGGGAAAAGCTGACGAATCAGATTCGACTATGAAAATCCTTAGTTGAATACACCCCTAGGAATTACCCTCAAAAGTCGTTCAGATACGTAGAGATGGTGACGTGTCTTTCTCACTTCACATAAGCTGGGATAGTAGCAGCACTCATATGATGATTTAACCATACAACTAAAGATGTTTACACACTGAACATAATGTCAGAAGATGAAAATGAGTCACATTTTGCCATCTGTTCTAATTTTCAGAATTTTCACCAGCAACATGAACATCAATCACAGCTCTCAGCAAAAAAATAAGTATTGAAGTATTCCTCACATTGGATTTCATTTTATTCATTACATGTCTAACCTGGTCTAAAATGTTGAAGAGCTACTGGTGTTGATTAAACTGCTAAATACAGGCCCCTATGAAGTGACAGCTTAATGGGCAGATGATGTGTCAAATAGTCAAGCCCATCATTGTTTTCTTGTTGTTATGTTTTTGTTTATTTTTTTACAAAGGGTTCAGACAGTGATGACTCTTGGGTGCAAGTATGTGTTGACTATCATCAATGAAGATCTTCCTCCCTGTCCAGATCATCTCCATCTTGCCCCAGTGTCTACTGCCATCATTGTTGAGGGAGGTATTGTAATGGACAATCTACAGAACCTCAACCAATGTGCCTCTTGTTTGGGTTGGTATATGTTTTACACTTGGATTACCCTAAAGCCTTGAAGAACACGTTCAGCTTCATTCAAAGAGTGCTGCTCGGCTTGGGGCAGAACAAGCTTCCACCTGAACTACAAACTCTTTAAAATATTCTACTGAGTTAGAATCAAGAGTGATGTTAAGATGGTTCACATTCTGTTAATTTCAGTTGTTGAGAACTAAATTACGGCACTTACGGTATTTAGTTGTTTGAAATGGTAATCCTGCGTAGACTGTACTAAGTCAGTAAGTACATCTAAAGTAAATAAAGTACTCTATATGCTGTTTTTAAAGTCATTTAAACTAAAAAAGTAAACTTTACTAAATAATCATACAACATACGATACCTATTCCTCTTTACTTAGTTTTATTAAGGCAATCGGTTTGCATGCTTTTTTAAAGCAAGGTTAACTAAGATTTCACAGTGTACCTGGATATTGTAGATGACCATGTCCATCCCTTTATGATCACAATGTGACGCTAGACCAACACTAACAACAGCCCTGTTACAACCAATGATGGTCGTTGGGATTAGACCACCATCAGCCACCAGAGGGTGCTTCTGAGGTAATAAACCCAAATGAGCCTCATCTGATGTTCAGGTTCTATAAAGGCTGGGAAAACAGACTCGCGTTGCTGAGTCTTTGTTCAGAGTTCTGGTGTGTAGGCCGGCTGGTAATTTTGGTAGGAGCTTTGGAGATTATTTTTCTCTAGCTGCTTTTCTTGCTCTGCTCGAGTTCTCCCTCAAGTTGTCTCTCTCGAGTTTCATCTCCCATCACTTTGCAAAAATATAAAATAAAGGAAATTTATTTTTACTAATTTAAGGAAAATTAGTTTATTCTTTGTTAATCTGTCCTCAGCGTTTGATAGCAGATTTTCTCCTGGCGTCCTTTGTCCCTATTTCCCATGGAAACTGTTAGCGGAGGTTTTTTTTTCTTTTCTTTATTTTCTCTGTTCACTCGGACCACGGTTTAGTGGTAGAGTTTTGGGTTACCAATGCAATGACCAGGATATTAATCACGATCTTTTCTTCTAATATCCTTAACACTCACATGGTTATTATTTTTAAATTCATTTTTTTTCATATATTATTTTTTTTAAATCACAATTGACAAATATGGCACATTTAATTTTTTTTTCATTTCATTTCATTGGTCCCTTTTGATTCAGATCTAAGAGCTGAATAACTTCAGACATTCCAATGTGTCAAAACTGCACTATTAGTAATTTCTGTAAAGATTAGTGTGCATTGTGTAAAGATCTAAAGGTGAGTCTTTACAAAACTGGACAAGCGTCTGTGTTGAAGGTTTTTGCCCATCAGTCATGACATGCAGGCTCTTGAGAAACTCTGACTCTATTTATATTCAGTTGAAGAAAAAATCCTCACAGGCACAAACTGCAAAAGGGCAGAAATGAGGGGGAAGACATCAGCAACATGCAGACATGATTATGACAATATTATATGGTTTTAGTCACAAAAACTGTTGCTCAGGGAGCATTTCTTCAGATTTCTTCAATTCCTTCAGACTGCACGATGTGTATTTGTAGCGTTTGCTTGTTCATGGCTTTGTTTCCATGTTGGTAGTGATGAACAGATGAGACCTCATTGGGTGTTGACCTCATCTGTGTTGAAACTGTGTTGCTGTATCACTTAATGGTGACATCTGCTGGATTTAAAGTCATTGCAGGCAACTCCAATAAATACTGAAAACAGACTGAACAAAGTTCATTCACACATTTTTATTTAGAAACATCAGCTGCTTTAACATCTTTGGGCCGAGGCGATTGTCATTTACAAATCATTTCTCCTGCTTTTGTGAATACCCTTTCACTGGCACTGATCATGATGGTGTACATATACAAACTTGCAATGAAATTTCTAAGGTAGGGTAAGTTAATCTTTGTGTTTTCCAGTACTGTAGTGGATCCTGTGATCTTGGTGTGTTCTCCTCAGATGTATCTCTGTACCTCAATAATGGCATCTGTGGGGACATTTGAATTGTCCTTGTTCTCCTTGACCTCATCAATGTTCACCTGGAAGACCGGCGGGGCAGTGGTGAGACCATACGGCAGCACAGGATGTTCATACTGCCCCTAGGTGGTGCTACACGCCGTCTCCCACTCACCTCCTCACGGATGTGGATGAGGTTGTAGGTGCTGTGTAGATCCAGTTTGGTGAAGCCCCTCCCCTCCCACAGCTGCTCCAGCTGCAGCCACTAGGGCCAGTAGATACAGGTGCTGCACCAGGAGGAACTGAGTCCTGGATAATCCACACAGGGCCTCAGCCCCCCGTCATTCTGTACTAAGAAGACGCTGGCTGAGGCTGCGAGGTGGAGGGGTGGATGTCACCCTGAGCTACAGCCTCTCTGATGTGCTGCTCCATCACCTGCTCCTCCTCCTGTGAAAGTGGGTGTGTCCTACAGCAGGGGGGGGGGGGGGGGGGGGGGCACGTCTCCGGGCTGGAGCTCAATGGAGCAGAGTCCCGGTCACCATGTGGGGGAAGCTGAGTGTCCTTCACTGGGCAGAAAACCTCACGCAGGTGGCTGTACTGGGCTGAACTAGCTCTCTCCCTGCAGGCCTCTGGGCTCTCTGCTGAGATGGATTGTAGAGACACGCCTCCCTTTACATGAGCCCTACAGCACATGGGAGACCAGCCTATGATAGTGTGAGTTTCCCAGGAGATGTGTGGATTATGGGTCTGTGACCAGGGAAGTCCTAACGTGATAGCATAACGGAGATGAGGAAGGACGTTAAAGGAGAGGTGTTCCGTGTGGTGTAGCAGGGAGAGTTGTGTGTGGGGGGTGCGGTGTGTAATGAAACCACTGCCAGTAGGTCCACCATCCAGTGCTGAGACACCGTGGGGGTGAAACAGGCACCAGCTGCACGTCCAGCTCCTCCGTGATGTCTGAGCAGATCAGGTTGCCCGCGGCCCCCGAGTCTACTAGGGCAGACACACACTGTTTCATCCCCATAAGACACTGTTACCGGTGCAGTAAACAAGCGAGGAGCTGGTCTGCACTTAGCTGGCGGCTCCCCCGTGCTTTACACAGGAGGCCATGATGGTCACGTGCCACCAATCTGCATTGGCTCAGGGGGGGAACACCAGTGTGGCTGAACTCAGAGGCGCCACATCCACTCTCTGCCTCACAGTCCTTCAACAGGCGGCCATAGGTGATCACCAGCTTTAACATCCCATTAAATTATGATACTTCTTTTTTACAAGAAAGTTCACCTTGTAACAATAACGTCCACTAATGCCGGATCATTCCATCCAGTACCCGCTGGCAGAGTATGATAGTCCATGGTGAATTCAGGGCACTACGTTTCCCCTGCCTCAGGGGCAGTAGAGTCTGGCCACATACCCTCCCTCACCGAGGGTGGTGGAGATTTCTGTCAATTCCGCCATGAAAGCTGCATAATCCTGCAGCAGCGGGAAGAGTTGGAGTACAGTGCTGTTCCCCGTAAGTCTTTCCAGTGTGAAGAGTTGGAGTACAGTGCTGTTCCCCGTAAGTCTTTCCAGTGTGAAGAGTTGGAGTACAGTGCTGTTCCCTGTAAGCCTTTCCAGTGAGAAGTGAGAGTATAAATGCAACCTTAGCGGCCCGGACAGATTTGGCTGATAAGCGAAGTGCAGCTCACACTGGACTATAAATCCTTCACAAGGTCAAGGATGGCCGGCGTACGGCTCGGGTGGAGCGATACGGCAGCCTCCTACCTCGGGGGTGGTGGAGCTGACCAGTGTGGCCTGAGTGGAGAGCGTTGGCAGGCAGCTGGCGATGTCGCCCACCATCGCCTTGAGCTCTTGCTGCTGCTGTCCTATCACGGCTGAGCAGCTAAGACGGCGGCACCTCTGTGGCGTTCACACTGCTGCTGGTGCGCTGAGTATTCTGTGACATCATGGATGCAGCAGGAGGCAAGAGTGAGGCAGGTCATTTTTAATATCTATAGCAATAAAACTAGTGATGTTACCCTTGAACCCGAAGCTTCGAAGCTTGTGTCACAAAAGCGACATCCACTGCTTCGAACAACTGAATCGATGCTTGATTCGTTCCACAATGATCACGTGACATCTGAAGCTTCGTTTCGGCACACAACCACGTGACTGCTTCAGGGACTGATTCAAAAGAGCAAATCTTCGCGGGCATTTCGAGGGTCGTTCGAGGATTGGGAGAGAGCGTAGCAACAGCTATAGAGACAGTGATAGACAGCATGAGAGAGAGAGAGACAGAGACAGCAAGAGAGAGAGAGAGAGAGAGAGAGAGAGAGAGAGAGAGAGAGAGAGAGAGAGAGAGAGAGAGAGAGAATTAGCGAGTAGAATGGAACCATTGCCAAAAAGGCCATTCTGAAGTCTGGAAACACTTCAAACTTTTGCCATCAAATAAGGTTATTAAAAAAATTACTACTAAGATGTGCACCATTATCAAATGTTCTCTTTCATAATTTTAAAATCACTGTGTGAATTTTAGGTTGTAAATTTTTAAAAATGTTCTGTTTCAGGTGAAGTGCCTGGTCTGCTCTCAGCTGTTGGCTTATAACAAAAACACCTCATCAATGCTAAGACATTTTCGAGCAAAACATGAAAACATCACACAAGCGGCCTTGTCAAGTAGCCAAGGTATTATCTATGCATTGTTTTATCAGCTTACGTATTCTTTCCTCTTTCAAATCAAATCAAAGTTTATTTGTATAGCGCTTTTCACAACACATGTTGTCACAAAGCAGCTTTACAGGATTTACAAGGTTAACAATACTATGGGTCCAGAACCCTAATGAGCAAGCCAAAGGCGACAGTGGCGAGGAAAAACTCCCTATGATGGTGGGGAATAGGAAGAAACCTCGGGAGAACCAAGACTCAAAAGGGAATCCATCCTCCATTGGGCGGCCCGTTAACACACAGATTACACAAATACAAATTATACAGACAAATACACAAGTCACACACAAATCACACAATCAGACTAAGTAAAGGTAAAAATGAAAGTTCTGGGTTTTGATATTGTCACTGTAAATGTCTGTTGATGAACGCCAGGCTTTCATTCCGTGTCGGAGTAGTGATGCTGGTATTGTAGGCTCCGACTGCAGTGTTAATCCCCAGTTGAACCTCGGAGAAGAAAGATATGTAATGTGGTAAATATGCAACAGATTAATCAAAGGCCAAAGTAAACAGATAAGTTTTTAGTCGGGATTTAAACATTGAGACCGTGTCTGAGTCCCGAATAGAGGCAGGAAGATTATTCCACAGTTGTGGAGCTCTAAAAGAAAAGGCTCTTCCACCTGCTGTGATCTTTTTGATCCTAGGAACAGTTAATAACCCTGCGTCCTGCGAGCGAAGTGAACGTGCTGGGTTATATTGTTCAATAAGTTCACTAAGATAGTCTGGAGCTAAGCCGTGCAGTGTTTTATATGTTAATAAAAGTATTTTATAGTCAATACGGAATCTAATTGGCAGCCAGTGTAATGACGATAGTACGGGACTAATGTGATCAAACTTTTTAGTTTTTGTTAAAACTCGTGCTGCTGCGTTCTGAACCAGCTGGAGTTTGTTTATCGATTTACCAGAGCATCCAGCCAGGAGACTGTTGCAATAATCTAGACGAGAGGATATGAATGCATGGATTAGTTTTTCTGCATCACTAGTATTTAATATGTTTCTAATTTTAGCAATCTTGCATAAGTGAAAGAACGCTACCCTAGTTATATTATTAATAGGGGTGTATTCAACTAAGGATTTTCATAGTGTAAAATTTTTCCTCTTCAAAGTATTTTTTAATGAAACGTTAGAGAACATTAACCGTCAGTGCACATTGCGCATATCGAACTGTCAGACAGGCACTGTGCAAAATGTCAAAAATATTTTAAATAAAATATGCCTGCCTGAAAATATAAAAAAATTGCCACACAACAATTCAAGTAACGAAGGAAAGGAAAGGTTCAAGTAACGGGGTTTAAAAGCAAACAACAACAAAAAATGTTTATAGGCCTACTTGCCGAGATGCACCGCGACGAGATGACACGACTGAAACGTTTTTTTTAATGGTATGCCATGTTGGTTGTTGTCGTGCGAAATGAAAGATGTTGATGACATAACTTACACTTTACTTTGTTTGATTCATCTTTATGTTTTTCAAAATACTTTTGAAGTTTTTTAGTAGACATTATAATCTCAGCAGATGTTGCGCGTATTCTGTAGCGTGTTCAGCTCCGCTCTTTTGGATTGTGCAACATCAGGGTGTGATTTATTAATGTGTAGTAAAGAAGATGCCTATTGTTAATGCGCAAACATCATTTAAAAATATTTATTAACAGAAATTAGGATGATTTTATTTGACAAAAGGCTATGTATAACGAAAACAAAGACATTTCATGTAACAACTAATGCTTAGCTGCATCCTTGGGCACCCCCATGCAGTTAGAATGGTACATTCGACTATGACGTTCATAGTCAACTAGGGGTATAGTCGACTATAGTCGAATCAGCGACTATTGAAGGTCACCCCTAATTATTAATGTGTGTATCGAACGAGAGATCTGGGTCTATTGTGACGCCTAAGTTCTTTACCTCTGCACTGGGGGTTATAGTAAAAGAATGTAGATTCAATGCTACATTACGCATCTTGTCTCTCGCAGCCCTAGACCCAACTATTTTTTGCACAGCACTGACTACTTTTCTGTCAGTGCTGTGCAAAAAGAGTACACTGTTTGAAAAAAGTTAAACCATATTACATTGGTGGGTATGCACATAATAAGCAAAAATTTCCAGGATGTCTTATATAATTGGACTATGCATATGTAACAACAACTTTTTTGTTCCAGGACCCAGACAACAAATGATTGACAAGGCTTTGGTGAATATAAGAGGCAAAAGGAAAGGCCAAAGATGAGGTGCAGAAAGCAGAAGCTGTGAGCCTGACTGCTGATATGTGGACATCTATACATATGGATGCATACTTAGCCATCACTGGTCACTTTATTAATGAGAAGGATGAGCTGTCAACTGTTCTGTTGGGAGTGAGAAAATTCCCAAAGGCTCATTCTGCTGAGAACTTGGCTGAAGCGAAGACAGCTGTGATGGCTGAGTGGGGCATTCAGAAGAAGGTGAGATGTCTTGTAACGGATGCTGCACCTAACATGGTGGCATGTGCAGGTATATTAAAAATGCGGCACACAGTCTGCATTGTTCATGCCTTAAATTTGGTTGTAAAAAAAAGCCATTGATCAAACACCTGGTTTTGAAGACATCAGATCAAAGGTCAGAAAGATAGCTGGATACTTTAGGTCCAGCACTACAGCCAAAGAGAGATTATTTCAAGTCCAAGAGCAGATGGCCTATGCTTAAACTCATTCAAGAAGTGGTGACCCGCTGGAACAGTACTTTTGCCATGCTGCAGAGGTTATATCAAGAAAGAGAGCCAGTTGGTGCTGCTTTAGTCACTTTGAAGACAGCTCTGACACCTTTAACCTCTGAGGAATACCACACCATAAACGAGTGTCTGGGAGTGCTATCTACTTTCCATGAGACAACAACCGAATTATCAGAGGAAAGGAGAGTATCTGGATCAAAAGTTATTCCCCTCGTTCATATGCTGAGACATGCAGTTAACATAAAGCAGTCACAAATGCACCATGAAAAGGCTTTGCAATTGTGCAGCAACCTTTTAAGACTGTTAACTGAAAGGCTGTCTTCATACGAGACAATGAGCATCATGACACTGGCCACACTTTTAGATCCATGATATAAAACCGTGGGCTTCTGTAGCCAGACAAATGTACAAACTGCTGTAAAACGTCTCACATCAGAATGTACAATACGAATCAAGATTAAAGAAGCACAAATCACCCCTTCAACGTCAACTGCTATAAATCAACCACAGTCAGAAGCAGCAGGAACCTCATCCCATACTGCATCTTCCTCAGGTACTAATTTTTATGTGACTTTTGTTTCCATTGACAACTTAACTTTGATGTGCAAAGGGATATATAAATAGCAAATTGCTGTAATCTGTTATTTGACCATTATGTTTGTTAATTCTTTCTGTTGAAGGTCTGTGGGATTTATTGGACAGCCATATGGTAGCAACCAGGAGAGTAAGAAATGCCACAGCAGATGCCACTGTCGAGGTTCAGAGGTACCTCGCTGACCCAATAATTCCACAGTCTGAGGATCCGTTGAAATTCTGGTCTTCACAGAAGACTGTTTATCCCCACCTTTGCCAGCTTGCCCTTGAGTTTTTATGCACTCCAGCCTCCTCAGTCCCATGTGAGCAGGTATTTTCAAAGGCTGGAGAAATTGTTAATAAAAAAGAAACCAACTTAGCCCCAGCACAGTAGAAAAACTTTTGTTCCTGAATAAAAACTGAGTTATGCAAAGTCATTACCCAAGTTCACAATCATGACCCAAGTTCACAATTATGACCACCCACGATAAAATAAAATGTTCAATGTCCCACTGAAAAAGTACTCTGACTACTTCCACATCCATCATAAAATTGTTAATTACCTCATACAGCAAACCCACATGAGCCTTGCCTATGGAAAATAGGCAATGTTGTGATAAATATAAATAAGTTATCAAAAGACCTGCTCAAGGGTTTTTCTAAGAATTGTTGAAGTTTAGTGATACATTGTGATGGAATGCATTTTATTATTCAGTCATCACTCCTTTTTCTCAGCATTCTGCTCAACCCAGCAATTAGATTTGGAAAACATGCACAACAAACAATGTAGTTTTATCAGTTGCCTTTATTGAAACAACAAATGTCAAAATTTTAATGCATTTAAACAGTTTATGCTTGTCTTCAAACCACAAGATACATGAAGCACTTCATGGTTTTGGCCACCAGATGTCGGTACTGTGCACTGTGTCATGAAGCTTCGAGTAACCTTTTTTCCACTCATTTCGGTGGAAAGCTTCAGTGCTTCACAAAGCTTCAGTTTGCCATCACTGTGAATAACCTACTTCTACAATATAAAAGCCAGCCTACCTCTCAGATCACGTTACCAGGCACAACATGTAGACTGTTGCTATTTTTAGCCACACAGCCGCTCACCCCAGGGAATTCCTGAGTACTCTCTCTCATAAAAACATCTCCAGCCGTGCTGCTCTTACTATTAGCTTAGCCACTTAGTAATTTTGGCCCACTCCTCTATGCAAATCATTTCCAAATCTTTAAAGGTTTTTAGGCATGCATTTGGAAACGCGAAGCTTCAGCTCTCTCCATAGATTTTCTATGGGATTGAGGTCAGGAGACTGGCTAGGCCATTCCATGACCTTGATATGGTTCTTATGGAGCCACTCCTTTGTTTTGTTTCTTTGTTTCCTTGGCTGTATGGTTTTGGTCATTGTCGTGCTGAAAGACCCATCCACGACTCATTGTCAGTGCCCTGGCAGAGGCAAGGAGGTTGTCACCCAGGATTTTGCGATACATGGCCCCGTTCATCTTCCCATCAATGCGGTGAAGTTGGCCTGTGCCCTTAGAAGAAAAATACCCCCAAAACATAATACTTCCACCACCATGCTTGACGGTGGGGATGGTGTTCTTAGGGTCATAGTCTGTATTTTTCTTCCTCCAAACACGTCGAGTTGAGTTGAAGCCAAAGAGCTCAATTTTGGTCTGACCACAGCACCTTCTCCCAGTCTCTCTCGGAGTCATTAATATGTTCATTGGCAAACTTGAGGCGGGCCCGGGCGTGAGCCTTCTTGAGCAGAGGAACCTTGCGTGCACTGCAGGGTTTTAAAGCATTATGTCTCAGTGTATTACCAATGGTTTTTTTGGAGACCATTGTTTTTTAATACAGAGGGTGGCTCATTCCAGGATTTTTGGTGATTTGGTACTTAGATATTATTCAAAAGACCGAATACCTTTGGACCACCTCAAAACATGGCCGTTTTCTCTTGTCCCATACATTGGGTGACCAACTCCTTTGCGTAGAGGAGTGTATGTTTCCATGGAGACTCAGGTGTTGCTCCAGTACACAGGAGGTTATTCTAGCTCAAACACACACAATGTGGTCCCAGCTGCCTTGAGATCATTACTCAGCTCCTCCCGTGTAGTTCTTGGCTGATTTTTAACCTTTCTCATGATCAATGAGACTCGATGAGGTGATATCTTGCATGGAGCTCCAGGCCTGGGTCGATTGACAATAATGTTGTACTTCTTCCACTTCCGAATAATTGCACCAACAGTTGTCACCTTCTCATCCAGCTTCTTACTTATGGCTTTGTAGCCCATTCCAGCCTTGTGTAGGTCAACAATTTTGTCCCTGACATCTTTAGACAGCTCTTTAGTCTTGCCCATGGTGGAGATGTTGGGAGTGTCACTGAGACTGTTGGCAGGTGGCCTTTTATACAGGTGACTATTTTGGACAGGTGTCTCTCATCCAGGTAACGACTTCACTGTGATTACAGTGTGTCAGTGGTCTGTGGGAGCCAACATTAGTCATGGTTTTACTAGGGGATCAAATACTTATTTCCCTCGATGAAATGCAAATTATTTTTTATTTCTCATTTCATGTAATTTTCTCCATTTTTCTTTTGATATTCTATGTGGCACTGTTCAAATAAAGCTGCCATTTGTATTAAAACTTTTAAAGTCAGTGGGGGATCAAATACTTATTTCCTCCACTGTATATATATATATATATATATATATATATATATATATATATATATATATATATATATATATATATATACTAAAAATCAGTCTTTGAGATAGGGTTTCTTAATACAGAGGGTGGCTCATTCCAGGATTTTGGTACATTTCCTGTCCCACCACTTAAATTTCAAATGTACATGTCCAAAATATCTAAATGACTATTTTTTTTACAATGTACTTGTTATAATACAGACTGTAAAATTTGGTGGAAAAATAAGCTCCTTAGATATTATTCAAAAGACCGAATACCTTTGGACCACCTCAAAAAATGGCCGTTTTCTCTTGTCCCATACATTGGGTGACCAACTCCTTTGCGTAGAGGAGTGTATGTTTCCATGGAGACTCAGGTGTTGCTCCAGTACACAGGAGGTTATTCTAGCTCAAACACACACAATGAGGAGTCAAAATCCCAAACCCCAAACCCTGCATAGAGGGGTTCAGTGAATGTAGAGTGGAATGTGTGTAAGTGTGTGAGTGTGTGTGTGTGAGAGGAGACACTGTAGAAGGACAGAGTGCCGGCCGGCCAGTCCAGATACACTCCTA
The DNA here is from genome assembly GCF_052324685.1 of Brachyhypopomus gauderio. NCBI lineage: Eukaryota > Metazoa > Chordata > Actinopteri > Gymnotiformes > Hypopomidae > Brachyhypopomus > Brachyhypopomus gauderio. The sequence goes on from NC_135211.1 coordinate 54,688,218, forward strand.
CTCTGTTGGAGCTGGAGGGGGGGCAGAGATGTCAGTGTATTTATTATTGTGACAGACAGTGTATCTGTTATTAGAGCAGCGCAGCATCCAGGACTTTATATTCCACCCAAACCCACAGTCACCACTGCCTCCTTTCCTGCTGATTCCTTTATATGTCACTGCTATAACAGCATCTCCACTACACTCAGCCTCCCAGTAACAGCGTCCAGTCAGACTCTCTCTACACATCACCTGATACCAGTAATCAAATCTCTCTGGATGATCAGGATACGTCTGCTGCTCCTCCACACATGCGTCACCTTTCTGTTCCCCTCAGACAGAGACGTGTGTGTGCTGTGTTTGGGTCCAGTGTGAGCTCACACACATCTGCACACAAGAGCACACAAGAAGAGATATTAGAGGAGACGACACAAATACTGTGTGTGTGTGTGTGTGTGTGTGTGTATATATTATATATCTGTGTGGGTGTGTATGTGTATTAACTACGTAAATGCTTCTTACATTTTCTTAGTCCTGGTTTGAGTCTGATCTTCCCTGCATGATCTGTCAGTTCGTCCGTGCCGGCACAAGAACATTGGTAAGGCAGAGCCAGTTAAACACTAAATCTGCAAAATTGAATTGTAACCAAATTGTGGTGAACTGACAGTACTTGGATGATTCTAAATTAAATCCAGTCTTTTGTCTAAAAAGGTAAAAGTATATGGTTAAAAAGTTGTAACCAAGGAATAGGGTTTCAGTCCCTAAGGTAAAAAGGGTTTGAGTCCCTACCGGCTTAAGTTGCTTTATTTCCGTGGTTTGACGAACCGAACCATTCGTTTGACGAGACGATTGGGATACGCAGGGGTTCGAGTCCCCGCGAGCTAGGTTTTGAGTTGACCTTTGGACCGGAGGAATCCATAAATAGGCTTAATTTGGACAAAGCAAAAAGCCGGACAAATAACCTGAATTGATTGAGGGTGGTAAAACCTCGTGGTGTCAGAACAGAACTCTTATTCTATATTTAAAACTTCAGGTGAGTATCTGTGTTTTTTATCAACATGTGAGGAAATGCAGAAGTCATACAAACAGTTTGATGTAGAATTAAATACTTTAGAGGAACAGATGAATATGACCAGTAAAGTGATTTATACTATTGAAGAAAATCATAAGAAGTGGCTGGCTGTTATGCGACATTAAAAAGTTTGGGTGACCAAGTTAGGACCGTGCACTGTACACCCAGGTTTGGTTTTAATTAATTATTTTAGTAATCATTAATTATTATTTCATGTTTTATAAAAAATAAATAAAATATTGCCATTACTAAATAGAACTAGTTGTTATCAATATTGAGCTGAAATAGGCATTGCAATGATCATGTAGTAAGTAAAAGATAACTGAATATGTTAAGTTTATGATTGGTAGGGGTGGGGCCTGTTTGAATCGGACCACTGCACAGTGCGCATGAAGAGTTGTTCTGGTTGTGCATATTGATTGAAGAACCTTTCGTTATCACCCCGCTGCAGCCCAAATGTATGAGTTTTGAAATGAGTGTTTCTTCAAATGAGTGTTTGCAATGTTGTCAGCTTTCAGTGTATGTAACTTATTTAGTTAACACAAATATATTCTTATCGGTTCATATAGCACTAGAGCAGGTGTCTGGCATTCCTGTCCGATCATAGTTTAAGTATAACCGTAGCGTTGAAATATGTGTTCTGACGGTTCGGAGATTATGGCTAATTTCAACTATTAGTGTTGTATATTTTGATATTGAGGCGTCGGTCCAATGGGGGACAGCGCTGCTTCCCATGAGTCCTTGCGACTCCGGTATCGTTCTCTGTTAATGTGATGTCTGCATCTAAGTTGATTGATTTGTGTACTTGATTATGTGCGTTGGTTTAAGTTTCCCTTCATCAGTTTATGTAGTTGTACTGTGTGAATTATTTCATGCCCTGTTTGTGTAGTGTTGTCATGTTATTGCCATTCCCTCATGTTTCGTGTATAAATTAAGTCTATTTTATTCATATATTGTCATTGTTTGAGTGTCGTCTACGTTTCAGGCCTTCCCCTAGTCTGACTATACCTTTGAGGTTCACATATTGTGTTTGGTTAAGTGTTTTCATTCGTTGGTCTGGCGTTCGTATGAGTTCTTTTCGTCTACGTTGTAGTTTGCTTTGGTCTCAGACTACACCTTAGGGATCATAAATCAAGTCTGGTTGTCAATTAGTGCGTGTGTCGTTTATTGTGTTGATTAGTTGGGTTTGATATGCTGACGGTCTTTTATATCTTAATTGGTTGTTGGGTTTGTCCTGTTAAATGTTAGTGGTTTCTCTGTATCCCATCTATATATTGGCTGAGTCATCTGTTCAATTTCTTCCTTCGTTGTTAAACAAATAGTATAGTCTGTTCTTTGTCTGAGGTGTTCTAGTTTTGAATTGTAAGTGGGTGTTGAAATGAGGTCTAAGTGTAGTTTGGTTTGTGTGTACGTTATGCCTTGGTTTTGTCCTTCCTCTGTATTTAGTAAAAGTAATCAATCTTAGTTGGACGTCTTGAGAAAAAGTGCCTCGCCGCGCGTGCACCTGACGCGTGAGGACAGTGTGCTTAGACAAGCATTCCCGCCGCTCTAAAAGTTACATTTCATTCGTGTATTTGCATCCGCCTCCTAACCGAGAATCGTTACATCTTCGGAAAATAGACCGACTGGTTAAAAGTGCGCACGTTTAACTTGCAAAATGATCAAACGCGGAAAAGATTTAGATCTGAGACACATAAACGTGCAGCAAAAGGAATTTATTCAGGAATTAATGTAATAGTAGAAACTGTACTAATAGATAAAACCGACGTCGTTGAGTTTAAAAAGCGCGAGCCGCCCCTTGATACTAGATATTAATACTTAAGGCTAGAAAAAGGAAACTCGTGCCGTGGGGTAAAAAGTGTTAACTGCGTTTTAAAAGGGACTTGGATGGAGTTAGTTATATATAGCACACACACAGGGGTAAGTGAAGAGAGTAAAGGTAACATGTCGGAGAGAGAAACAATGCGGGGCAATGGTTTGAAGTCAGGAAGTGTCTCCCTAGTAGAGGAACTGATAGAAGCCAGAGAAGAATGACGTAATGTCACAGAACAGCTTCTCTCACTCCAGCATTTTGCACTAGAGTGTTCTGAGTTGATGAGTCTGTAGGCCCGTACCAGGGCACTAGATCTAGGAAAAGTGAATCAAAATTACAGGGAGTTTTAAACATGCCATTTGTGCACAGGCCCACTGGCCTTGGTGAATATTAGTCTCTGCCATTGACTGACGTCACTGCCCTGTCTGACCAACTTCCCCCTCTCAGTGAGGGAGGAGGCAGTTGGCTAGCTAAACTGGACAAGCTGTCAGCAGGAAAGAGCTTGGCTCTGGGAGACTTAGAGGAGGGGTAATAATAATAATAAATAAACATAATAAAAATAAATACTTGAAATTGTTTACACTGCGGGCCCTGAATATATAATCCATGAAAGTAGTTTTTTGGATATTAATCAATGTTTCCATGTTTTTCTAATTTTTGGAATGGGTCTGTGAGTGGTCAGTTCAATATGAGGAACCTGATGCCAGTTAAAGTGACTAGGGAACAATTAATAATAATAATCTATATTTGTATAGCACCTTTCATGCATACATGCAACTCTAAGTGTTTTATAGAATAAATAAATAATAATAATAAAAGAAACATTAAAAGGGAGTAAAGAGAAAAGACAAAAAGAAAATGTTAAAAGAAATTAAAGATAAAAAGGAATCAAACCTAATAAAATAATGTAATAAAGTGACAAATTATAAAATAATAGAAAATATTGCAATAAAGTAAATAAGATGGCAATTAGAACAGAGTTGGAGTTTCTTAATTAAAAGCAGATTTAAACAGGAAGGTTTTGAGACTCTTCTTGAAGCTGGGCAGAGATGAAATGTCTCTGAGCATGTTGTTGCACTACAACAGCCCTCAGAGCGGGGGTCCGCCCCAGAGACCTCAATATGTCCCCTAAGTGTATTATTTTATGCAGTAGTATCAACAGTTTGGGTCTAACCTAAATTTTAGAAGAAGGGGTTTTGGGAAGGGGCAAGGAAGGTCACAGTGATCCTGGCAACTTCGTTGTGGCAGGAGGGGTGGATGTTCTCTTTCTGTTCAGGAGAGTCATTGGGCGAAAGAGAGTCCCCACAGAACCGTAGGATGAAGGAGGGCCAGAGGTCAGAGGTCCAGCACCAAACCCTTCAGCAGCACCAGGGCAATGGCGGGGCCCTGATGAGAACTCGGACAGCAAAGCTACGGCAAACCCTATGTTGTCCCTCACTGGCGGTACTCAAAGACTATCATTTCTGGCTGGAGAATATCAAAGTCTGCACAGAACTGTTCTAATGACTGTACAATGCGGCAAGCAGGCCACTAAACACAGGTTCCTGAGATCAAAGACTTCACCTGTTAACCTGTGGAAGAGACATTACAAATGCACTGTTCACAGACAGCAGACACCTGATGTCCACAGACTGGCCTCCACGGTTGCTATCTACAGGGGTTTCCTGAAGCCTCACTCATGAACCGCGAGGGGCGTCCACTCCCAGTTCATTTCCTGGAAGCCGGATCACTTTGATTGAATGTCCCGCCACCCGACCCACTTCATGCTATATTGTTTTATGACACAGCAGGGGATCCAATTAATGGGGAGGAATTTGAGGAACAGCTACTGGGGCCTGGGGGTGCTGCAACCCCTGCAAAGCTGAGACATGCCCAGCAGTGCTGGTATATGATGGGAGATTCAGCCACTCCACACATCTCATTAGCTTCACACACGGGTCACATGGGAAAGGAGTAGGTAAGCATGATAAGGAGAGCCAGTACACTGAAAAATTTGGAGTATGGTTTACTAAAAAAAAAAAAAAAAAAAAAAACTTAGGAAAGTTTTTCCACGTAGAAACAGCAAGTAAATTTAACAAAGTATATATTTAAGTAATGTTTACTCATAATTTCAGTGTATTTAACTACAAAATGTTTATGGTTTACTTTGCTATTTAGACTAAAATATACAAATGTATTTGAAGAAAAATTATTATAAAGAAACACAAAGTATTGTATATAATTTTATGTGAGATTCTTAAGTCACCAGCCGGTAATATTTTATTCTTTTAGATAGTACTTAAATGAACTTAATTATATTTACAAAGTCAAAAATAATTTTTTACAGAGTACAGCAAGGCATTGGGTAACAACTAACTTTCTGAAGAGTGAGCTAATTTAAATCTTTTAATACCTAGTTTATTAAATTTATAGTATTTCGCCACTACAGAGAAAGACAATACATTAAACTAAAACAGGCATTGGCACAGGCCGTGGACTTGGCAGTTGCTGATTAAAACGTACCATTCTTAGAAGTTTCTGAAACACAGTCCTGAATGTGATTTCAGGAAAAGGAGGAGAGGAAGTCAACTTCCTGTTAGACTGCACACAGTATGAAGCAGAAGTCGCACACACACAGTTACAGGATATCAAAAGGGGGGCGAGCTGAGAGACACAGGCAAGCAGGTTGTGTCACAGGAGCCCATCAGATGGTTTGCAGGGCAGACGAGGAGTGATCTCCTCTACCACAGGGCCCAGAGCTACTTAAACTACAGGAAAAATCTACCCCAGAGAAAAAATTAAATAAATAAATTATTATGGATTACATCACACTCCGTCCTACTGAAGGGCAAAGGAGAAACGTGGTACAACCTCAGACGGTGCTGAGCATCAGAACCAGCGCGCCGAGATACGGAGCTCTCAAGCAACGGGTCAGAATAATTTACCCGAGAGCAGAGGTACATCAGGAGGACAGTCTATCCTCACCTCCAACGCGGGCAGAAGAATAGATGACGCTGGCAGAGATGGAGTAAAAAGTTTTGTGATGGATTTGGATTTTTAGTAATATTTTCTAATGTTGTTTTACAGGCCTTGTGTAACATTGTTTATTTGACTACATGTTTTTGTATTATTATTGAAAGTAGTAGCAGTGTGATTGTTAGTATTTAACAGCATGATGGGTCACCAGGATCTTACAGGGGACTGCCCCCTGTCTATGTGGGTCTATGGTGGGTCAAGGCCAATATTGTTTTAATGGAAGATGCATAATTTGAGTTTGCTTGGAGAGTTTCACATAAAGCTTCAGGAGTTGACAATCCTACTACTGGCCGGCTGGAACGGTCATTTAGCAAGTATAAAGTTCAAGGGTTAGCATTATTTTCTCAGAGAGACGCACATCCTACCAAAAAACTAGTTACTAATTGGGATGTTTCATCTGTAGTACTAGCACATCCCCAGCACAGGTCGCGTGCCGTATATCTAGTAATAGGAGTGGGCCAATCGGGCTCAGACACCTCAGGCCTTATTAAGATAAGCATAGCATGGTTTAGACCTGTCCCGACACCGGGACCAACACTTGCAGCTAATACATCAGAAATTATATAAGGCATCCGATCACATTATACTAAATGGAACCGACAGCAGATAATTGAATTAACTACAGGGTATGCAGGAGACAATATTTGGTTACTGACTGGTTGGAAGGACAATTTGGAAAATATAAAGGTCTTATTATGTCTGTGTTAACTTCTGTGGGTATATTTTAGGCTATTATGATTACATGTGGATGTTGGTATATTCCAATGTAGAAGAAGCTTAGTGAGAAGCTTAATCAGCAGTAAGATTGAGAAGGAGGAACCACAAAGATGATTGGGTATGATGTCATTGTTGGAGTCAGAAGATGAGAAGGTAGTTTTGGATTAACTTAAAGTTTGATCTATTTAGAGATCAAAAAGGGGGAATTGTTGAGATTTACATTTTAATCCCTTCATATATTGTTTACATTACAGTATTGATCAAGCAGCTTATCATAATCCATATATAATTTGACCAGTCTTAAAGTATTAATTAAACTTCTAATATTAATCACTTTATGTTTTGCTTACAGTATAGTATTAATCAAATAGCTAATTATCAAGTGTGTCTGAGAAAAGGCCTGTATGCTCTGTCCCATATTCCAAGTGCCTGTCGTTTATTAAAAGAACAGGATGCTTAAGTATAAGAATGAGAATGTATATCAGTTTGACAGGACCAGGAAGCGAAGACCTCGCTCCAACTCCTAGAGAGGAAACATCTGTATGTTTAACGTATGTGATCTACGTGCAACTCCTATGTATGGAACCACTATTAAGTCTGTGAAAATCATAATTGGCAAAAGTCATTGTAAGATTTAGGGAAAAAACAAGATGAGCTCAGCGGATTGTGAATGTCTTAGACAATCAGCCTTTGTCTAACAGGCTAGGTTAGGGAAAGTCCAAAAGAAACGGGGGGGGCTTATACCCAGGCCACACTATATAGAACAGGAGGAAAATGTGTCAGGCAGAGACCTGCGCACAGAGCCATAGGGTAGAGTAGATAGGCTTGTGTGTGTTCTCTCCAGAGCGCTCTGTATTTTTGTATACATTTAATAAAAGGATAAAGACAAGACTGGTAATGTTTTCTCTTGCAATCAACGAGCATGCTGTGCTAGGTGAAAGAGGATCAAAGCACGACAACACATACACACATATGTCCCCAGATAACAGGACTGTCTGTCTAAATAACAGGACTGTCTCTCTCACACACACATGCACCTAGATAACAGAAATATCTCTCTTTGGAAGTCATGTGACTGCGGCGAGAGATGTGGTAGCTTTTTGCGAGAGCTCCGCAGTTACCCTCTAAATTTCACTTTTTACCACGTATTGGGCATTTTCTATTCTTGGTTGAATTATTATATTAGTAGACTTTAGAATAGTAATGGCGGCTTCGTCAAAAAAACAAGCTTCTAAACAAACTAGTTAGGCTAGCAGTGGCAGAAGCTATCAAGGAAGCTCTTCCCAAATTCGTAGACGATGTGGTTGCTCAACTTTCAGAGAAAGCTCATGCCATTGTGGCTGAACAAATGTCAGAAATTCGAAAAGAGATGTCTTCCATTCAGGCGGACACCTCGATGTGCATGTCGCAAATTGAGACTAGCAACAACCATTTGACCATTTTGCAATAGGGGACAAAACCATTTTGCTTCAGTGGACAAACTCAATGCGCTTTGCACCAAACTGGAGAACAAGATTGCTGATTTGGAGGATCGTTCACGCAGAGACAATATAAGGATTCATGGGATTCCTGAAAACCATGAAACTGCTAACCCTCTGTCCTATTTGTCTAAAGCTATACCCAAGTGGTTCCCAGACTTAGGTTCAGTTGAAATAATGTGTGCCCATCGAGTTGGTTCGGAAAAAGAGAGGATGCCAACCATAAGCCGATCCCATGCACTATTTTGCAGAATCTACGGACCGAGGTAAGATTCTAGCCACGGCATGTAAATCAGCGGTAGATTTGGGTGGTAAGGCAATCCAGTTCTCCCCGGACTACAGCAAACAAACTTTTGCCCGCAGGCTGGCCTTCTCCAACATGATAGATAGGCTACAGAAGATGGGTTTCCGCACATTCTTGCAGTATCCTGCTAAATTGAAAGTGATGCGAGGTGCAGCCACTCGCTTCTTTGAAAATCCACAGGAGGCAGAAGACTGTGCAGTCTTTCAATGGCTAAGTATTGTCGACATTTAAATTTTTTTTTATATTGTCTTGCTACTTTTATTGACCGAAAGGTCAGTCCTTTACTGTCCTTGTTTAAATTTGAACCAACGCTTAGTTTAGGCTACTTGACGTTGTAATTTTGGAACGGCCTGTAAATGTAGCTTATTTTTATTTGCTCACTTAATAATTTGTGACTTATTAAATACAATGTGGTATACAGTTGTCTGATTAATGAGGGTGTAATTCCCTCTCAAGTCGAGATCACGAAACCAAGTCGTTCTTTGTATTACGGGCTTTAATCACACATAGCATAATAGTGTGCCATAGTAGACATACAAAAAGATAGTTAGACATACAGAAAGAGAGAAAAAATGAACGAAAAGAAAACTTATTTTTACACGAAGATTTCAAGGGAACAACGCGACCGTACTGTTACATGAAATTCGTCACATTACATCTTTAAACTCTTACAAAATTACAGTAACAGAAAACATTAAATGTACCTCATTGGCCGCTTTCCCTTGAGAAAGAATTAGAAATCTTCAGACCTTAAACGCACTATGCACTTGATCCAATCTTCCTTAATCACCGCTGATCTTAAACAGATGAATCAGCGAGGTGTCTGCCTGCTAGCTTGGTCTAGCATGTCGCAAGTGTAAGCCTCAAAGTAACACCCTATCAACACGCGGCAGCAAACTTTAGTTCCCCCTTATCAAAACAACAATATACATGAAATATATGAAATTATGCTTAAAATATATAACTAGAAACGTATGTATTTATGAACTCCATATTTTTACCTAATATTTATTAATCTATTACTTATTTATTTATTCTGACTTCGATGGCAGCTACAGAGGGGGGATTGTGGGGTTTGGTTAGAGGGTTGCTACTGTACTCAAGGATCACGGTGTAGGTACCATGCTAATCCAGCAGGTGGCAGTACCACTGGCAACACATGGAACAAGCTTGCTTTGACGGAAGTAAGGGTGTGTCTAAAGTACGTGGTTTCCAGGTGTTAAATACCCTGATCAGCCATCCATCTTTCTCTCTCTTTAGTTTGACCGACACCGAGGTTAGACCTATTAAAGAGAGGCTCCGCCATTTCTCTCTCTCCGGTTTCTGAGAGCACGTGAACTTTGATACGACTCACAGCAAACAGTTGAAAGGCGTATTACTTCATCAAGGAGTCCGATTTACACCAACCAACCGATCAACGTTACCACGGCAACAGATTCACCAATTTACTTCAATCAAGCTTGATGATGCGGCCACACGGACTGAAACAAATGCAATCAATTCCCTGTTAAACTGTGAACGAGACTCACATTCCTGGACTTCATATCCAGAAGGACGATTCCCAGCACACCTGGACGACGTCACTTTTATCAACAAGGAGCCTGTGGTGGAAATTCCCTCCTAATTCCAGGAGAATTCAGGGAGGACGACGACACTACCCAAAAATCCTCAACACGTGAGAGTCTAACCGCTGGGCATAGTTTATCAAAGGGCATAGTTACATGAACTGCAGACTTATTGAAGTTTAACTAAAACCTTCTCAGTGTTTTGTGTTTAACTTTGTTTAGATAGTCTTCATCAAGATTTGAATATACAAAGTTCTCTTTGCTGTGTGTAACCCTGGTGAATTATTGTGTCTCACTCATACACTGCTTTTATTTTTTCCACTTTTCTCATTTGTTATTTACAGGCGATTTTGCCTTAATATTACATTAAGGATAGAATATTGGCAGACGCTCCCTTGGGCCCCTCCCCTCATATGAGGAGTGATCCGAAGAATTGATATCCTGGTAGGTTGTGAGCTAAATGGCTAATCGTTCATGTACGGAAGAATTAGTTACCTTGTTCAGTGTTTGAGAAATGAGAAAGAAACCAGTCAGGATACATTTCTGTTGTGAGTGAATTCTGAAAGTTATTCATACTTTGAAGGTGTTATTTCGATGTAATGCGTATGAAGGTAAAATGCAATTTGGCTATGTTAGTTACTTAGCTAAGTCATTGCTAGAACAGTTGGCTATTGCAGCATGCAATAGTGGGGGAAAGGGAGAGCAGAAACGTTTTCAATGTATAAAGTTGTTGTAATTTCATGTTATGTGTTAATGAAGTATGTACAAAATTCTTGATTTGTGACGATTGATAAATGTTGAGGGATTGGAAACTGGCTTATTGCTCTTCACGTGTGTGCAGGCTGGTTTTTTTTATGCTCCATTCTAGCGCCGTTCATCGGGTTGTCTTTGAGGATTCCACCATTGATCCGTCACATTGTCCTCTGCCTTCAGTGGACTGCTGTTGGTCACAGAGTGGTAGGACTGGGCAATTGTGCACTGTTTAAACATCGGATCACAGACCTATTTTTTTTTCCCAAACGTACACACACACATAATTTTCTCATCTCAGGAAAAGGACTGTTTTTTTTCCTTTCTACTGCTGAAACCAACATAGGACTGAGATGCAATTACTGTTCTAATTCTGTGAACTTGTAAATGTTTGTAGTGTTAATGTTGACATTTTATGTATTTGTGCAGATGGTTGTTGGTCCTCATGCTATAGTGTATTATAGTCACTTCACCTTGTGTAATACAATACATCCATCCTGCAAGTTTATTGGTGCAATTGTGTTATTGTGGGTATAAAGGGCGTAAGATACTGATTTGTATTCGCTACCGCAGTCCTCCTATACGAACCCTACGATACCGAAAATGACTAGTCCCGAAAATGAGATTGCCTTGGTAGGCAGGGTTACATGTGCATGCCACCATCTTTTATCTGAATAATTGACAACTTGTAGTCTTCCCCATTCTCAGACACACTACATTATTTTTTAGTTATTTAGCCAGTGCCATTACCCTTTGTTCTGACCACGTTGGAATAAACCAGCTGAGCTCATTAACATACAGTCGCGCTGCTCTACTGTTTAAAGTCAGCGCCATTTTAGTTGCTTTGTTCTCCATAGGAGAACTGAGATTACAACTTCCGCCTCCTCACGCGCGCACAAGCGCACACATTACTCTCCTCCCCTTTTTACACACACACACACACACACACACACACACACACACACACTAGATACCCAGTCTTCACTGTAAATATACTGATCCCTGTTGATGCTGTTTGTGCTTTAGAATAGTTGGTTTTAAATAAATGTATCATTTATTTTCACCAAATTGTCCGTGTTGATATCATTCAAAAGTGGTTGTTGCCAAAACCTCCAAAGAATTCATAGTTAAATACCAAACCATTAATTACATTTAGTTGATAACTAAACTTGTGGTTCTGGTATAATTAGAATATGAGACTGATTCTAAATCAGGGGTCACTAACCTTTTTGAAACTGGGAGCTACTTCTTGGAGACCAATTATTGCGGAGGGCTACCAGATGAATTCGCATCAATCTAATGGAAAGTTGTTGAGCCGGGGGGGGGGGGGGGGTGCGCTTTGGTGCATGGCACTATTGTGAGCTATTTTTAAAACAAGCCCACGTTGGTGACCCCTGTTCTAAATTAATGAGACTGATAAATAATTTAGGTAAAACAAATTATATCTACTTTAAAGGATTAGTAGGTGTAACCCCTACAACGGGTCCAATGCTTTGGGGTACACCAAGCTCGTTAGGAGCTGAAGGGGAATGTTGTGTTGTACCGCTCTCCAGTGTTCTTTGGAGGGCTTCGGGGTCATGGCAACAGTGTTATTTGGGTGGGTATGGATCTCTTAATCTATTTTATTTAGATATCTTACTTGTAAATGACTAAAATACTTTGTTTCATTCTATTTTATGTCATGCATCATAGCACATCTTTAACATTATGGCAAAGCTCCATGTAATTAGCTGGAATGTAAATGGCCTTAATGGCCCTATTAAGCGTGCTGCTTGCTTGGATTTCTTACATAGGCAATTAGTCGACATTGCATTCATACAGGAATCACATTTAACACTAGAGCTCCTGAGAATTCAGGATTCTGAGGACATCACCCCTCCTTCTTCTCCTTCTTGCCAGCAATTAGCAAAGCCAAACATCACCCTTTATTATGTTAATTCACAGAGCAAGACTGAGGCAGCAGCCTCACCCAGAAAGTCTCTGATCACAGAGATCACAGATCACAGATCACAAACAAGCAGAAACACAAATGCTTCTATCAAATGCTTCTAACACAAATATAGATAGATAGATAGATAGATAGATAGATGTAGTATAAGAAATGTACAAAGAGCAAGATTCAAGCCTGCTGTTTAGATCACAAACAAGCAGAAACACAAATGCTACTATCAAATGCTTCTAACACAAATATAGATAGATAGATAGTATAAGAAATGTACAAAGAGCAAGATTCAAGCCTGCTGTTTAGATCACAAACAAGCAGAAACACAAATGCTTCTATCAAATGCTTCTAACACAAATATAGATAGATAGATAGATAGATAGTATAAGAAATGTACAAAGAGCAAGATTCAAGCCTGCTGTTTAGATCACAAACAAGCAGAAACACAAATGCTTCTATCAAATGCTTCTAACACAAATATAGATAGATAGATAGATAGATAGATAGTATAAGAAATGTACAAAGAGCAAGATTCAAGCCTGCTGTTTAGATCACAAACAAGCAGAAACACAAATGCTTCTATCAAATGCTTCTAACACAAATATAGATAGATAGATAGATAGATAGTATAAGAAATGTACAAAGAGCAAGATTCAAGCCTGCTGTTTAGATCACAAACAAGCAGAAACACAAATGCTTCTATCAAATGCTTCTAACACAAATATAGATAGATAGATAGATAGATAGATAGTATGAGAAATGTACAAAGAGCAAGATTCAAGCCTGCTGTTTAGATCACAAACAAGCAGAAACACAAATGTTTCTATCAAATGCTTCTAACACAAATATATATAGATATATAGATAGATAGATAGAGAGCACATGAATTTGTTTTCCTGTCTTTTCCTCTCCTTTTCCAGCCTGCTGTTTAGATCACAACATTTATCAGTGATGCAGTGATGCAACGCGACCATGCTAATTTTCGCTAGCAATGATATGGGATTTCCTATATAACATTAGCATCAAGCTAATTGCGCCATATAATTTCTTAGCTTTTCAAACGCGAATTCAAACGCGGAAACAGAAAGTGTTTGATTACAACAAATATTATATAGTATAGTATATGAAATATACAAAGAGCAAGATTCAAACATTTTTATTTATTTTTATTGTTTGACGGGACTCATTAGAGAAACTGTCGTCTCTACGTGCGATTGAATTATAACTTTTGAAACACGAGTCTACAAATTTTCTGCCGTTTGTTGTAGTATCGGTAACATACAGTCTGCTTGTAACTTCAACTTTTTCGTGAAGTATCACATTTGGTGTTTTGGTCATATGAGCTTGGGGGTGAGCCAGCTTGTGCTTTGGCAGGCGTATGAGCTGGGGGTGAGCCGCTTCCACCGCATTACCAAGACAATGGGCGTTAATCCCTTCACAGCAGGGGGCTACATGGACCCTACCAAGCCCTGTGAAATTTTTCGCTTCTCTAGGAGCTCTAGTGTTAAGAACACAGGATACTAAACGCTTTGCAAACAAGCACTACTATGTGGCATCCTCAGTATCTTTAAATTCAAAAACCAAAGGTTCATTAACACTAGAACTACCAAACCCTCGTCTTTAGACAGACTCCCAACTAGACTCCCAACTTATGTCAAATGACATATTTCTCTTGCTCTCTTGGTAGGTATGATAAGCCCTTCTTACCTCCAGTGTTATGTAAAGGAGGCATGTGCTGTGGGTGGTTGCTGTTGACACACCTTTCAATACACACATTTGGCTGCCTCATGAGACTGCAAGCTCTCTTGCAAGAAGTCTGCTCATCTCAGGAGCATATGTTTGAAATTTTATTTGAGAGGTTGAAATAATGTGAAATTGACACAAACATAATATTTGAATTATAGTGGCATATTGAATATTCAAAATAGCTCTGATTTTTTTTTACCTTATTTGAAATAGTTTTTGTCTTTTGAAAAACTGCCACTAGATAAAGATTTGTTTACATAAATTTATATAAATTTTAACTTACCAAGATTCTACTTTTTGCAGCGTGCCTCTTCCAAAAACACAACAGCCATAACCAGTAAACAAAAAAAGGACATTTAGGAAATCTCACACTGCAGAAAGTAGCATTTTCATTAGTCAAAATAGCTTTGATTTGTTTTACCTTATTTGAAATAGTTTTTGAGCAATTTTAACTTATCAAGATGGTACTTTTTGCAGTGTGCCTCTTCCAAAAACACAACAGCCATAACCAGTAAACAAAAAGAGGAAATTTAGGAAATCTCACACTGCAGAAAGTAGCATTTTCAATAGTCAAAATAGCTCTGATTTGTTTTAACTTATTTAAAATAGTTTTTGTCTTTTGAAAAACTGCCACTATATGTGCCACAATATCTCATATATGAGATGAGATGATCCCATCCACCACCGAGGCACTCCTACCCCAAGGGGAGACCAGGGTTTTCTCTGGATCTACACAGTTCCCACTATCACCCACCCACACCCCCCGGTCTACCTGGAGATGGCTGCATATACATAACAAAGGACAGGCCTGGATGGTCTGGTGCCCAGCACCTTGAAGAGCTCTTGGGAGCTAGTAGGGGAGTAGCACCTCGTCTTTTGACGAGCTCTTGGGAGCTAGTAGGGGAGTATGAAAATGCTTGTGGTCCTAGTGTTAATAGTATTGAAACGTAGCCTCTCATTGAACTTAATGGGGAAGTATGGGAGCGAAGATGGTAGAATAACACATTAAAACAATCATCTCAGGTCATAAACTTGCTTTTGTTTCTGTTTATGCCCCATCTCAGTATAAATCAGATTTTTTCCCTAAATTAGTTTCAGTTCTTGCGCAACTACATGACTTTTCACTTATTTTAGGCGCAGATATGAATGCATGTATCAATCTAGCTTTTGGATCAAAAATCGCCCCCCTCCCAATTAGGCCTGTGTTGAAAAAATCGATTTTCCGATTCAGAATCGATTCCCATATGATGATCTGATTATCGATTCGTACGTCCAAAGATCGATTTTTTAGTGAACTTTTACCCCCGCCTCGTCACTGAATTCACGCAGGCGTGCTCGGTCTAACTAACTGTAAAACAACATGGCGACGGACAGTGACGGTAACGACGATAGTCAAATCGGCAATCTAAAAACAGAAGGACAGTTTATCCAGTGTCAGTGACTATTTACATTTAGTCCATGTCACTGACAGTTTACCCAGTGTTTTTACAGTTTAAAAAAGTTAAAAATGCTCTTGTAACGTTGGGCGCAAGGCGATGGACGAGACAGAATCCTTTGCACTTTCCAAATCGTTACGTTTATTACATTTACCGAAGCGCAGACAGTGCACATAAAACACGTTTACATAGAACATGTGTGACTCAAACAATGACGAGCACAGGACGCTGCGCGAACGCACATTAAATGGACAAACCACACAAACCCCATGTGATGACGAGACGAGCCACAGGTGAGGATTATCACAAGACGCACCCGCACCCACGGAGATACGCAGACGAGTAGACGCAGACAACGTTAACACACGCTCAACAGGGAGGGGTCGGGGACCGTAACGTGAGAGTTCTGTTATTATATTCTTACTTTAAAGAAAAATACATGTTTACATTTTATACTTTCAGTTTATTAAGTGTGAGCACTTTTAAAATAAAAATGCATTTGGTAGCAACAGCTTTTGGGTGACTTCTTAATTATTTCAATCATAATACAGGCATGAAAATGTGTCAGGGGTTAAAAAGGTGAGAAGACCGAGGGGCGGGGCATGTGACGTCATGGGGATACGGCGACGGGGCGTTGACATGTGACATCATGGGTATACTGCGACGGGGGGGGGGGGGGGGGGGGGGTTGGGGGTGGCTGCTGGTGTACGGAGATACAGCGACAGGTGATGCCAAATATTACGGAGCTCGTAAGGCGACGTTAGTATCTCGTTCCCACGCGTTTATAAGTCGTGGCCACGCGTTATTTATTTATTTTTTACATGATGTCACCTTACGGGCTCCGTAAAATATAGTAAAATCTATTTAAAAAAATTTTTTTTGACTGTCATGTCAATGGATTCAATGTAAACGCAATCCGTAAACGCAAGAAGCCGCTTTCGCCATTCCGGGTGGCTCAGTCAAAACCATTACGTCTTAATGAACCAATACATACATCAGCGGCGAAAACTATTGTAAAAATACCAGGTTTACGTGTTTTTATTTTCTAACATGAGCTAAAACACAGGGTAGACTCAAACGACAAGAGTTTACAACTTCATCTTCAACCTTTTCAGCCCTGGTGCGAATGTGATCCTCACACGTCCCTGGATTCACCAGTTACAACTAAAGACACATTAGAAAAAAATCTTGTTTCTTATTTTATGTCACCGTTAACTACACGGGGTTGACGCGAACTTAAATAGGTAGATAGATGGGCCTATTATCACAAGAGCTTGTGGTTAGATCTGACAGTGTTCAACGCTGTAGCGAACGGCAGTAACTTTGTTTTACCGCAAAATATGAAAACGATTGAAACCATTAATTATTAATTAAAATAAAAAATTTAAATTTTAATTAAAACGGCAATTAAAAATGTACGATCTGGTAAATGTAGTGGTAAATGTACGCTCTTCTGACTTGTCCGCGGTGTAGCACTAGGTCCTGCTTCTCGTCCCGCTTAGCAGTAAATGAATAACATGAATGAAGAACGTTGGTAAGATTGAAACGCTATTTGGCCTCCATGAAGGTTCTGGGCGGAAACTGCTGGCCACTGTCATTGAAATAGCCAATTTCAGAAGTGCTCTGTTTGCTAATTAAGTCAATATGATAATTAAAATATAATCTCCCGACCCCCCCCCCCCCCCCAAACAAAAAACTCATCGGATCTACACGATTCACGTAGGTCACCCTTTTCAACTTCAAAACGGCGAATTTCGCCGAAAGGTGACAGATTTTCATGCCTGATAATAATAATGCACTGGTTAGTGTCCCAGTAGGAGTCCACTGTTGCAGATATAGACACCTCAAAGATGTCCTCTGTTTATTGTCCTGGATTACCTTTCTTGAAGGTAGATTTATGATTACCCTTTTCACCAGTCTTCCAGCCATCAGTAACTACCAACTACCAGTAACTATTTGCTGATTAATATTGATATAATACTAGTTTTAACATGTTGCTTCTGTACATAGTCAGGAAACAGCTCAAATAAATACATTTTTAATAACACTAAACCCCAGGAGCAAGCCGAAGAAAAATTCGCATTTTCAAGGTGGCGATATAAACTTTATTTAAGAAAATATTTGACGTTCCTGAATGTCTACCAGACTGGGTATTTGATTTGTGTTTATTTAATTAAGAATATAGGTTTTATTGTTAAGTTTACTTCTGTTGTGAACAAACCAGTTGTCTCAGGTTGAGAGAATTTAATTTAATTTGATAGATGTAAATGCACTTTATATAGTGTAACTGTTTACTTTTGCTTTTATTTTTTTACAAAGATTTGGGATTTTAAAGGATTTTATCCTGCACTGGTCTGTGGATGTGCAATAAATATCAAACGTTAAACAACTTTCTGATCTACTCATTTCAACTGACTGTAAAACGTGCTTTTTCAAAAAAATCCTTATTCATTGGAATATAACTTTTTTTTACTGTAACGCAAATAGTTACTTTCCCTGGTAACGAGTTACTTTTATTATAGAGTAATTCAGTTACTAACTCAGTCACTTTTTTGAACAAGTAGTGAGTAACTATATCTAATTACTTTTTTAAAGTAACGTTCCCAACACTGCATATAAGTGAAGTGCATTTTCCCTGATATATTTCCTATTTTTTATATAAAAAATATATATTATTTTATATTTCCAATTTTTTTTACATATAAATAATGTGATTTTTATTTTACTTCTACAGCGCAGAATCACAAGCAGATTGCAGAGCTTTCTGCGTTTGATCGACATAGAGATGCTGAGGACAATCACACACTACACGGTCCATGAAGCCCACAGAGCAGATCAGAGCTGGAACCTGTCTGTCAGCAAGTTGATGGCTTTCATCGCAGTGCTTTTTCTGCGGGCAATATTCTGCCCGGTTGGAGCGGTGGCCGATTGTTGGTCTAAGAAGTACGATGTGCCTGCAATCAAGGACACGTTGTCGCGTGACCGCTACTAAGAAATCATGCGATACTTGCGCTCCCCCTGCTTGCTCTGCGCACCTTGTTACTGTTTCTCTGTGGGGAAAAAAACAACGCCACAGAGTGACATCTCTCCGAAAAGATGCCAAAAAGACCGAAGTTCTCTGGTGCCCAGGGGAGAAAAATGAGAAAAGAGGAGGAAGAAACCAAAGGTAATATAATATGGTGAATTACACTATACTGTATGTTGTACTTGAAGGGTGCTTCGTTTTAATATGAGAATGCATGTTAATGTGTTTCCATCTTTGGCGGAGAATTTTTATAAGCAGATCTTACACACTGACTTGCTGGCTCTCCCTTTTAATTTGAAACAAATCAAAAATGCAGCCAATCTGTAGCAGTGGTGTTTTTTTTCTTTGAAACCAGTTCGCTTGACTCATAACTAGCACTCGTCGTCATTATGGCTTTTTCCCCTGTGGTGGAATTGATGGCACAGAAGTCGAGGTCTTATAATATATTAAGCAGTATTTATTTGATAGCAAGAGAGTTACAAAATATAAAAGTATAAAAGTATGATGTGAAGCTTACGCTTCATGCAGTAACTCTGAACTGTCTCTCTCAGTCCAGATTCTTATAGTCAAAGTGTGTGTGTAGAAAAAACGAAGCATGCCTGCTTCCCAGCTGCAGTTATCAGTTTCCCTGGGATTCAACCTTGGGTGCATAGAAACGGATTAGCAACATTATCACTAACTCTGCTACTGCACAGAAGACTTCAGTCTTACAGAAAACACATATTCAATATGGTTACAGTTAATTACTAAGCAGTACTTTTCACACAGACTGTGCTATAGTGTCTGCATGGACATGATTAACATGAATCACACATGAATGTAATCAATATTTCCTTCACACCCCTCTGTATGATCCTAGTGAAAACTGCCACTTCATAACCAATCAGTGAGCTCCAACTGCTGACCCCTCCCACAGATCTTTTTAATGAATGCGCCAAATTTTTCAAAGTACAGATTTGGCACGTTGCGTCACGTCACGTGGTTACTATACTGCCACAATTTTACAATACTGTCATCATACTGCCCAATCCTAGTAGGTGCTATTATTCGCTTAGCTCAGCAAGTTTTTGAAATAAATATATATATTAAAACACACATTTATTCCTCTGTTCCTTTCAGATGCACTTTTGAAATATTTAAATCTTGTTTCTACACATCCTGGTCCACCAGAAGACACATTCTCAACCTCATCACCTTCCAGTGAAGCAGCATTACACCATCATATCCCTCCACCTCAGTACACCAATATTTATTTATTATTAATATTTACACCATCATATCCCTCCACCTCACTACACCAATATTTATTTATTATTAATATTTACACCATCATATCCCTCCACCTCACTACACCAATATTTATTTATTATTAATATTTACACCATCATATCCCTCCACCTCAGTACACAAATATTTATTTATTATTAATATTTACACCATCATATCCCTCCACCTCAGTACACCAATATTTATTTATTATTAATATTTAGAAGTTGTTCTCTGTGTGACGGGCAGGTGTGAGCAACAAAAAGGAAGCGATCACGCCAAGTCTCAGGGAAAAAGGGTGGTTTAATATAAAGTGTGCAAACCTAAAACCCGTGCAATAGATCCGAATTAAGGATATAATGACCAGCGGTCAACTGGTACAAAGACAAGGCATATATAGACAGACAAACGACCATCAGGTGGGAACGGATCACGGGCTCCGCCCACCTGAGGGGCGTACACGACGTCACACAACAACAACAACACAGCCGCTGTGGACAGAGGCGGCCGGTAGGGGGCCGCCTCACCGTGACACTCTGCACTACATCTAAAATTGTTTTAAAATATTTTTTGAGCAATATATTTAGTTATACTGTAATATTTATAATTCATTTGGTTTTTATTTGTTTCTTTAATACTGATTTTACTGTTTTACTGTTGTTTTCGTTCTAAAAATAAAAAAAATATTTATCAAAAACATAAAGCTTTGCGGTGTCTGTGTGAGTGTAAAAACTCGATGATTGATGATGCAGGGGGCGCCAACCAAAATCTCACCTAGGGCACCACATTGTTCAGGGCCGGCTCTGCACTGGTGTCATGTATGATACTGTATGTATTTTAGGAATAAGGTCATGTGTCTGGCTTGTGTGCTGTTTCTATGTATGACACTGTTCTTCTCACATTTGGAGTGTGTGTTCACACAGGGTGTTTAAGGGGATTCCTACATACCTGAGTGTGTCCAGTCTGCAATGGGGATCCTCCAGTCTAGCAGAGAGCAGCTTCACTCCGGAGTCTCCTGGGTGGTTGTAAGTCAGATCCAGTTCTTTCAAGTGTGATTGGTTTGAACTCACAGCTGAAGCCAGAGAAAACAACCTTCCTGTGTGACCAAACAACCAGACAATCTACAGAAAGGAAGGAAAAAGAGGGAGAGTGAGGGAGATGCATTTGTATAGCAGACAGTATGGGGCGCTAGAGAGGCCAGTAAGTGTAGTGGAGGCTTCATGCTGTGCTTTATAATAAAGTACTGACATGGTGAGGCCTCATATCCATTTATCACCTATGATCCTATGATGATGATAATAAGACATTTGGTGCTATTTTATAGGCTGTGTGTTTCTGCAGGTTCTATGTAGGAGTGTGTGTGTTCAGCTTGGTGTAGGAGTGTGTGCTTCCGTAAATACCTACATACATGTTGTTATGGTTCCTGTCTACAACCCCTCTTGTTTTGGTTTGTTATATTTCCTGGTTTCCCCTTTGTGTACTCTTATTTTGAAATTCATTGACTCTGGTTTCAGTGTTTTTCCATTCCCTCCTTCTTGTTTTTAACCCAGCCCCTCATTAGTATTCCCAAGTGTTTGTACTTTTCGAGAAGCAGTAATAACACGGAAAGGCATCGGCATCTTACGTAAGGTTACGCTGGCATATGCCATTGACATTCACATCTTACGTACAGGTGACAGTGGCATATGCCACTTTTATCGGCATCTTACGTACAGATGACAGTCACATATGCCACTATTATCAGAATCTTATGCACAGATGACAGTGGCACATGACAATGACATTTTGTTTTCAGACATTGGCATGTGCCTATGCCTGTGTCATTTGACTTTGTGCCTATGTTTATCTAGCACACAGATGTTTATGCTACTGAAAAGTTATTTGAAAGCTAATGAAAGTCATTTATAGGTGCCAGTACCAAGTAAGTCGCCATATTTTTTTCCTCTTGGGAAAGACCTCAGGACCCTATTGGATGATGTCAGTGTTGTGCCGAATTCATACTGCACTGCAGAGTACGAAAAGGGGAAAAGTAGTCCCCTTTATTCTAAGGATGAGCTGGTCCTATGGCTAGCTGCTCGCGGGCTGGTGCTAACGGAGCTGGCTGCTGCTCAACCTCCTTTTCATTATCAGTATCAGACTCTGATATTTCAGAAATGTGATCCTGAAATTTCTTCTTCTGAATCACCATCAAAATCCTCTGTCTCTTCCAATATCAGCTGTAAGGCAGTCTAAACTGAGAATCGCTTTGCCATCACACAGGTCCAGAGAGGATGGAGGGATAATGAGGGCTGAGAGAAAAGATTCTTTTTTCAGATCTCACCCCTTTGTCTCTATGGAGATTCTTCGTCTGCTGTCTGACAATATGCAATCAACCCCTGATGTGGCAACCATCAAAACTGTTGATGGTTGCCCACCTTTGCATGCCAAACACCTCTGTCCTTTGTTTGAGCTCCTACAGCAGCGAAAAATTTCACAAGGCTTGGTAAGGTCCATGTAGCCCACTCCCCTGCTGTGAAGGGATTAACGCCCATTGTCTTGGTAATGCGGTGGAAGCGTCTCACCCCCAAGCTCATACGCCTGCCAAAGCACAAGCGGCTCACCTCCAAGCTCATACAAAGCACCAAACGTGATACTTCACGAAAAACTTGAAGTTACAAGCAGACTGTATATGTTACCGATACTACAACAAACAGCGGAAAATTTGTAGACTCGTGTTTCAAAAGTTACAATTCAAGCGCACGTAGAGACGACAGTTTCCCTAATGAGTCCCGTCAAACAATAAAAATAAATAAAATTGTTTGAATCTTGCTCTTTGTATATTTCATATACTATACTATATAATATTTGTTGTAATCGAACAATTTCTGTTTCCACATTTGAATTCGTGTTTGAAAAGCTAAGAAATTATATGGCGCAATTAGCTTCACGCTAATGTGTTAGAAGCATTTGATAGAAGCATTTGTGTTTCTGCTTGTTTGTGATCTAAACAGCAGGCTTGAATCTTGCTCTTTGTACATTTCTTATACTATCTATCTATCTATCTATCTATCTATCTATATTTGTGTTAGAAGCATTTGATAGAAGCATTTGTGTTTCTGCTTGTTTGTGATCTAAACAGCAGGCTTGAATCTTGCTCTTTGTACATTTCTTATACTACCTCTCTATCTATCTATCTATCTATCTATCTATCTATCTATCTATCTATCTATCTATCTATCTATCTATCTATCTTTGTGTTAGAAGCATTTGATAGAAGCATTTGTGTTTCTGCTTGTTTGTGATCTGTGATCTGTTTGACTTTCTGGGTGCAGAGACTTTCTGGGTGAGGCTGCTGCCACAGTCTTGCTCTGTGAATTAACATAATAAAGGGTGATGTTTGGCTTTGCTAATTGCTGGCAAGAAGGTGAAGAAGGAGGGGTGATGTCCTGAGAATCCTGAAATCTCAGGGGCTCTAGTGTTAAAGTCATACTGACGACTATCAACTACCCAACCCAATGTTGATTGCCCACTTTGACTAGCCAGTGGACCCTGGACCCTGTATGTAATACAAATGTGAAGGGGGGTGTACGGGGGGGTGGTCATTGAAAATATTTTCTGATTTATGTTGCTCACGGAAAATGAGCCAAGGGCAATGAATCTTAGTTTGGAAAAAAAAAATTGTATAATTTTTTTAAGCTGATTTTTTGAAAATGGGTCCCACAGACCCATAGACCTTATGCACTTTATGTATTCTAATACAATTTGTTTGTGGACTTATGACGTTTAAGCTATTGAAATTTTTAGACATAAACTGACCACCACAAATAGGTGTAAGGTATAAATACCCAACTAAGAGTTGTAGATTGTTAAACATCATGCACTTTATGTAATACAACTTGTTTGGTGGTCTTATGAAGGACCGTTTGAAACTATTGAAAGTATTGCAAAAAATCAGAATGTACAGTGCTCTGGAGCCTTTACGACCGCCATGTTAAGGTAATTTGTAGACGTGCCTTAGACGTTGCAGCGGTGAGAATGCATTTAAAATGTGTTGTCTTGGGGGCACTGTGCTGTGTGGAGGATGTAGACGCGTTTCCCGGGGTGCTCTGAGAGATTATGGTTTAAACTTTGTTTTTACTATACACAGCCTCGAGTTTTATTCATGTATATTTGTTTTAACTGTTTGGAAACCAGTTGGACCGATTAACGTCCCTATTCGTGACCACATCATCTACTCGTGCTAAACTAGAGTCTTCGAAACCAGGTTGCAAAGCAGCGTCACTCTCAGAGTCTATGGTGGGGGAGGATGTTCAGCCTCGCTGCTGCAAACCATGATGGACTCACTAAAAGCGGACATTTGCTGGAAAATTGATTCACTGACTAAGAGTCTGCGCTCCGAAATCGCAGCTGTACGGTGAGAATTCTCCAACTCCATTGGACCCCTACAGCAGAAGGTGGATCTGCACAGTGAGACACTGCGGGAGTTGGAGCACGCGGCCATAAACCACATTGAGCAGGTAACGGAGCTGCAGACAGAGGTTAAGAAACTCACAGCTCAAACTAAATGCCTCAAAGAGTAGTGCGAAGACCTAGAAGCGCGTTCGAGGAAGAATAACTTGCGGATTGTGGGCATCCCAGAGGGATCTGAGAACGCACAGGTAACATAGTTTGTCTCCTTGCTCCTCCGGGATCTACTCAAGTTGGGGGAGAAGCCGCTGTTAGATCGGGCCCACTGAGCTCTTCACGCAAGGCCAAAGGAAGGAGATGTGCCACGGCCTTTCATCATCAAAGTGCACTTCTTCCACATTAGGAACGAGATCCTACAACGAGCCGGGAAGCTCTGCCCCTTGGTGTATAATAGAAAAAGAATCTTCATCTCTCCAGATTACACCTCTTCAGTCACGAAGAGAAGATCCACCTTTAATGACAATAAGCACCGGCTGCGTTCTTGTGCAGACATGAAATTCGGACTTATGTACCCTGCAACAGTTAAGATCACCCTGCCCAACGGACATACTCACTTTTGTGGATCCAAACAAAGCTAATGACTTTGTTGACAAACATTGCAAAGGGTCCACTTCTACCAGCCCCGAAGGGTGAGCTACCTTAGTGAGGCTGTAGGTTTAAACTAGTCAACGGTCTGGAGTTTTGTAGCTAAACAACTTAAATTTTACGTTTATTTTTTAAACGTGTTGTTTGTTAGTTGTGAGGCTTTGGTTGTTTGATCTTTATTGTAGACATTATTACTTAAGTCAGTTTGCTGTAGTTACTTATAATTGGTAATGGTTGTGCTGTTCGGTACCGCATGGGCATTTCGAGGGGGATTGGGTTTACGTTCCAGCCATTTTTCTTCTGAAGAATTATTTCTGACTTGAATTTAGTGAAGGGAAGTTCTTCTTTTGCAATATTGTAGGTGTAGCGGATACATATGTTAGTTTATGGATTATGAACGGGGCACCATCCTGATTGCTCAGGAACCAGTATTGTGATAACGGAGTTAGGTGGAATATGGTTTGATCAGTCTCATTACTAAAGGGTTAAGTTCTGGTTCCGCGCAGTGACCTAATACCATCGACCAAAATATGCATTTACCACCGTGACCAGATGAATAAATGTCCACATTTATTAAATGGTTAATATTACAATTGATACAAAGCATATGAATGATTTGGCTCAAATAATGGCAACAGTATTTACTATTTTGGACTTCGGGAGAGATAGAAGCTGGCAACCCCAAAACAGCATATGAACTGAGCGTCTTACTTCGACGAAGAGGCGTGGTTACGCGGACCAACCGGTGCGCGTTCACGGTTCGTTTCTTGAGGCAGCTAAGGTCTGCGGAGCAGGTCACGTGAGACGGCTCGGGTCGCGGAGACTTAGCGGTGACGTCACAGTCGCAGCTGGAGTGCGCAGACAAACTTGTGAAGATACTTGACTGAGAAAGTTGAGCTTGACTTGAACGACTTGACTTGAACGACAAAATAAAAGTACTTTTGACGACGAAACGTAGAATAAAGAAAATAAAGAAGAATCTTCTGTTGGACTCGGTGAGAGCGTTAGTTGCGGTTTCTTGGCATCGCTCTTCTGGACACTGCGGTGTTCGGCGTGAGTCCAGCGAACAGTCACGATGGTTTGCGTGTTCGAGTCTTTGAGTCTCGGCGACTCTGGCGAAGTTCTCCAAGTCTTCCCAAATTACCAGGCTGCCAAGCTCATTGTTTCACTTCGAGCTAGGGCTTTTTAAAACAAGTTTTAGGGGCGTAATTGTAAGGCGCTTTCATGTTCATCAGGCCATTGACCATTGGCCTTTATTAATGAATATTCATAACCTCTGCCCAGACAGGGGAGAGAAAGAGAGAGAGAGAGAGAGAGAGAGAGAGAGGGAGAGCGAGGAGTGCCCGTCTTTCCAGGTCTAGTTAATGACTTAACCAAAGAAGACAGATTAACACAATTCGAAGACAAAGTAAACTAATCCTAAATAAATTGTCTTACATACTCTGCCTAAACAAGAATTAATTTGGTTCTATTAGTCTACACATTGAGCCATTCTCAATTTCCACTTTTGGACAACAAATGACATAATGCACAGACAGGCATAAATGTGAGGTCACATACGTACACATGAGAATGATTACATTCGATGAGTAACATACAAACTAATACATAGATATGCATCAATGTGGTGTGTTTATACAGTAACACGTATTCTAATAAGATCACTTAATACTGAATACATGAAAGATCATAAGTTGTGTCTTTATATCAACCACATGGCACAGTGTTCACATTTAAATGGTCTTGTGGTCCTTTGTTCTTAAGGCTGGAATGCTGAATACTGGTTTCAAGAATAATTAATCTTTCCTTGTATGGAAGGCAGTCAAGTTCGGTGTCTCTAGACTGCATTCGCCGAGCTGGTTCCTGTAGGCTGAATCCCAATTCTGTGTACAGTTCAGATTTGGAGTTACAGAGATCTCTGAAATATTTGTATCTTCAGCTCTGGATTATAACACAGGACATAGAGTGGGTTTAAACTGTGGGCAATCAGATAAGGTTGGAATTTAGAGTTTTATGGTCTTTCTGACTGTGGTCCCAATGTCCTCCAAAGAAGGGTGATGTTGACCAGAACTCTTAGATGACCTCTCTCCCAAGCTCAGGAGATCATAAAGTCAGAGCTTTAAGCTAGGGGACATAAGCACCATTGTGAATGTTGATCCTTGGGAACTTGTTGCTGTGTAAAGAATCAGTCTTTAAATTTACATGCAACCAAAGAGATGTGAGTCAGTTTCTCAGTTCAGTGGGAAAGGATTCCATTTTGGGTGTCACAGTGAAATGGCGTTTAGCTGTCTCCACTACATAGGCAATGTTAAACTTGATTATCATCTCTGCCTCATCTGATCTGTGTGCTGCTGCCTGCCGGTGAAAGGCAGAGGGGAGCAGTGTTAATTTTGACAGCAATTTTTGATTTAGTTTTAGTCTTAGTCTTTTGACTAAAATGTAATTTAGTTTTAGTCATAAGTTAGTCATTGGGGTTGTTTTTAGTTTTAGTCGACTAATTATCATTAGAATTTAGTTAACTAAAATATAAGTGGTCATTATATACACTTGCACAAAGTGAAATTTATTAACACTAGGACTACAACCATTTTCATATGCCCCTACGAGCTCCCAAGAGCTCGTCAAAAGACGAGCTGGGCTCACCTGCATCTCATTAGGCCATCCTTTGTTATGTACATGCAGCCATCAGGGGGGGAGGGGAGGGGGGGGGGATGATAGTGTGAACAATGTAGCAGCAGTTGGTGAACCATTGCAGTGGTCACTTGAGCTGTGTTTTTTTCTGTCCTTCCCTTTTTATAATAAATTTAATTCACCTTTCATTCATACATGCAACTCAAAGTGCTTAACAGAAAATAAATAGAAACATTAAAAGGAAGCAAAGATAAGACAAAATTAGTTTAAAAATAAAAATAGTGTGAACAATGTAGCAGCAGTTGGTGAACCATTGCAGTGGTCACTTGAGCTGTGTTTTTTTCTGTCCTTCCCTTTTTATAATAAATTTAGATAAGACAAAAATGACTCTCTCTCCCCCTCTTTTCTATCCTGTCCTGTATGGTCCCCATTCTTTGTTATGAACATGCAGCCACTTCTATGAAGATAGTTTCTGGTGGGTATCCACCCACATGTGGATAAAAATCCATGTCACCCCTTATTTCATCACTCATTCCACTTACTGTTGTCTGAGAAGCAAACATGGCAAAGTACTACAGCACACAGGAGGCTTTGGACATGATCATCAACGATATCGACCCCTGCGATTCCGATGGAGAAGAAGTCACTGTAGCCACCCAGCCAGAGAAGACGGTAAAGCCAACTGATGGTTTATGAAGATTTTAATGCCGTGTGGTTTCACAAACACACCGTAAGAGCTATAAAAATGAAATGAGTATTATTCATGTAAGACAAACAAACAAAAACCAGTTTCCGTAGATTATTAATTAAAGGCACAGAATTAGAAAATGTTAGGTTGACTGACACTACTGCCGAGACAGAAAACCCAGTTTCAACATACGATAGCCTCGTTAGCATCGCCGTTAACGAGCATTACAACTGGTACACATGAGTTAAAGGATACATATAAAACAATACACACTTTATAAAGGTAGACACGAACTTCAAACACAAATTCAATCAAACAAATACCTTGTTCCCGCTCCAGCTAGGGGCTAAATTTTAATACCATGCGTCCATTTCACCGCTCACAGATTCCCGTTTTCTTTCGTGTTCGCATTAGCGCAGATGAACTGAAAGTGATTCACGCGCTTCCTTTAAGCGGTGACAAAATAAAAGTACCGTAAACCATCAACAAAGAAAAACACTGCATAAATTAACTAGTGAACTTGAGGTACTATAATACTGAATAACAGTTATTTAAACGACGGTTACAGTCACCCTTGCTCATAGTAGTGACTCTGAAATCTCTTCTGGTAAGATTTCCTAAATTTCCTCTTTTTGTTTACTGGTTATGGCTGTTGTGTTTCTGGAAGACACACACTGCAAAAAGTACCATCTTGATAAGTTAAAATTGCTCAAGAATATTATTGTATTTGAAACAGCTGAGGGTTTTTTGTTGTATAAATGTATGTAAAAATGTCTTTACCTAGTGGCAGTTTTTCAAAAGACAAAAACTATTTCTGCAGTGTGAGATTTCCTAAATTGCCTCAAAAATTATGTTTGTGTCAATTTCAGCCTTTCACTAATCAAATCTCAAACATTTGGCCCTGTAGATGACGAGACTTCAGCACCTCCAGAAAGGAGAGGTCGCATGGAGACGCACGAGCAGCTAATGGAGATGGCAAAAGATGGCACAGTCTGGCGTGAGGAACAGATTGGAAGACATAATGGAAGACATCACAGCCCAGCTGAACGCCATCCAATGAACGGAGAGCCAACTGCTTTTGCCAGAAGGAAAGTGACTAGTCGCTTGCAAAGTTTCCTCTGTTTCATTTCTTTGGACATACTTCAGACCATACAGGAGTGCACTGTCCAGCATGCACGCCAGACACAGCATGAAAACTGGTTCATGGCCCTCCCTGAACTAATGGCGTTCATTGCCATCCTCATCCTGCGAGGGGTTGTCCGCCTTCCAGCGGTGCATGACTCATGGTCTGCAAAACTGGGAGTGCCCTCCATCATGAAGATAATGTCGCGAAACCGCTTTCAGGACATCATGCGGCACCTACGCTTTGACGACAAGGACACACGCCGTGAACGAGCTGCAACTGACCGGTTTGCTGCAATTTCTAATGTTTGGAAATCTTTCGTTGGCAACTGCATCACTTCATACAACCCAGGAAGGCACATCACCATAGATGGAACAACTTTTTCCATCCAAGACCCGTTGCTGTTTTCTTCAGTACATAGCCACAAAACCTGACAAGTTTGGGATAAAGTTCTGGGTGGCATGTGACCTGAAAACCAAGTACGTATCCAACATCATCCCATACCTTGGAAAAGACTCCAGTCGTCCCACAGGAGAAAGACTATCAGAAAATGTGGTGATGAAGCTCATGGAACCATTTAGGGACAAAGGTAGAGCTGTTACCACAGACAATTTTTTCACCTCACTGTCACTAGCAAAACGATTGCTGGGCCGGAAGACCACCCTCCTTGGCACAGTAAACAGAATTTGTCGTGAGCTTCCAGACTCTGCCAAAAAGACTTTGGACCGTGAGGAATTCAGCACACAGGTGTTTTCAACCTCTGGTGCCACACTGACTGTTTACGCACCCAAACGAAGAAAGACTGTATGCATCCTCAGTACCATGCACAGTACGGTGGAGACTGGGGACACACAGAAAAAAAAGCCCAACACAATCACTGACTACAACACCCTAAAATGTGGTGTGGATATAATGGACCAGATGGTACGAAAGTACAGTGTACGTTGCGGAACACGGCGTTGGCCAGTCGCTGTGTTTTATAATATGATTGACATTGCAGCACTGAATGCCTATGTGCTTTTTCAAGCATGCACTGGGGTAAAGGAGAGACGGTCGGAGTTCTTGGTGAACCTCACAGAAGAGCTTGCAAGGAAAAGGCTCAGCAGCAGCAACCACCCACACCTGACACAGGGAAAAGGGCATTGTGCCAGGTCAGGCGTGGTTGCAAGAGTAACCGTGCCACTAATCGTTGTGTGTCTTGTGATAGGTTTACATGTGGAAAGTGCAGAAAGGAGATGATGTGGCAGTGCCAGGTGTGTGCAGAATATTTATAGGTGTATTTATATATACACCTATATACCAATAAAGCTAACTTGAATATAAATTTCTGGCAATGTTGACTTTTTTGTGTGGGGGGTGGCTTCACCAATTCACCTTCACATTGTTCCAGAGGACCATTTCTTCTGGACCTGCATATTCCCACCTCCACCCCTCCCCCATACAAACACACACAGTACTCCTACATTTAGGATCAATGTAATGGCTTCATTTTCATAACACTGGTATGGCTACTACAGGCTACTCTCATAACACTACAGGCTACTCTCTCTGTGGTGAGGGTGGTGGTACAGAATTGTTGTTTTCTGATCCTTACATAAAAATAAATTTGACCTCCAAAGATGGGGTGGGGTGGGGGGGGGGAGTGAAGATTATTATTCTATTTCAAGTAGCTGAGGGTTTTTTTTTTGTATAAATTTATGTAAACATATCTTTACCTAGTGGCAGTTTTTCAAAAGACAAAAACTATTTCAAATAAAAAACAAAAATCAGAGCTATTTTGAATATTCAATATGCCACTATAATTCAAATATAATGTTTGTGTCAATTTCACATTATTTCAACCTTTCTCAAATGAAATCTCAAACATATCCTGAGATGAGCAGACTTCTTGCAAGAGATGCAAGAGAGCTTGCAGTCTCATGAGGCAGCCAAAGGTGTGTCAACAGCAACCACCCACAGCTGACACATGCCTCATTTACATAACACTGTGGGTAAGAAGGGCTTATCACACCTACCAAGAGAGCAAGAGACTTATGTCATTTGACATAAGTTGGGAGTCTAGTAGGGAGTCTGTCTAAAGACGAGGGTTTGGTAGTTCTAGTGTTAACCAGTTACAAAATATTATCGTTTGTATATACAAAAACAGATTTCCAAACAACTTTATTGACCTGAACTTATAGTTATTGAGCAAAACAATAACAAAACATTGATGACAAGTAGGCCCGCTCTACCTGAAAACATGGAGTTCATGAACAATACATATTACATTCTATATAAAACTGGGTGCCGTAAAAACAGCAATGCCATAGCCCACAGATGTCGTTTAATTTGTCGTATTTTTCCCGACGTCGTCGTCCCACATGGTTTACACATGGTTTTTCTCAAAGTCAAAGGAGAAATATGTCCATATATCACCTCTTATCTTTCTCCCTGCTGACATTGACGAGTTAATTTCGAGTTGAATTTCATGAGTGACCACAGTTCACAGGCTGGTTTGGTCCTAACGGGTTCTGGTCGATGTGAAGACGTTAATTCTGATTGGACGGTTACCCGGTTTGTCCCGCCTCTCCGTGTACGCTAAAGTAGTTACGGTTGGATCTCTTCTTAACTTATCCCTACCTTTCACTAAACTAAATCAGGTCTGATTGAATGTCGTCGCTGGCCAATATTTTCGTCTCGTTTTTATTCATTGACGAAAATGTCCTTTAATTTAGTCATTGTTTTTATCCATTGACGAAAACTATGACAAAATTTATTCGGCAACGAAATTAACACTGGTCTGTTGTTGAACCACAGGTACCACAGAGACTGTCGAACAGCTAGTCCCCGTCGAACAGCTAGTCGCACCGGTGCGACCTCAGATTATTTTTTAGTCGCACCATTGAGAAATTAGGTCGCACTCTAGAGGCCTGAATGCTATACACCTCAAAGCAAGTACTGGACATGCTGACACAGAAATGTGTCAAAGCTTGCTGTCGTTTCACTCAGTACATTGGCCAATAAAACCAATAAATTTGGGATTCATTTCGACTGTATTCGGTGAAGGGACGCTCCTGTCTTTGGTCTGTAGTGGTGTTCTACAACCTCCTAGACCTGGCTGCAATACATATATTGTTCAAACAGTGCATGAACGTCAACCTGAGCAGACGAACTCAGTTTATTCTTGAGTTGGTAAATGAGTTGTGTGCACAGCAGAAAATGATAAAACAACACAGCAGAACAAAGCTAATTTTACCTGAAACGCCTTGCCCGCCCTCAAAAAGAAAAAAATGTCGGCATATGCACATATATTGTTCAAACAGTGCATTAACATTAACCAGAGAGACGGAGGTTTAGTCTCGAGTTCACAATTCAACTCATAAAGGGAACTTGACTTGAGTTGGGGAACGAAACTTATGCAATATAAGCTAAAAAGAATGTAAATCGCTGAATGGTGATAACGCTGCTTGTGAACCTCCATACTTTGATGGAAACATCTTCAAACAACTGGTGACACGTTTGTTAGGATGTGGGATCACACATTGGCTATTCTCTGATCAAACACCTCTCCATTTGAAACGGCAACACAATACGGCGAGAGAAAAAAAGCTAACATTATAGAGAGGAGAGAGGCAACTATATTCGTGAAGCCATCTCCCATCGCATTGTATGATTTTAAGTTTTGTTATTCAAAGGTACATAGCCTACCTTTTATAATTATATTTTTGTAATTCATTTAGCCTATGTGTGCTTATTGTTCTTTGTCTAACATAAAACATTATAGACATTTATTTGTAGATTTGTTATGTTCACCATGTAACAAACACAGCATAGATATCACATTATAGTTTTTTATTTATGTTTTTTGTTTGTGAGGAAGTGTTTTATATTCTGATTGATAATCCACTTTCAGCAAATGGTCCACCGGAATACCTCACTCGTGACGTCCTGGGACTACACCAGTTTAATCCATACAAATTAAGAGGAGAGAGGAGAAGAGCATGGTTTGAGCGTTTGTGGGGAAAATTTTTATCCACAAAAGGCGCAGTTTTCATTTGGGTTTTTTAGGCGTGCTCGCCGGGCCTTTTATGTTTTTTGGGCCATATTTTGCACCCAACGGGAGTTAATACGCCGAGCTGTGGATTGGTTTACCTGCGCGTTCTACTTTCAATGCTGGACTGGTGAGCTTACGGGAAGCGGGAGTCCGCCGTGACTTGTGACTTTCAAATTGTACTCCCGGGAGATATCGCCACCTGATTCTCTCCTCCCTCCTCCTCGAATATTCGCCAATGTTCATAGGGAAAGACTCTCATTTTCTCTCTTGCTACAGCTTGCGTGTGCGCATATTAAGACACTTACACACCCGATAACGTAAAGGGGGGAGTGGGAATGTTGTTCTATTAATATTTTGTGAACTGGTCAAGCCGGGTGTTCGGGATGATACGAAAATATTAGAGTTTGATGTGAATTAAACCATGATATTGCATTGCACTGTGACATTGGTAGGCTCAGATTTTTTATTATAACCACCCAGCCTTAGAAGGTGTTATATAGCAGTGTGTAGGGGTTTTCCTGACCACGGTTATAACCATAGCCTGCAATACACTAACATATACAACTTTTAGACATTAAAACTTGAAATGGTGTAACATTCATTGAGTATACAAATAAACTTGCTTTGGCTCGGTCTACGGGCTTCACGTTTGGTACTTTGAGTACTGAACAAGCTTTCTGTGGATGTGGGGGTTGAAGGTTCCAGCACAGTCTGTTGCATTAGCAAAGCAAAAGACGTTAACGCTTCACAGTGGGGGGTGCGGGCCAGTGCGTTAGTGGTGTTCCGTACGAACATGATAATCTAGTGACATATATGCCAACAGAATAGCACACATACAAATAAGCAAACTATTACACTAACCAAGAAACAAAACTAAAACAATATTTTGCATTTACGTGTTCGCACAAACCAAGAAATGCAATATGAAATGTTGTGATTTGGGGTTTTTTGCTTAGCAATTAACACATGCCTTGTTTATTCTTTTAACATAATACACATGTTTATTCTTTGAACATAATATAGTATTCTTTTAACATTATTCTTTTAACACAATACAGTATTCTTTTAACATTATTCTTTTAACATAATGCAGTATTCTTTTAACATAATACAAAAGTAAAATGTAACCACTGTTTAATGTAGAAGTAAGGTGTGACCGTTGTCTAAGATGTGTCCGAGCGGTGAACCCTGGGGGGAGGATGTTGAGCAAACCACACTGTAGAGTGAGGCCTAAAAAGCAGAAGGCGTAGGCCTGATTGTGCCGACGTTGAGGAAATATGAATCTACAGCATCTTCATGGATGGTGGCCTCTTTTCCGGCCTATCAGTCCATCGGTAGGGACCATAAGTCTATGAGGGAAAGTGTTGGGGGTGCAGAAAGAAGAAGTGTGGTATGTGTGGATGACATTACCATGTAAGGTATAGAAGAGTGAACGGAGGGGTGGAGAAAACAGTATATAATGACTGCATCTAATCATACTCTTTGAGAATTCTCGGATGCACAGGTTGTGTTGGTGTCTCTGAGATTCTCCCTGAGATATATCTTTGATTTTTAATAAAGCCTTTTGATAGCATTGCAACAATTTGGCTGGTGGCTCCTGTTTTCTCCTACAATCGAACGAACACGCTGGGCTGAAGTGGTGGGAACGTGGTCAGCCCTCGACAGATGGTGACCCCGACGTTCTTGGGGGGAACCCAGGAGCCCATCCTCTAAAGACCTTTGGTTCATCCATGCCGCCATAAAATAAGGTAAGCAGAATACCTGTTACAACAAAAATTCTGCACATTTGCACAAATACCAAATTGTGATGAACTAATGGTGTTTGGTTGATGCCAAATTTAATTTTTTTATTAAAAAATAAATCAAGGCTACAGGTAACAAGGTAATAAATAAAAATAGGTGATTTAAAGGAAAATACAGGGTTGGAGTCCCTAACAAGTGTTTTCTTTGTTTCCTGGGGTGTGGCAACCCTCCCGTTTGCCTGACGAGGCGACGGCAAGACCGAGCGGCGATCTCGAGTCAGCTGGGTCACAGGCGTCCCGGGGACCTGAGGTACCCCCAGAATCGCCTGATTTCGGACCAAGAACCTGAATTGATTGAGGGGGGTAAACCTTACGGTGTCAACTGAGCCCCAATCTATCAAAGTAAGGTTGAAGACGACGGAAGGCGAGTATCAGTGATTTATCAACCATGCCTTGTGGGGAAATGCACACGATCCAACAGCAGTTTGATTTAAAGTGGGGTTTTGGATTATGGGAGTGGAAAACTTTAGACGAACAGATAACCCTGACCAGTAAGATAATCCCCCCTATTGAGGACAATCCCAAGAAATGGAAAAAACAAAAAAAACAAGTGTTCCACAAAATTGAGATCGTGGATCTCGAAAAGGGGGTGGCAAAGGAAAGACCGTGTGTCGTTGGGGGACATTATTGACTATAAAATACGGGAGTCTCGCAGCAAAGTAGAGCGACTAAAACATGCGCATAAGATTGCAGGAATGATAAACCGCAAACGCTTGGCACGTAAAATTATTAAAGGTGAAAAAGATTTAGTGCGGAGTCGTCAGTACAAACAGTACTGGCTGGGAGTCGTGCAGGAACAGGCTAGAAAAAAGCGGTCTGAAAATAACAGACAGAGAGGAGGATCTCGCACCACCGCCATATGAGCCTAAGCGCGTAGAGGCCTCAGCTCCCTCAGCGGAGGGCGCAGGAGGAGCGCAGGGAGGGGCTGGTGGAATGTATCCTGTGGTCAATGTTAAAACGGGAACTATAAAAGTTAACCAAGCTGCCGACGGGAAGCCCAATAGAACACACGATAAATCCACAATGAAACCCCCAGGGATTAAACCGTTTGACGAAGTACGCGCGAGGCAGGAGGGCTGGTATGAATATGTTGATTCACAAGACGATAGCTCAGATGCGGAGTCCACACACTCAGAGCCATCTGATAAGGAAGAGGGCTGCGAGCGCGCTTCAAAATCCGCACCAGAAACACACAGGCGAGCTAAAAGGAAGGGGGGCCCCACAGCTGTCAGAAAACACAAATCAAAGGGAGATCCATTGGCAAAAACCATTAAGGGATGCAAGGGGGGAGATCAAGGGAGAGCTGGACGCGCGTTAAGGATTGACTGTGTGTTAGAGGGGAACTGGATGGAGTCAGATTCAGATAGCACACACACAGAGCCGAGCGGAGCAAGCGAGGGAGATGTTTCGGGGAGTGAGAAGGAGGGAGATGACACAGAAGCTATGAAAGCGGAACTATTAGACGCCAGAGAAGAGTTGCGCAAGATCAGGGAGCAGCTTCACTCACCACAGTCTGGATGCTCAGAGCAGCCCTGTCAGAAGGGCTTCGCAGGGCCTCACGCAGGTACTAGATCTAAAATGAGTAATAAAAGTCCTGAAGTAGCCGAAATCATGCCACTCGTGTCCGGACCAGCAGGGGTGTGCGAATATCAGCCCTGGACATTGACTGACGTAACTGCCCTGACTGACCAACTTCCTCCTCTCAGCGAGGGGGGAGGCATTTGGCTGGCCAAACTGGATAAGCTTACTGCCGGAAAAATCCTGGCTCTAGGAGACTTTAGGGGGGTGGCAGCGCATTGTTGCACTAACACAGATCTTAGAGATATCGAGTATGATGCAGGCACAACTCATGCATTACATGAGGCCCCTCTCAACAGGCACATTGGGGCATTAGGGGATGCCCTCCGTAAAAAATGGCCTGTGCGTGCAGCATCCGCAGTTCCCAAGTTCACATGGTCTGATAAGTTGACTCCCACAGCTTATCTAGGCCAAGCTGTAGACACCTGGGTGTCCCAAACTGGCATTCACCCAGGAACCCAAGGCCCCCACCATGACTGGTTTAGGAAGGCTGTGTTGGATGGCGTCCCAAAGCATGTGCAGGAAGCCATAGAAAACAATCCAGATTTAACAGATTGCAATTCTGACCAGTGGAACAAGCACCTCATTCATCACTTAACTAAGGCCCTAGACAAAGCGGAAGAAAAGAAGGAGGAATGAGACAAAAGTGAAGTAGAACTGTTAAAACTACACTTAGCTGAGGCGCGGCGCAAGGCCACTGAAGACAAACAGGGTAAAAAGCTAAAAGCTGCTACGGTAGCCCCGGTTCAAGCCCATCGCCCTCCCCTAGGTCTACCTCAGCCAGATATGTTGCAGGCGGTGCACACGTACGGGGGCCCGCCCCACGGTCCTCAATACGCTCCTTATGCGCAACAGGGGTGGGAGCACCCACACAAAAGATTTAACGGGGGTTTCAGAGGCAGAGGTCGTGGAAGGGGCGGAGGCACTCGGGGTGGTCCTGGCGGACGGGGTCCTGATATGTCAGGTGGATGTTTCATCTGCAGGGAGGAGGGGCACTGGTCGAGAGAGTGTCCTCATAACTCAAGGGAGCGGCCCCAGTATGTCAGCGGGCGAGGGAGGGGGAGAGGTCCGTACATGATTGCACCTAACCCCTCTGTAGTCCCAGGGCAGTTCCCACTTGGAGACTGGGGAGCTGAGCAGCACGCATGACGGGGCCCCAACGAGAACTCCGACAGCAGCGCTACGGCGGATCCCATGCTGTCCTTGACAGTCGGCTCTCAAGAACTATCATTTCTGGTGGATACAGGAGCAACACACTCTGCGATCAATTGTGTTTTGCCGGATGACTTAGTGAGCAACGATGCTGTCATAGTTCGTGGGTTCTCGGGGGAGTTTCAAAGTCTGCATAAAACTGTTCCAATGACTGTACAGTGTGGCCAGCAGGCCATTAACCACAGGTTCCTCATTTCAGAGTCAGCGCCTTTTAACCTCTGCGGGAGAGACATCCTGACTAAACTAGGAGCTACTGTGTTGTGTAGTCCCCTAGGTCTGGTGGTGACGCTGTCGGACGGTACCGAAATCCAGTGTTCACAGGAAATCAACACCGGGATGTACCTGATCTCCACGGAGTGGCCCCCCACAGTCGACATATACTGGGGGCTCCTGGAACCTGACTCATGCACCGCAAAGGGCATCCACTCTGCGTTTATGTCCTGGAAACCGTGGATCAATCTCCTTGAGCCTTATGTCCCGCCCCCCGACCCACTGCATGTCACTTTGTTTTATGATCCAGTAGGGGATCCAGTTTATGGGGAAGAATTTGGGGAACAGCTACAGGGGCAGGTATGGGAAATAGAGACCCGGGGGATAATGGTGGGGCCCGAGGGGGTCGCCGCCTCCGTGCGTCTGACACCTGAACAGCGACGCTGGTACATGATGGGCGAATCGGCAGCTCCACATATTTCATTGGCTTTGCACCCTGCACACATGGCTAAGGAGTTAGGAGGCATGATTAGGAGAGCTGCAGCCGCTGAGGACTGGGAATTAACTAACATCCCATGTATAATCTACACTAAATCTTGTAACACCTGGTTTATCAAAACACGGTCGTTTGATAACGTTAAATTAACCCATGAAATGTTGAGCAGGTTCCATGGGAGAGAATGCTGCGATCACCCTGACTCACAGACAATTCTGAATCAGATACCGGCTTCTCTGTGGTCGAAGGGACCTCATGACGTGGGCCTCATCTCACAGCCACCAGTCAAGTTTGAGGTACAGGCCGACCGCCCCAGGTGGGTGAGACAATACCCACACAAACCAGCTGCAGAAGCTGGGATCACTGTGACCATAAACGCGCTTTGGGCTGCAGGGGTCTTAGAAGAGGCCGATTCAGACTGGAACAACCCCATCCTCCCAGTGGAGAAGAAAGGCACTGGTATATATCGTATGGCACATGACCTAAGGGCCATTAATGAAATCTTAATAACTCCCACCATTCCAGTACCAAACCCATATGTAGCCTTATCTTCACTGTCACCTGAAATGAAGTGGTTCACGTGCATTGACCTGGCTAACGCATTCTTTTGTGTCCCACTAGCAGAGGAATGCCGAGACTTCTGCGCATTTACCTTCAATGGCAGGCAGTACCGGTACACCAGACTTCCACAGGGGCTGGCCCTGTCACCGGGACTGTTCAATAAAGCTTTGTCTATATCTCTGCAGACCTGCCACATGCCAGAAGGGTCTCTTTTGATCCAATATGTTGATGACGTGTTAATTAACTCAGAAACCGCCGAATCCTGCCTGGAGGCCACCACACGTGTCCTCCTAAAACTGTGGGAGACAGGCTACAGCGTGTCGCGAGATGAGTTGCAGTGTTGCAGGCCTAGAGTTAAGTTCTTAGGCCGCATAGTCACAGGAGGTTTGACCGGCATTTCCCCTTCACACAGAACCACCATATTACATCATCCCAAACCAGACACAGTTAAAGACATGTTGTCATTTTTGGGACTGACTGGGTACAGCAGACATTACGTACCAGACTATGTGGGCCTGACACAACCATTGAGAGACATGGTCAGACAGCTGGGGATGAGAAATTTGCCAGCTAAGCTAAAGTGGACAGTTGATGCTGAACAGCACTTCATCAAGTTAAAACAGTCACTAGCTCAGGCAGTGGACTTGGCCGTCCCTGCCTATAACCTACCATTCTTTTTGGATGTTTCTGAAACACACTCCTGCGTGAATGGAGTGTTATATCAAAGAAAGAGAGGTGACCGAAGGGTCTTGATGCACACGAGTATTTTGTTAGATAACACAGAAAAACGACACCCTCCATGCACACAACACGTAGCAGGAGTCGCGAAACTGGTTAAAAAAACAGCACACATCGTCACGGGACACCCATTACACATTCTGACCAGCCACAGCGTCATGGCTTATGTAAACTCACAGATGTTTACACTCACCCCACTGAGACAGAGAAGAATACAGAAGGTCTTGACTGCGCCAAACTTACTGTTCACGCATGAAAGGATTAACATGGCTGATTGCATGTTACAGGGTCCGGCACACGAGTGTGTAACCGAGGTGGCAAAAGCAGCTAAATGGAGGGCGGACTTAGAAGCAGAACCGATCCCAGGGGTGGAAAATCTGTGGACGGACGGGTGTGACTACAGGAGCCAAGATGGCGGGGTGGAATCAGGATTTGCAGTGGTAATGGAGACTCACGGGGGCCCAGGCGAGTTTTGGGTTGTGCAATCAGGGAAACCTGACGGCGTACAATCAGCACAGAGAGCAGAACTGTTGGCTGTCATTGCAGCACTAAGGTTGGGGGAAAACAAGGAAGTTAACATTTACACAGACTCGGCGTATGTGGTAGGAACAGCCCATGTAGAACTGGGTCATTGGGAGAGAGCAGGCTACATCACACCAGGAGGCAAGCCCATCAAGCATCAGCAGGACATGAAAGAATTAGCAGAGGCGTTGCTGCTACCAACAAGAGTGGCTATCATTAAGTGCAAGGGACATCAAAAGGGGGACAATTTAATAAGCAGAGGTAATGCAGTAGCAGACGCGGCCGCTAAAAAAGCAGCAGGTTACAGCACCGGAGCACATCAAATGGTTTGCGGAGCAGAGGACGAGTGGGCTTCTCTGCCGCAGGGTCCAGAGCTACGCAAGCTACAGGAGCAGGCGACCCCGGAAGAAAAAACAGCGTGGTTTAGCAAAGGCGGTAAAAGGGGTAGCGAAGTCTGGGAGGGACCAGATGGGAGACCGATTTTACCGAGTCAACTGATCAAATCAGTGTTGACTGAAGCGCATGGGGCAGCGCACATGGGGCGGAAACAAATGAAAGAAAATTTGTGTCGCTGGTGGCATCCATACCTAACTAATTTAATAGCAGACTGGACTGCTAAATGTGATGTTTGTAATACTCATAACACCTCTCGTACTTTAAAACCAGGTCCAGGCAAGTTCCCTGGGCCACGGGAGCCAGGGGAGGAAATCCAGATCGACTCCAAAGACATGATAACACCAGTAAGAGGGTTAAGGTATTTACTAGTGATCGTGGACAAATTTTCGGGCTGGGTTGAAGCATTTCCCACCAGGGCAGAGGACTCCAAGTCTGTCTGCAAAGCGCTGATAAATCACTGGATCCCGTGGCACGGCTTCCCAAAATTAGTGCGTTCAGACAACGGGACGCACTTCACCAGTAAGGAGTTAAAGCTGGTGGAACAAAGTCTGGGTTTGAGACACAGGTACGGGTCGGTTTACCATCCCCAATCTCAGGGCAAAGTGGAAAGGATGAACGGTAACATTAAAAACAAATTGGCAAAGGTGTGCGCGCACACAGGGATGAATTGGGCTGAATCCCTGCCAATAGTATTGATGGCCATCAGATCCTCAGTGAGTTCTACTACTGGTCTAACTCCTTTTGAACTCATGACAGGAAGAAGCTTTCCAGGACCGCACAAAGCACTCACCCCACCTGCATGGAAGGCGGCAGGAGCACAAAAGAGTGGTATAATCCTTTAAAAGCTTTGTGTGCAGCTTACTCTGCCCAGGTACGAGGAGAGGAGTCAGGACCACTCCCGACACCGGACCCAACCGTGGAGGGGGAACCAACTCCGCGAGCAGACCTGCCCGTAACCAAGTGGGTCCAGCTGAAGATCATCAAAAGGAAGTGGGTGGAGCCCAGGTGGACCGGACCGTTCGAGGTCGTCGAGAGAACAGCGCACGCCGTCCGACTGAAGGGCAAGGGAGAGACGTGGTACCACCTCAGCCAGTGCCGGGCATCGGAGCCGCCTGTGGAGGACGACAAGACACGAGCTCACGAGCAAGGGTCACAATAACACCCTGCGTGAGGCTCTCGGGGCACATCGGTTTAGAAGCCAAACCGCCCCCAACGCGGGAGAGGAATGGAAGCTGAGTTTGCCGAAGAAAAAATGCAACACACTTCGTGGGCCGACTGCATTCTAACTGCAAAAGCCCTCTGGGTCGTTGGCATCATTGTCTATAACATTCTGATAACATCTGTGTGGGCCATAACCAACTATGAGATGTTAAATTCCCTTCGGCGATACCCAGGAGAACGTACACCAGTGTAACCACATAACAGGGGACTGCCCCCTGTGTCTTACTGAATTGTATTACATTGTGTTTTTATTGCATTATAATCAGACTGTGTTTGTGATAAGGATAAAAGAAGTCTAGGAGCACGAGGTTGAGAGCATACATGATCCAGACACCCTTTCTTGTCATTTGAAAGGTAAGAGGGTCTCCAGCACCATCTAGTGGCGTAAACCAGTACCACATTAAATAAGAGGCGAGGGGCAGAAGTAAAATCGAAGGTAACAAAACAGTGTTCTGAATGAGTGGGGTAGAGTGGAAGATCCTCCCCGCAGGTGTGCCGCCATTAGAGGCCATCTTTGTATTCGACCCTCCAGTGCGAGTCTCGTTGACGGGGCCGGCGGTCCCGATATCACATTCACAGACAGGCACACTAATAGCCACGTTCGCCGCATATCCAAGCTCCAAGGTTCTAAGGGTAGACCCCATACCCAGCATCCCAGGGGTGGACTGGGTCTCGATCTTTTATCCCGCCGAAACACCAGAAGGAGAGCCAAGTTTGGGGGGCTTTGGGGTTAGGATCAGATTCGCCCGCGACGGAGCCGGTAACAGGAAATACGCAGCGGGAACCTTAGACTTTAGTGTAAATTAGATAAAAGGAGGGTGATCAAAATAGCTCACTGGGCTTGGGAGAAGGGCTGATCGGGTATACCCGCCCTTCAAGCACGAAGGTGTCAAGAAGGCTATTGATCACCCCGAAATAAATAAAGAAATAAAAATTGACTAAAATTAAGAGCGGGTAAAAATTAAAAAGGAAAATAAGCGAATTATTTAGAGCATAATTAGATAACTAAATATGATGGGTCTACCGCGATTGTTTGGGCGTCCGGGTCCGAGGACCGACGTATGGTGGGGACCTAAATGGATAAGATATGCTGCGCCCGCAGTATCAGTGGTAGCCGTAGTGATATTCCTGCTGCTGACACTTGAACCACAATGGCTCGACCAAAATTAATGATTCTGCCAGCTCCACTGTTTCCAGAGGAAGACCTTATAGGCTATAACTGCATGATCAGTCTCACTAGAGGGAACGTGAAGGGTAACTGTACCACTTTAGGGAACATCTTTCCGGTAATACAAAATGACACCAGAACAGGCGCTTTCATTCAACCTAAGGGAGGAAACTTTACATGCT
Source organism: Brachyhypopomus gauderio (assembly GCF_052324685.1). Lineage (NCBI taxonomy): Eukaryota > Metazoa > Chordata > Actinopteri > Gymnotiformes > Hypopomidae > Brachyhypopomus > Brachyhypopomus gauderio. The sequence goes on from NC_135211.1 coordinate 54,731,918, forward strand.
TCGTTCGAGATTCCTCCGATCAAACAGCTCAGAAGCTGGGGTATTTAGAAACTGACAAGTGTAAAAGGGTGGTTAACGATAGCAGCCAGACAGTGGGTCCGTGGGCGCGAGCTGGAATATATTACTATTGTGGGTCGAGAAATCTGCATGTAAGAATGCCTACAAAAGCCAAAGGGTTGAGTGCTATGGTGAGGTTGGGAGCACCTATCACTTTGATAGGTCACAGGCACACCAACTCAATACCACACGGCAGGAGGAGGCGAGACGTTCAAGACCAGTTTGACTTAACAAAAAACACGCCCACGTACATCGATGCCATTGGGATACCCAGGGGGATTCCAGAAGAGTACAAATTAGCTAATCAAATTGCAGCAGGATTCGAGAGTTTTCCAATCATATCAGCACTTTTTCCAATCACTCCTAACAAAAACGTAGACCGGATTAACTTTGTGCATTATAATGTGATGCGCCTAGCAAACTTAACCAGAGATGCCGTAGAGGGGCTGAGAGATCAACTAGCAGCTACCTCACTGATGGCTGTCCAGAATCGTATGGCCTTAGACATGCTGTTACCGGAAAAGGGAGGAGTGTGTGTGATGTTTGGTGAGTCTTGTTGCACTTTCATTCCAAACAACACAGCGCCAGACGGATCGGTCACTAAAGCACTCGAAGGGCTCAAATCGCTGTCAAGGGAAATGCAGGAGGCGTCAGGCACGGACAACCCAATTACAGGATGGCTGGAGAAACAGTTTGGAAAATACAAGGCTCTGATCATGTCGGCTCTCACCTCAATTGCTGTGTTTTTGGGTATAATAATCACGTGTGGATGTTGCTGTATTCCATGTATAAGAAGCTTAGCGGAACGCTTTATTAGTACTATGATTGAAAAGAGGGAACCGCAGGGACGATCTGGTATGATGTCACTGTTGTATTATGGGGACTCAGAGAATGAAATGATAGCATTGCAGAACGTTGGGTGATCTCTGTTTTCTCAGAGATCAAGAGAGGGTCTGTTGTGATTTGGGGTTTTTTGCTTAGCAATTAACACATGCCTTGTTTATTCTTTTAACATAATACACATGTTTATTCTTTGAACATAATATAGTATTCTTTTAACATTATTCTTTTAACACAATACAGTATTCTTTTAACATTATTCTTTTAACATAATGCAGTATTCTTTTAACATAATACAGAAGTAAAATGTAACCACTGTTTAATGTAGAAGTAAGGTGTGACCATTGTCTAAGATGTGTCCGAGCGGTGAACCCTGGGGGGAGGATGTTGAGCAAACCACACTGTAGAGTGAGGCCTAAAAAGCAGAAGGCGTAGGCCTGATTGTGCCGACGTTGAGGAAATATGAATCTACAGCATCTTCATGGATGGTGGCCTCTTTTCCGGGCTATCAGTCCATGGGTAGGGACCATAAGTCTATGAGGGAAAGTGTTGGGGGTGCAGAAAGAAGAAGTGTGATACGTGTGGATGACATTACCATGTAAGGTATAGAAGAGTGAACGGAGGGGTGGAGAAAACAGTATATAACAACTGCATCTAATCATACTCTTTGAGAATTCTCGGATGCACAGGTTGTGTTGGTGTCTCTGAGATTCTCCCTGAGATATATCTTTGATTTTTAATAAAGCCTTTTGATAGCATTGCAACAATTTGGCTGGTGGCTCCTGTTTTCTCCTACAATCGAACGAACACGCTGGGCTGAAGTGGTGGGAACGTGGTCAGCCCTCGACAGAAACTAAACAAAACGCACAATGGGGAAGCTACTGAAAACAAGGCACTGATTTTAAAAGGTTATGTAGTCACATTGATTTGTTAACATATTGACGTTACGTGCAAATGTCACCATTACGAATATTTTGTTTGGGCAGCTCCTTCCTTCCTGCAAAATGCCATCTAGTGTTAATTATGTGTCAGTACCAGCTTTCTTGTGTAAAGACTTAGCAGTTTTTTGACCACCCGAGGTGCGCTTTAAGTAGGTGAAAACAACACGGCGCTAGTAGTAGGTGGTGAATGTTGGCTGTCTGTATGTACATGTTCTCATATACTGATTATGTAAATTGTGAATGTCCTTTATTTTGACATGCTGGATGTGAAAGAAAATAAAGAGGGAGCTTAACTTCCGTTAAGTGAGTTCCAGTGAAAGTAAGATAATGGTGGTCGTGTGTTACTTTCCCTCCGTACCAACGTGAAAGTTAATCGCATTCAATCAGTTTCCTACCGCAGAATGGCTGCGCAAGCAACAGGTTATGGGCCCAGGAGAGATTTAGGGAGTCGATGGAGCAAACTATGAAAATAATTACGAACTCTGGGAGACGAAGTTCCTAGGTCACATGCGTCTACAAGGGCTGAAAGAGACGATATTGAACCCCCCCAGCGCGGAAGGTAATGCAGATGAAGATAGGGTTAAAGCATATGCAGAACTTATCCAATTCTTGGACGATAAGAGCCTCTCATTAATTATGAGAGAAGTGGCTGACGATGGGAGAAAAGCCCTCTGCATATTAATCCCTGGTTTCTGTGTAGTCTGTGCTGGTCATTGTTGGTGTACACACAAACATCTAGACTGAAAAATGAAACACAGGGCTCCTGTGTTTCATTTTTCGGTCTAGATGTTTGTGTGTAAGTCTGCTTTTGTTGGTTTTTGTATAGCTTTAATAAATGTGAATGACTCGCTCAAGGATTTGACCTTTGCCTGTTTATGCAACCTTGATTTTGGATTGCCCCTCAAAACACCTCGCTCTGCTCAGCACATGCGTCCACCTCATCACTCCCAGATGCCACGATCATTACACATGTGGACAAGGACTCATCTATATCTCTTTAGAGTGTTACATTTCTCTTCTAGGAGATTCTGGAAATCTGCTTATGCATCACAATTTTTTTCTTTCTCTCCACATTGTGTTCATTTGATTAAATGAAGTTCATTGGTTTAATTTAATTAGAAAATATTTTGAATTAATTAAGAAACACCTTTATATAATCTTCATAATAAAACCTTTATTAAAGTAAAGTGTGAAATTGTCTTGAATGGCCTTTTTAATACTGTACTCAAAGAAAGTTTATTTTTGAAAGGAAATTGACTTTTTAAAAGAACATATATTTTATATAGATCTGTCTTATTTTAATATTTATTAAAACTCTGTACAGTAGTGTCACCACACTGACTGTTTCCATTCCAGATGAAATTGACAGAAAACTCACCTGAGAATCTCCAGTTTACAGTTTGAACTCTTCAGTCCAACACAGAGCTGCTCCATTCCTGAATCTTGTAGGTCATTATTATTAATCTCCAGCTTTCTCAGTGAGGAGTTTTCTGTTTGTAGAACTAATGTGAGAGATTTGCAAGACTTCTCAGTGAGACCACAGCCAGACAGTCTATAAATTTGGAGTAAATACAGTACAAAATGCAGATCAATCAGATGATGCTGGATTCCAGAATCTGAACTGCTGATTAAGTTATCCACTGTATCTTGGAAAATAGGATGAAATTAATTGCAGGAACAGATTAAAAAGTATCAGAGCAGCCAGTATGGGGCACTAGAAAGGCCAGTAACTGTAGTGGGGGCTTCACCCTGTGCTATATAATAAACTACTAACATGGTGATGTCTCGTATCCAGGGCTTAATTTGAGCCGGATCCTGCCGGAACAGGATCAGGGAACAGTCTGCCTCGATCCGGCAAAATATTATACCGCCAGTGTAACAATTTACGCTTGCATTCCGGCAACGTTTGATTTACAAATTAAGCCCTGCTCGTATCCATTCCTCACCTATAATTCTACACCCCCAAACATCTTCCAAAATAATAAACCTAATAATCCTAAATGCTTAGCTCAGAACTTTGATATAATGATGTCAAATGTGTGTGTACAAGCATTGAAAAGGTGGTTTTGTCATAACATGTCATTTTAATATTGGGGTTTTTGTCATATATGTAAATGAAATGAAAAGATATTGCCACAATTTCTTTCACAGTAGTGTGGATATGGACATCTGGAGTTGGAACATGTATAAGACATTTTGTGCAGAGTTGTTTGTTTCTGCAGGCTTCATATAGGAGTGTGTGTGTGTGTGTGTGTGTGTGTGTGTGTGTGTGTGTGTGTTTGTTTGTTTAGCTCTGTGTAAGAATGTGTATTCAGGTCTGTAGGAGTGTGTGTGTTCAGCTTTGTGTAGGATTGTGTATGTTTACATAAGTACCCACATATATGTGGACAAGGACTCATCTGTGTCTCTTTAGAGTGTTAAATTTTTCTTCTAGAAGTTTCTGGGAATCTGCATATGTATCACATTTTTTTCTTTTTCTCCACAATGTCATTTAATGAAATGTAGTTAATTTAATTAACTTTATCAAAAAATATTCGGAATTAATTAAGGAAGAAAACTTCATGAAATAATAATTAACTGTGAAACTGTCTTGCATTGCTTTGTGTGGTAGTATTTTTATAATAATACTATGCTCAAAAGAAGTTCACAATTTTTTTAAGGAAACTGACTTTTTGAAAGGAGTCTTTATCTTAATATTTATTAAAACTCTGTAGTGTCACCACACTTTACTGTTTCCATTCTAGATTGAATTGACAGAAAACTCACCTGAGAATCTCCAGTTTACAGTTTGAAAAGTATCTGAGCAGCCAGTATGGGGCACTAGAGAGGTCAGTAACTGTAGTGGAGGCTTCACCCTGTGCTATATAATAAACTTCTTACATGGTGATGTCTCGTATCCATTCCTTACCTTCCACAATAATAAACCTAATAATTATGAACTGCTTAGTTCATAACTTTTATATAATGTTGCCAAATGTTTGTGCACAAGCACTGAAAAGGTGGATTTTTCACCACGCCATTTTAATATTGGGGTATTTGTCAAATGTGCATATGAAATTAAAATATATTGCCTCATTTTCTTTCCCAGTACTGTGGATGTGGACATCTGGAGTTGGAACATTTGGAACATAAGACACTTGGGGCAGAGCTCTTTTACAGGCTGTGTGTTTCTGCAGGCTCCATGTAGGAGTGTGTGTGTGTGTGCGTGTGTGTTCAGCTTGCTGTAGAAGTGTGTGTTTCCATAAATACCCAAATACATGTGAACAAGGACTCATCTGTATCTTTTTAGTGTTACATTTCTCTTCTAGGAGATTCTGCAAATCTGCTTATGCATCACATTTTTTTCTTTCTCTCCACAATGTGTTCATTTAATTAAATGTAGTTCATGTGTGTGACACTACAGCCCAGGACCCCTCACTTTGGGGCGTGTGTCTATGTAGTCTGTGTCCGTGTATGTACATTGGGGGGTGTGGCTGGGTGTGTGTGTGTGTATGTGTGTGTGTTCATTCGTGTTGTTAGTCTAATGCATTTCACAAAGTGCTTGTTAGATGATGTGTATAAAGCGTGTGTGTGTGTGTGTAGCATCCTGTGCTTGTCTTTGTTAGAGTCATCTAACCACTCTAACCAGTCATCTTCCAATCACTCCTGTAGGTACCAGGCCTCCACAGACAAAAAAAGGGGGGGGGGGGGGGGGGGGTTCTCTCCCTAGGGGCATGGCCACATCAGGACGGATGTGGAACTACGTCATCAGACGAATCCCCTTTAAAAGGGGGGATCCCCCTTTGTTCGCTCTCTCGACCTGGCTGCATCAAAGTAGCTACCTAAAGACGAAGAGCGCACACACCTTCGAGAAGCTGTATTGGTTTTGCACTCGGGCCCTGTGCAGCAAACGACGCAAGAAGTAACTAGTTCGCTACTTTTATTTCTTTTGTGGAGTTCGCTTCAGCAAGCCAATGATTAAGAACTGTTTGAACATTCGCGCGACAGCCGGACCTCCGCAAATTCATCTTAATGTCGACAGCAATCACTTACCCGGGAGACCACGCAACTGACAACCGAGGGACCGCCGATCGATCGGCCACCACAGCTTACCCTGGACGGAGCAACACGATCCAGCGGAATCTTCTCCATGAAACGCACGAAGGATGCCTGGCCTACTGCGCGGGCCGCAGACGAACAACACAAAGTAAGACTGTGCATCTGGGCAGACTTAGATCGATATCTTGTGCTTGGCAAATGTGAATGATTATTTCCATCTGTGCTTATGTTCATGTTAAACCGTATTCTGTTTAAAGCTTAAAGAGGTATCCTGTTTAAAGCTTGTTCGGTTATTTGTACTGATTCATTTAATTCATAGTTAGTACCAAATACCTCGTATCATTGTTAAACATGTGTCTCACTATACGCTCGTTGGGCTGTATAGTGACCGGCGATACCGTGTCTTAGTTAGGAAACATTTGCGTTGTGTTCGTGGCTGTAGTGGAGATCTTGGTTTGGTTTTCACACCGCCGAGTTTCTCTTTGTCTAAAAGATCTCCATCCCCACACGCACGTACACGCACACCCACACACACATCTAACACGAACACACACACAGTAGCCTACCCTGTTACCCCTTTTGTTTGCTATGCTTTAACTATCATGCTTTGTGTTAAATGTTTTTATGTTTAAGTGCTGTCGTTTGAGTCATTGTTTCCCTGTTACAACCTGAAGCCAGAACTATTATTTGAACTGTAACCTTCAGATTTATAGTTTGTTAATCAAACAATTTGGGCTATGGGAGTTGACCACAATTAGTGGAGACCTTAGTTAAATTGAGTTTATATAAAATTGGGTAAATTTAACACGGTCTGGACTCCCACCATTTCGTAGGTAATTTTATGAGACTGATTACTAAATAAATTTGACCAGCACCTGCACTCCCAGCACAACCAGGCACGCAAACAGCTTTTTTCCCCAGAGCTGTAGCACTCAGCGACAGAACCAGTCCCTCTGGACCTTAAACCCTTTATGCCACTTACCACACTCACTTTCCTCTCCACCTACCTTAATGGACATGATAACTTTTTCTGTCTAACAGCATTTGTGCAATACATTATACCACCCCTTGGCATTTTGCTGTTAATTACTGTTAATACAACTGTACAACTGTAGCATATTTATTACATATCTATTCTGTATATATCTCTTGTATAGTCTGTGTGTTGTCGTCTACTATGTGTCAAGTCTTACTTGTGGGCCAACACCAAGACAAATTCCTTGTATGTGCAACATACACCCGACGTTACAAAAAGACAAGCCGACAAAGAGTATGCCAGGGTATGCGTCTCGTGTGAGGAAGGGAAAGAGGGTGAGTAAGCACCATCACACCTCTTCCCCTGTGCGTCGTCACGATGCTCCTGCGACAATTGCAGAGCTGCAGCAAGACCCCACGTGCGCAAGCCTGTTGAGATACGCTCGGGAGGCCAAGGAGTAGTCATAGCAGAGCATTACTGCCAAGCTGCCCAGAGGGTGTGGAGAGAGGCACTCAGCTCCCCGATGTGGGACTCCTCTCCCCTGACAGCTGGCAGTCTGGAGTTTCTTACCACCGAGATGTCTCCCAAACCCCCTGAATGCAAATTTGAGGGGGAGGATTTGGGAGAAAAGGGAAGCCCTCCTCCATCTGTGTGCTTGGGCCCCACTGAGTATTACAGAGATGAATGAGCCCTCCTCCATCCATGTGCTCGGCCCTCACGAAGTGCGAAGGGGAGGAAGGCAGCCCACCTCCGTCCGAGTATGATAGGGAGGAGACCAGTCCCTCTGTGTCCGAGTACTTGGAGGGCGGATCTTGCTCTGAGAGGGAAGGTGAGAGCCCACCTCCGTCGGAGTACTCTGGGGAGGTTGAGTTGGAGGAGACTCTGCACTGAGGGCATTCCTCTTCCCCTCTCCGATGGGAGCAGCATGGACTGCTCCTGGTGCCACACCCTGGAGGGGGCAAGGAGGTGGAGTTCAGGCACCTTGGAGGACGAGATGGAGGTTGAGGAACCGAGACATGGGACTAGACCCGTGGAGCAACCATCGGGGGGGGGGGGGGGGGGGGGGGGTGAGCGAGCGTCTGCAGGCGTATCCTGAGACGCGCCCCCCGGTGTCGCCCAGAGGGACGGTCCGTGCACCTTAATTGTTCAAAAGATGTCTGAAACAAAAAAAATCCTAACAAACAGTGTGAATATTTAATTACTAACTACATTACTAATTATTCTATCAATATTTAGTGCAATGGTGTTCCTTACTTGTAACAGGTAATGGTTCAATTAGGATCGTTTTTCATAAAAATGTAAAATTTCCATGTTCAAACTATGATACCAAACACACACAACACTCTCATACACTTATACACACACACTCACACACATACACACACACATACACACACAAAAACACACATACACACAAACACACACACACAAACACACACACACACACACACACATACACACACACACACACACACACAAACACACATACACACAAACACACTCATACACACACACACACACAAAAACACTCTCATACACACACACACACAAACACACTCTCATACACACATACACAGACACACATACACACACATACACAGACACACAAACACACACACACAAACATACACACAAACACACATACACTCTCATACATACATACACACACACACACATACACACACATACACACACACACACAAACACATACACAAACACACACAAACACACACAAACACATACACAAACAAACACATACACACACACAAACACACACACACACACACACACACAAACACACACACAAACATACACTCAAACACACACACACACTCAAACACACACAAACACACAAACACACAAACACTCAAACACACACAAACACATACACACAAACACACACACACACACACATACACACAAACACACACACACACTCTCATATACACACACACACACATACATACACAAACACATACACAAACACACACTCTCATACACACACACAAACACAAACACACACTCAAACACACACTCAAACACACACACACACTCAAACACACACACACACTCAAACACACACTCAAACACACAAACACACACACACACACAAACACACACAAACACACACACAATTGTACACACACACATACACACACACACACATACACACACACGAATAAAAAAAATAAAAATAAAATTTTTTTAAAAAGGGTCAAAAATTTAAAAAAGGGTCAAATTGACCCAAACAGTATCTATGTGATATAAACATGCAGGGGGTGGTTGCAAATAACTGACATGAATTATTTTCATATAATATGTTGATTACACTAATTAACCCAAGCAGAAGAAGTTTCATACTGAAAAAAATATTTTAAATATTTTTCCTACATCTTCAAACTTTAAAACGGGTCAAATTGACCCACAACACGATAGGAGGGTTAAATCTAGCAGAAAAAGGACTGAGAGTTTGCCTGCATCCTTATTCAATCTCAAGTCATTTACTACCTTAACTAGGGCTGTTTCAGTGCTGTGGAGAGCTCTGAAACCAGATTGAAAAGTGTCATTGATTTACTTTGACATAGTCATTCAACTGGATTGACACTACTTTTTCAATGATTTTGCTAAGAAAGGAAAGATTAGATATAGGTCGATAATTATTAAGAATTGTGGGATCAAGATTTCTGTTCTTTAATAGTGGTTTAACCATTGCAGTTTTAAAAATTTTAGGGAATTCACCCAATTGCAGAGACTGATTAACAATCGTTAGAACTTCATTTGCTAATGAGCTCAGAACCTGCTTGAAAAAGCTTGTTGGTAAAGGGTCCAGTTCACAAGTAGAGGATTTTAGTGATGAAATCACATCAAGTAGTGTTACCATGTCAACTTCTTGGAAATAAGACATATTAAAGTTAGGCTGAGTAACTGATATAAGGGTTGATGGTCTATTAGTGCTTGTTGCTATGTTCTGCCTTATACTAGTAATCTTGTCCCTAAAAAATATAGCAAACTCCTCACATTTTTCAACTGAAACAGTCTCAGGGAAGCCACAGGAGGTGGGGTTTACTAGCTGATCTATGCTTCTGAACAAGACAGCTGAGTTATTATTGGATGAATTGATTAAGGTAGAGAAATAGTTTTTCCTTGCTGATTTCACTTCACTGTTGTAATTCTGCAATGTTGTTTTATAAATATCAAAATGTACTTGCAATTTTGACTTTCGCCAACGTCTCTCAGCCTGCCTACAATCTTGCCTTTACTGTTTACATTCCATTTTAAATTGACAGAAAACTCACTGTTAAGCGGGGGTGTGCGAACACACACAAACCGCTTGGGGTTTAGTTGTAGGAACCCAAATGCCAACCACAAACAACAAAAAACAAGAAACTGCGGGAAAAGCGAAAAAAGAAAAAAACACCCTTGAACAAATATACTCAAAGGGAGAAAAACCGAGGAGAACCGAGGAAAACGCGGAGAGAACTCGACGCGAGGTAAGTACACAATAGGAAAATAAGATCCACCAGCAAAAACGCGGAATGGAGATGACTCAATGCGAATAAACAGAAAGGAAAAATAAATAAACAACCCTCAACTGAGGAACGCGGACTGAGATCAACGCGAATAAGGAAATAACAAATCAAACAACGCGGAATGAGATCAACGCAAATACGAGAGAGAGAGAAGGCAAGGGAAACAAAAACTGCCAGGGAAGGGCTGACCATAAAGCCAAAGGTGGCAAAAAACAAAAGCCTTCCTAACTAAAACAAAAAACTGGATAGGAAGAATATAGCGGGGGAAAACTTGAGAATGGTCCAAAGGACGCAGGAGAGCGAGCTCGAAAAGACAGGGGAAAGCGAAGAGAAAATACTGCAGAGCAGGACGAGAGAGAGTAACGTAATAAAAACCACGATACCAGCTGACCGCTTGAAAAGACCAAACAACTCAGCGAAGATGAGTCGCAGTCGACTTCCTTAAGAAGGATGAAATCCGGCTGTGGATCATCTTCGCTGATGTAGACTTTAAACGCCCTCTGGTAGTCATAGCGTGAATCGTGAAGGGACCTGCCCTGACAGAGGACCGCAAGCGGCCTCTAGTGGTCATGGGCGGGGCAGCGTTGGGGCCTGCCCTGACACTCACCTGAGAATCTCCAGTTTACAGTTTGAACTCTTCAGTCCAACACAGAGCTGCTCCACTCCTGAATCTTGTAGGTCATTATTATTAATCTCCAGCTCTTTCAGTGAGTTTTCTGTTTGTAGAACTGATGTGAGAGATTTGCATGACTCCTCAGTGAGACCACAGCCAGACAGTCTGTAATGAAGGAGTAAATACAGTACAAAATACAGATCAATCAGATGATGCTGGATGCTAGAATCGCATGAAATAGGATGAAATTAATTGCATGAAAAGATTAAAAATGATCAGAGCAGCGCTAGAGAAGCCAGTAACTGTGGTGGAGGCTTCTCCCTGTGCTTTATAATAAACTACTGACATAGTGAGGTCTCATATCCATTCCTCACCTATGATCCTACACCACCAAAAACCTAATAATCCTTATTATAAATTTATAATTTATAATCCTTATTAATCCTTATTATAATCCTAATAATTTTATTGGGGTATTTCATGTCATATGGTGTGACGTATTGAACAGGCAGAGAGGGATCCAAATGCGGAAGAACACCGCTTTTATTTAAATGAGACGCTGGTACAAACACAGGCAGGTGAATCACGAGTACTAGGATTAGTAACAGCATTTTCTTGGCGTGGTCAGGACGGTCCAGGGTCATACCGGAGGAGCAGAAGTCAGGAGGTACAGAGGGATTAGGCAGGAGACAAGGTCGGGGACGTAAGTGAGGGTCAGGACACAGGAGAGCAGACAGGATATAGAAAGGCTTGGTACGCGGCATGAGTCGGCAATACTTCGCAACTGAGATGTGCTGGTGAAGTGCTTAAGTAAGGCTGAAGGGGGTGTGGTAATGAGGGGCAGGTGAGGTTGATTAAGACAGATCAGGTGGCATTCCTTACAGTACCCCCCCTCAAAGGAGCGGCACCTGACGCTCTACGACGTGCTGGGGGGCGACCGCGGCGCCGGGGGGCAGGAAAGTTAGGATGTGTAGCGTGGAAATCCGCGATCATCGTGGGGCAGAGGACATCCCTTGCTGGAATCCAGGCCCGTTCCTCGGGGCCATATCCCTCCCAATCCACTAAATACTGCAGACCTCCTCGCCGGCGCCGGGACTCCAAAAGCTCCCGGACGATGTACGCTGGACGACCATCGATTTCAAGAGGGTCCGGAGGTTTATCATACACAGGGGGCACGGTGAATGGGCTGTAGTGAACCGGTTTCAGGAGAGAGACGTGGAAGACAGGGTTAATACGGTAATGTGACGGCAAAAGAAGCTTGTAGGTAACGGCATTAACTCTGCTGAGCACTTTAAATGGACCGATGTACCGTGGACTGAGTTTTTTACATCGTTGCTTCAAGTTCAGGTTCTGTGTCGACAGCCATACTCTCTGTCCCGGGTGGTAAATCAACGCGGGGAGACGACGACGGTTTGCATTGAGCCGGCGCGTGTGTAGGGCACGCCGCAAGTGTACATGCGCTAGCTCCCATGTACGGGCACTGTGTTTAACACTGGAACTCCTGAGATTTCAAGGTTCTGAGGACATCACCCCTCCTTCTCCTGCCCAATTAGCAGGACCATACATATGTTAATTTCAGAGCAAGACAGGAGCAGAAAGACAGGCAGGAGCTCTGTGGCAGGAGCTCTGTGGTGCACCAGGTCTAGTCTGTGTGCAGTCTGTGTGCACCAGGTCTAGTTTGTAGTCTAAAATAAATAAATAAAGTTTAGCCCTGTTTCGGCGTTATGTGTGAAGCGCTACATATTGACATAAGTATTATTTAGAGCGGTGAACCATTATCATTAGCGTGGTATTGGCGTTATGTATGAAGCAAGCGTCTCAGATTTTCTTGTGTATGCACTTCAATAGCGCCACACATTTACATGGCTGAACCAACCATTATCACGGGTCCATATTGTTCCCGTGAAACACATTATCATTAGCGTGGTATTGGCGTTATGTATGAAGCAAACGTCCCAGATTTTCTTGTGTATGCACTTCAATAGCGCCACACATTTACATGGCTGAACCAACCATTATCACGGGTTCATATTGTTCCCGTGAAACACATTATCATTAGCGTGGTATTGGCGTTATGTATGAAGCAAGCGTCCCAGATTTTCTTGTGTATGCACTTCAATAGCAGCAACAAAGTAATAAAGGTATAGTAAAGTAATATTTTTTTTACATTTACTTATTTTTACTCATACAGCATAGTAACATAATATTTTTTTGCAGTGTTTATGCTTGTGTTTGACTGATATTTCGTTTGTGTAAATAAGATATTTTGTTCGTGTAAATAACTTAGCGTCATTTATTTATTTTTACTCATACAGCATAGTAATATAATATTTTTTGCAGTGTTTATGCTTGTGTTTGACTGATATTTCGTTCGTGTAAATAAGATATTTCGTTTGTGTAAATAACTTAGCGTCATTTATTTATTTTTACTCATACAGCATAGTAATATAATATTTTTTGTGTTTTCTTGTGTTTGACTGATATTTCGTTCGTGTAAATAAGATATTTCGTTTGTGTAAATAACTTAGCGTCATTTATTTATTTTTACTCATACAGCATAGTAATATAATATTTTTTGTGTTTTCTTGTGTTTGACTGATATTTCGTTCGTGTAAATAAGATATTTCGTTTGTGTAAATAACTCAGCGTCATTTATTTATTTTTACTCATACAGCATAGTAATATAATATTTTTTGCAGTGTTTATGCTTGTGTTTGACTGATATTTCGTTTGTGTAAATAAGATATTTCGTTTGTGTAAATAACTTAGCGTCATTTATTTATTTTTACTCATACAGCATAGTAATATAATATTTTTTGCAGTGTTTATGCTTGTGTTTGACTGATATTCACGGATTGCCGTGAACCATTATCACGGGTCCAATCACCTTTTATTGTTCCCGTGTATGCAGGGGATTAGCCCGGTTTCGGTTTCGGCGTTATGTGTGAAGCGCCACCTATTATAATAAAGTATAATTAGTATGCGCTGTTGTGGGTGTGTTCTTCAGAGTCATGATAAAAGCTGAAACCCAAAGGCAGGCGACTTACATTTTCACTACTATCCTGTGTGGAGACGACGCAAAACACCATGGCAAGACAGAGGACGTTCACCGGTCAAGAAGTTGCGGCTTTGCTGACCAACGAGGACTGCTGTGAGTCCGATGCGGGAGAAGGACCCTCCTGTTTTTTGACCAGCGATTCATCCGATGAAGAAAGAAGCAGTACATCGGATGAGGTACAACAGAGCCCTCCAAGGAAGAGACGGACACAGGCTGACACCACACCTGCACCAACCGTACGGGCAAAAGATGGAACTGTTTGGGAGAAGGTTGGCATCGCATGCTCTCGTGTCTGCAGCTGTTCGCCTAATTCAACATTTGTTGAGCCGTCCGGGCCTACAGAGCATGCAAAGGTATAGTAACTTCATATTTCTTTCCAGTGTTTCTGCTTGTGTTTGAATGATATTTAGTACGTGTAATTTACCTAGCGTCATTTGTTTACTTTTACTAATACAGCGTAGGATCACAAGCAGACTGCAGAGTTTTCTGTGTTTGCTCGACATGGAGATGCTGCGAATCATCACAGACTGCACTGTCCATGAAGCCCGCAGAACAGACAGCAGCTGGAGTTTGTCGGTCAGCGAGTTTATGGCATTCGTAGCAATCCTATTTCTACGAGCAGTCCTCTGTCCAGTTGGAGCGATGTCGGACTGTTGGTCGGCAATGTTCGCTGTGCCTTCGATCCAGGAGACAATGGCACGGGACCGCTACCAAGAAATCATGCGGTACTTGCGCTTTGATAATAAGGACACCCGTGCGGAGCGTGCAAAGAGCGACAGATTTGCTGCGATTTCGGACATCTGGCAGCGATTTGTGAACAACTGCATTTTGTGCTATACCCCAGGCAAGGAACTGACAGTCGACGAGCAGCTGTTTCCGACCAAGGTTCGCTGTCCATTCACCCAGTACATTGCCTCAAAGCCGGACAAGTTTGGAATAAAGTTTTGGGTTGCTTCTGAGTTGAACACAAAGTACATGTGCAACGCCATTCCATACCTTGGAAAGGACCCCGATCGTCCCAAGGGGGAAAGAGTGTCCGAGAATGTGGTGATGAAGCTTATGAAGCCATACCTGGGCAAGGGCAGAACTGTAGCCACAGACAATTTTTTCACATCTCTTTCCCTGGCTAAGAAGCTGCTGGAATGCAACACGACTCTGCTTGGGACAATGAACAAGATTCGCCGAGAAGTTCCTTTGGAAGCCAAAAACGCCAAGGGACGTGAGAAGTTGTCAACGGAGGTGTACAGATCCGATGATGCGCTTCTGACGGTGTATGCCTCCAAGCCCACCAAAACAGTTTGCGTTCTGAGCACTATGCACACGCACGTGGAGATTGCAGACGACCGCAAAAAGAAGCCAAACACTGTGACGGACTACAACCGGACGAAGGTATGCATGTGTTGGCATTGATAAATCAATTTATCATACATGAATGAATTTATTCAAAATATAACATGTACTTCTTTGTATTTGTTCTTTGCAGTGCGCCGTTGACATCATGGACCAGAAGGCGCGTGCATACACAGTGCGCGCAGGAACACGCCGGTGGCCCGTTGCAGTGTTTTATAACATACTTGACCTGGCAGCGATGAACGCCATGTTTTGTACACGGCATGTACGGGGTCCACAGAGAGTAGGAGAGTTTTTATGTGTACTCTTGCTGAGGAACTCCGTCTTCGTTTCCTACAGGAAAAGGAGTTGAAGAGAACGCCACGTCCTTCGCCTGCTCCTGGAAAGAAGACTACGTGTCAGGTGCAGACAAACTGCAACCGGAACCACAGCATAACCCCGTGCGCTGCATGCGGCAAGTACACCTGTCGCAAGTGTAGGGCAGAGTGTCCCTGGCTGTGTGGCAACTGTGTACCTAAAACTACATGAAGGTACGTCGATAAGTATATTTATATATATATGAATGAATTAATGTTTCAATTTATATAGCGCCTTATCTAAATACCCAAGGCGCTTTACAATTGTTAACACAGCTACGTTACAGACAACCAATCACACACACATATATATACACACACACTATTATTTGAACATAACCAAAAATCTCTTCTCTTTCTGTTCCACAGTCGCACATCATGAAACCCGGTGTCACGGTCTGCCCCGCATCTCCTGCCATTTCATGTCTGTTTCCGTGTTAGTCCTCTGTTTATTTCTCGTCGTGGTTGCTGGTTATTTTTCTCATGGTTGCTGGAATTGGATTCCCGTTCTGTTATGACCCATGCCTGTGATATTTTCACAGAATCAATTTATACATGAATGAATTCGTTCTAAATATAACATGTACTTCTGTGCGTGCATACACAGTGCGCGCAGGAACACGCCGGTGGCCCGTTGACCTTGGCAGCGATGAACGATGAACCTGCCGCAAATGTAAGAAAGAGGGTCCCTGGCTGGTACACATGAATAAATTCGTTCAAAATATAACATGTACTTTGTTCTTTGCAGTGCGCCGTTGACAGACATCATGAAGGTTCGTGCATACACAGTGCGCGCAGGAACACGCCGGTGGCCCGTTGCATGCGGCGAGTACACCCTGGCTGTGTAGCAACTGTTGGCTACAACTACATGAAGGTACGTTGATAAGTAGGCCTACATACGTAACACCACATATGTTACGTATTTTTGTCTTCTGAAAGATTTTATTCAAAATGTAAGGTGTACCTTGAATTGTTCTCCACAGCATCAACGCGTGTGTTGCATGCGGCAAGTGCATCTGGCGAGTACACCCTCAACTTCAAGACACCCTCAACTTTCTTGACATTCCACTTCAAGAAACCCGGAATAGACATCCATGTTTGATCAAAATAAAGTTGTTTTACAGCACATGAATTTGT
This sequence comes from Brachyhypopomus gauderio, assembly GCF_052324685.1. Taxonomy (NCBI): domain Eukaryota; kingdom Metazoa; phylum Chordata; class Actinopteri; order Gymnotiformes; family Hypopomidae; genus Brachyhypopomus; species Brachyhypopomus gauderio. The sequence goes on from NC_135211.1 coordinate 54,748,814, forward strand.
TCTTCCTGTCTTTTCCTCTCCTTTTCCAGTCTGCTGTTTAGATCACAACATTTATCAGCCATATATATAATTGCGCCATATAATTTCTTAGCTTTTCAAACGCGAATTCAAACGCGGAAACAGAAAGTGTAACAAATATTATTTAGTGTAGTAAATATACAAAGAGCTTCAAACAATATACAAAGAGGTTCAAACAATTTTATTTGTTTTTATTGTTTGACGGGACTCATTTGAGAAACTGTCGTCTCTACGTGCGCTTGAATTGTATCTTTTGAAACACGAGTCTACAAAATTTCCGCTGTTTGTTGTAGGATCGGTAACATATACAGTCTGCTTGTTTGTAACCAAGTTTTTCGTGAAGGATCACGTTTGGTGCTTTGTATGAGCTTGGAGGTGAGCCGCTTGTGCTTTGGCAGGCGTATGAGCTGGGGGTGAGACGCTTCCACCGCATTACCAAGACAATGGGCGTTAATCTCTTCACAGCAGGGGAGTGGGCTACATGGACCTTACTAAGCCTTGCGAAAATTTTCGCGGCCGTCGGGTTCCTAGTGTTAAACCATTCGTCCAGGGCGGGGACATCAGCCGGTGTCTTGTCCCACGGGAAAAACGCAGGTTGGTAACCGTATACACATTGAAAGGGTGTGAGTTTGGTCGCGGTGTGTATAATGGAATTCCGGGCGTACTCTGCCCATGGGAGGTATTTATGCCAGTCGTGTTGAGAAACGCAGTACTGTCGGAGAAACCTCCCTAACTCCTGATTGTAACGCTCAACCTCTCCGTTAGACTGGGGGTGGTGGCCTGAAGTCAGACTAACAGTAATGCCAAGGAGTTTGCAGAACTGCTTCCAGACTCGAGACGTAAACTGTGTCCCTCTATCTGAGACGATATCCTCGGGTAAACCATAAATACGGAATACGTAATGGAAGAGGTTAAGAGCTGTATCCATGGCAGTGGGTAATTTGGGGCAAGGAATGAGACGGCACATTTTAGAGAATCGATCTACGATTACCGTAACAACAGTATTACCTCCCGATGTGGGCAAATCTGTCACAAAGTCAACCGCGAGGTGCATCCATGGCCGGTGAGGAACAGGTAAGGGAAGGAGTTCTCCTGCTGGAAGTGCACGGGGAGTACGGGTCTGAGCACAAACGGAACACGCCAGCACATAATCACGAATGTCATCCTCCCAGGACGGCCACCAGTAACGCTGAGAGATCAGGTGTCGTGTGCGTGTAATACCTGGGTGGCCTGTGCCCGCCGTATCGTGTGCGAGTTGTAGGATGCGTCCCCGAAGGGATACGGGCACGTATTGTTTCCCCTCCGGACATTCCACCGGACTGGGTTCAGTGCGCAAAGCCTCGTCTAATTCCTCTTGTACTGCCCAGCGAATAGCTGCGAGGAAACAGGACTCTGGCAGAATACGTCCAGGTTCATGAGTGGCTTCGTCCTTTTCGTGGATCCGTGACAGGGCATCGGCTTTGATGTTCTTTGACCCGGGTCTGTATGAGACAGTGAAACGAAACCGGGAGAAAAACAGTGCCCACCTTGCTTGTCGCGGGTTTAGACGTCTGGCTGATTTCAGGTATTCAAGGTTCTTGTGATCAGTATAAACAATGAAGGGGTGTTCCGCTCCCTCTAACCAATGACGCCACTGTTCGAGCGCGAGTTTAATCGCCAGGAGTTCCCGGTCTCCCACGTCGTAGTTCATTTCCGCGGGGGTCAGCTTTTTGGAGAAGTAGGCGCAGGGGTATAGTTTCGGCGGGCTTCCCTGCCTTTGAGAGAGAACAGCACCCACTCCGACCTCGGAGGCGTCGACTTCCACGATGAACTGGAGTTGGGGGTCAGGAAGGTGCAGAATGGGGGCTGACGTGAACGCCTTTTTGAGGAGTGAGAACGCCTGTTCCTCTTCAGCAGTCCAGGTGAATTTCCGATTCCTCCCTCCCTTTAAGAGATTCGTGAGAGGGGTAGCCAACTCACCAAATCCTCGGATGAAACGGCGACAGAAGTTAGCGAATCCCAGGAATCGCTGTAGCTCTTTCGTGGAACGAGGGGTCGGCCAGTTTAAGACAGCTTCTACTTTCTGCTCATCCATAGAGATCTGGCCAGGGGACAGCGTACATCCTAGAAACGTCACCGAGGAGCGATGAAATTCACATTTCTCCGCCTTCACGTAAAGATTATGCTCACGAAGGCGTTGCAAGACTGCAGAGACATGTCGGCTATGTTCAGAAGCAGACGGGGAATAAATCAGGATATCGTCTATATAAACGAACACGAAGTCATCAATCAGGTCACGGAAGATGTCGTCCATAAACGCTTGGAACACTGCGGGGCTGTTAGTTAGTCCATACGGCATTACTAATTACTCGTAGTGCCCTCTGGCGGTAACAAAGGCTGTCTTCCACTCATCGCCCTCTCGAATACGGATCAAGTTGTAAGCGCTGCGTAAGTCCAGCTTGGTGAACATATTCGCCCCCATCAGACGCTCTTGGGAGGCTGTGATAAAGGGGAGAGGATAAGCATTTTTCGTCGTTACGGCGTTTAAGGCACGATAGTCAATACAAGGTCGTAATCCCCCATCCTTCTTTTCGATGAAAAAGAAACCAGCAGCAACCGGGGAGGTGGATGGTCGAATAAACCCCTTCTGCAGAGTCTCGGTGATGTAGGACTCCATCGCCTGATCTTCAGGGCGTGATAGAGGGTAAGGTTTCGTCTTACGAGGTAAGGGTGCTCCAGGCAGGAGGTCGATTGCGCAATCACAGGGACGATGAGGAGGCAGACGACAGGCACTGTCCTTGTCGAAGACGTCAGCAAATGCGCGATACTGCTCGGGGATGACGTCAGAGAGAGGAGTGTCGGGGCTTTCCACCGAGGAGGACCTGAGTGGTAGGTGCATGCACTTACTAAGACAATTCTCATTCTAACGTACGAGTTCTCGCTTCTTCCAGGATATTTCAGGGTCGTGCATTGATAGCCACGGAAACCCGAGTATGACGGGATCTCGGGGCGTGGATATGAGGAAGAACTCTCTCATTTCACTATGGAACAGACCTACCCGCAACTCTACGGGGCAGGTACGTAGCGTAATCACGCCCTCTCCTATAGGCTGTCCATTCAGCGAGTTCACTCTCACGGGGGGATCTATTGGTACAGTGGGAAGGTGTAGGTGGTAGGCGAGGTCCTGGTCTATGAAATCGCCCGCTGCACCCGAATCAACTAATGCAGACAGGTTAGTATTTATGCCGCCCCAAGATACTTGTACGGGTAAGCTAACTTGACTATACTTAAGTAACAATCGGCATGTTAGGGGGGACCTGCCCAGCTGCACGAACTCGTCTGACCTCCGAAGACTCGGAGCACATACATTGGAAGGTGGTGCACCAGACGTAGCGACAGGAGCGTCAGTCTTACTGGAGTGGTAAGTCAACAACAACTTGTCAACGTTAATCGACGCTTGGATAAACTCTGATAAAGTGAGGGCTTCACTACGACAGGCGAGTTCAACCTGGACTTCGTCTCGCAGACCACGGCGGAAAACCATTTTCAAGGCAGACTCACTCCAACCGCTTCCTGCAGCTAGCGTACGAAACTCCCGAGCATAATCGGCAGCACTGCGTTGTTCTTGTTTGAGTTCGTAGAGCCGATCTCCCACATCACGTCCGTCCGCGGGATGATCGAAAACAGCCCGGAACACTGCGGTGAACTGACTCTCCGACTGGAGGGCAGGGTCCTGGCTTTCCCACAACGCTGTACCCCAGGCGCCTGCTACTCCCGTGAGGAACGACAGGATAAAGTGGACTCTGTGTAACTCGGCTTGGAACCGGGCTGGATGATACGTGAAGTATATGGAGCATTGCATGAGGAAATTTCGACAGCGATCAGGAGATCCATCGTAGCATTCCGGTTCTGCTGCAGGAACACTCACGGAGGTGGGAGCAGAGGTCGTGACGAGGCGGACAGCCTCCTGAAGGGCAGCGATGTTAATTCCCTGACTCCGTATGATATCCGTGAGTTGGCGGACCGTTTCAGTGAGAGTCGCGATGGTTGCTTCTGCTGGATCCATTTGAAGGCGAAGTATTTCTGTAACATATTGAACAGGCAGAGAGGGATCCAAATGCGGAAGAACACCGCTTTTATTTAAATGAGACGCTGGTACAAACACAGGCAGGTGAATCACGAGTACTAGGATTAGTAACAGCGTTTTCTTGGCGTGGTCAGGACGGTCCAGGGTCATACCGGGGGAGCAGAAGTCAGGAGGTACAGAGGGATTAGGCAGGAGACAAGGTCGGTGACGTAAGTGAGGGTCAGGACACAGGAGAGCAGACAGGATATAGAAAGGCTTGGTACGCGGCATGAGTCGGCAATACTTCGCAACTGAGATGTGCTGGTGAAGTGCTTAAGTAAGGCTGAAGGGGGTGTGGTAATGAGGGGCAGGTGAGGTTGATTAAGACAGATCAGGTGGCATTCCTTACATATGGTATTTGCAAATACAAATGTTACGCCACCCCCCTTTTTTAAACGGTCTTTCCACAACCGTTTCTCTACAGTCTAGGCCACAGGAGGAACAGCAACATGAAACGGGGATGATTGTATCAAATGGAAATCAATATATGTACACACAAGTCATTCGGACACCACTGATCAAATGCCAATAAAACATTTATTTAATGACTAACACTCATCCTGTGCAATACTCAAGAACATAACTGGGCAAGAGTGGCACTCAAGAAAAGACTCAAACAAAAACATTAAATAAAATAGAAAAACTCTCCGATCATATCTTTAGCCCCCTAACATAACAAACCAAAATTCTCCTAACTACACTTACCTACAAAATAAGGAAAACAAACATACATAAGTAGTAGTGATGGGACGACCGATACTGGTGCGTCAACACTGTGCCGAGCGCACAAAAGTGAAACCCCGTATCGGTGCGTGTATTGCTTTAAACAAAAATCATGTGACCGATACAAGAAGCGTATCGTTTGGCTGTGCCGCGCCAAATTGTGTTTATAAGGAAACGAACTGTATCGGCATGTCGCGGGTTTGTTGGATGGAGTTTTGCTGTAGCTTTTAGATTTTGTAGTTTTGCCCTCACGGATCGAACCAGGAAATTTTCCACTGTCTGGAATCTTTTGACGCCAAATAAGGTATTGTTTCTCATTTGGACATTATTTTTTTTTATTAAATATGTTTGTACTCTTTTCTGGTAAGGGGTTTTAATTGTATTCAGATAAAGTAACGTTTTATTTTATTGTAGGTGAAGTGTCGACTCTGCTCCACGGAGCTGTCTTACATCAACAAGAGCACGTCATCAATGCTGAGGCATTATAGAGCTCGGGCAATAGGGCAATGAAGAATCAGCACATACTGGTGAGAGTACCACAGGTGTGTTAAAATTCTCAAATAAAATTGAAATGTTTTAATTAAAAATTGTTTATTACACACAAAATGCTTTGTGTATCTATGTAATATTGTTTGTAAACTTGTCAGTACTTTAATAAGGCAAAAGAAAATTTCCTTACAGTTCCTAACAAGCAAGCTGTGGATGAGGCTGTGATCAACATGATCATCAAAGACTGTCAGCCCCTCTCCATCGCACTTAGATATTTATGCACACCATCTTCGTCTGTACCCTGTGAAAGACTTTTTTCTAAGGCAGGAGAACTTTTATCTAAGAGGAGAAATCGCCTTGGAGACAACACACTTCAAAAACTTTTGTTCCTCAATAAAAATACATAAATGAATGAATTTCATTTTTGTGTTTTATATTATTTTTCTTTTTCATTAATGAAAATCCTTACATAAGTTGCACATTTTAGCTGAATTTTATTAGACAGATTTGCTATATTTTGCAGTTGGTTTAGCATTTACACAAGGTTTTAAGCTAATTTTGGACTCTTCTGGACACAACAAATTGAGCAAATGAAATTATATAAATATTTCACGAGTTGATGTGTTTTCAGGATGCTTTTTCAACTTTTCATTTTGTTTACTTGCAATGATATTATAACTACTGCAGGGGTCACTATTGAGTGACCAACACCGTGTCAATACTGTGTCAACACAGTTTGTGTAGTTTGTCGATACACTCCTTGAGGTATTATCTTCCCATCACTAATAAGTAGTGCCCACCCACTTTCCTAGTAAAACCTAACAATATTCATCTAACAGTGATGCACAATGTACAGGGAGCCCCATCTTACCTGCCCAGTTTACCTACATGACATAAATTTATGATTTGTAACCCAAACAAGTTCAAGTTCAAGTTACTTTATTAGTACCCGTGGGTAAACTGGTTTTGCATAGGGTTGCAGCGGTAACCGGTTTCACGGTATACCACGGTATTAAAATGCACGGTTACCATACCGTGTGCGTTTGCTTATTACCGGTAAAAAGCAAGCCAGCGGAGAAACTGACCCGCGCATGCGCAACTCCGCTCCGGTTCAGCTACTCAGCACACAGCGGTGAGAATGGCAGAAAGTGCATCAGACTTAATTTTTTTAACAAAAAAAAAGCTAAACTAAAATCAGCGGCGAAAATGACGTAATCGCGGTGGCTCCGCCCGTGCGCGAGGGTCTCACGCGCTGTCGATTCGCGAGGTCGTGCACCTCTGAATTTTGTAACTTTGCGCGCGCCGCGCCTCAGCGCAATGAACAATGTCATGTTTGCAGGGTTCATACATCTTTATAAAGGTGGAATTAAAGCACTTGTACGTCACTTTCCCAGCACCTTAAACTTAATTAAGTTAAATATTTATACATATACTCGAAATAATTCGCTTTTTCATCACATTATTTAATGGTTGTTTACGCCCAATCTCAACGTCTTCACGTTCTCTCATGTTTAGTCCTGGAATTACAGGAGGCTCGTATTTGTTAACGTAATACAAAAGAACTGTGCGGAGTCGCGCGCTACGGTCACTAGTGAAAGTATAAACCTAGCTTTTATGGTCCTTGCTTTCACTGGATGTGAAAGACGCCATTAATTTACATGCGTTCATTTTCAAATTCTAACGTGCCTGTTTTTCATATGTTAAAACCAGACTCGGTGTGAAAGCCTTAAAATATAAATCTCTATTGTGAGGGTCATGTCAGAAATAAATCCTCTCTTTCTGCAGTATCTGGTTATATTCCAACTTGGCAGTACAACGGACGTTTACAACAGTTGTTGATCAGACACTGACCCAGGCTCAGTTTATCAGATATTAAATTATTTAAACTTAAATAATTATACTGAAATCCATGATTTAGGTTTCTCAAATTTTGCAGTATTTATATAAACATGTGTACAGCTTTTTTTTTTATTTAAAGGAGACATTTTGTATACAATTGTTCCAGGTTTCTACAATAAATAGTTAATTGAACAAAAAAAACTTGTTGTAATTTCTTTAAGGGTCAGTGTATCTTTTAATAATATACAAACAAACTGTGATACCGTGATAACCGTGATACCGCGGTATTGTCTGAGACGGTTATCATACCGTGAAAATCTCATACCGTTGCAACTCTAGTTTTGCAGTTCATGAGAAAGGTATAGATGTCCATACATATAGGCTACAAACACATAACACATATACATAGAAAAAAAAAGAAAAAAACAAAACAGATAAATAAAAATAAAATAAATAAAAAGGTACAAACTGTACTGACATAACTGGTATGTGGGGGAAGGGGGATTACCTCTTGTTTAACAGTGTAATCGCAGCTGGAACAAAACTGTTTTTGAACCTATTTGTTCTGCAGCCTGGTACCATCAGCCTCCGCCCAGAGGGAAGGTACTGGAACTCACTGTACAAGGGATGTCTACTATCAGCTAGGATAGCCATCGCTATCTGCTGTAGCTGTCTTGCATACAGTGAAGAGGGGTGTAGATGTGACTCGCCAGTCAGTTTACTTGACCATTTCACTATTTGATTTAGGTTGTTCTTGTATATCAGAGGAACGTGGCCGAACCATGAGGCCAGAGAAAAGGACACAATTGATTAAATGAAAGTGCGGTAGAATAAAATCATCATGGTCTTATCAACATTAAAATGAAACAACTTCCTCAAGCAGTGTAACCGCTGTTGTCCTTTCTTACATACAACTTCAGAATTCTCCTGGAAGTTTAATTTAGAGTCAATTATTGTCCCTAAATATTTATAAGATTTAACTTGTTCCACTGTTTCGCCCTTCATAATGGTGGTCTCATATCTTAGGTGTTTCCCAAAGTCAATGTGCATGTCTTTTGTTTTTGATATGTTTAACTGAAGGTGTGAATCCTCACACCATTGGACAAAGTCATCTATTATTGGTCCATGGCCTCTTTCGTCCTTCTGTAAAAGGCTTACGATGACAGAGTCATCAGCATATTTCATAATGGTCCTATTAGCATATTTGCTCTGACACATGTTTGTGTACAGAATAAACAGGAGGGGTGAAAGAGCACACCCTTGTGGTGAGCCTGTGGAGGAGCAGAGCTGATCAGACATAACTCCGTTTACCCTAACCTTTTGTGTCCTGTCTGTTAAAAAGTCCAATATCCATCCAACAAGGGTAAAGCTAATATCAAATTGTTCTAAAAGACGATTAACTAGAATATGTGGCTGAATTGTATTAAAAGCAGATGAAAAATCAATAAACAAAATTTGAGCATGGGACCCACTTCCTTCTAGATGTTTGAGAAGAACATGGAGTAGTGTAAGGGTGGCATCTTCTACTCCTCTATTTGGCCTATAGGCAAACTGCATGGGGTCCAATGCATGTTCAGTATATCTTAAAATTTGTAGCCTTATCAGCTTTTCAAAATTCTTCATTAAGATTGAAGTTAAAGCAATTGGTCTAAAATCATTCAGGTTATTTGGCCTACAGCATTTGGGGACGGGAACCACAACAGCATGTTTCCAAATCTTGGGTACATGTTGTGTCTGCAGAGATTTATTAAAAATAAAATGGAATATTGGGCTCAATTCTTTTGTACATGACTTAATTACCCGTCCACAGATGTTATCTGGTCCCTGACTTTTATTCATTTTTGTCGTAGAAAAGACATTTTCAACATCTCTGCATGTGATGCTGATGTATTTATTATCTTTAAGTTTATCTTTCAGTTCTACAACTTCCTGACTAAAGTCAAACTTGTCAAAACGGTTATAAAACAGAATTTTTTACAAAATTTGTTAAATTTGTTACAAAATGCATTGGCCAGTTCATTATCAGATTTAAACCCCTCAAGAAAGACATGGCTACTGTTGCTCTGGTTCTGGACACCTGCTATAATTTTCATACTGGACCAGGCAGAGCCAAGGTTGTTCTCAGCCATTCTTTTTTCGAGTTTAGACTTATATCGTTGTTTTGCTTTGGATATCTCAGTTTTTAGCTCTTTTGTGGCTACATGCAGGTCAGTGGCAATGCCGTTCTTGTGAGCTTGCCTTTTTTTCAGTAAACAATTTTTAATAGACCCATTCACCCATGGCTTGTTATTAGGGTAAATCTTAATTTGTTTACAGGGGATAATCATATCCCTACAGAAAGCTACATATGAACATACAACATCAGTAATCACATCCAGATCATTACATGATTCCTTAAAAACGTCCCAGTCTGTACACTCATAGCACTCCTGAAGACACATAACTGATTCATCAGTCCATTCCTTTACTTCTTTAATTTGTATTTGCTCTCTTCTCAAAACAGACTTGTACTTAGGGATTAATTGAATACAGTTGTGGTCCGCTGAGCCCAACGGGGGCAGTGCAATCGATTTGTAAGCGTCCTTCACCGAGCCATAACAGAGATCCAGTGTCTTTCCCCGTCTGGTTGGACAGGTGACATACTGATAAAAATCTCTCATTGTCTTTTTAAGGGTGACATGATTAAAATCACCTAAAATAAAATTCGGAGCGTCGGGTGAGAGTGATTGAAGTTTTTGGGTGACATCCAAAATGACATTACAGGCTGTGGCAGCATTTGCCTTAGGATGGATGTACACCACTGTCAGAAAGATTTGAGGGAACTCTCGTGGCAGATAGAATGGGCGGATTGACACGGACAGGAGCTCAATATCAGGTAAACAGATGTTTTCTCTAACAGTCACAGAGGTACAGTAACGTTTGTTTAGGTATACACATACCCCACCGCCGTGTGTCTTCCCCGTTACGTTGGCATTCCTGTCCGTCCGAATAGGCGTTCCGAAGCCGTCAATCCACAAATCGCGGTCCTGGTCGCAGTTGGACAACCAGGTCTCCGTGAAAGCCAAAACACAGCATTCCCCAAAGTCCTTGTGTAGCCGGACGTTTCCCTGCAGCTCGTCAATCTTATTCCTTAGGGACTGAACATTCCCCAGTATCATTGTTGGTAGGGGGATCCTTTTCAAGCATTGTTTCTTCAGACGTAGCCGGACCCCTCCACGTTTGCCCCGCTTCCTCTTTTTCCTCTGCCATATTGAACGTTCGGCCTTATGATCTTTTCTTATACAGTCTGGCAAATGTAGACGTAGACCTGTATCTAAACTTCTAGGCACGCTTTCTGTGCGAAGTTGAAGCAGCTGATCTCGGCTGTACAAGATTCTTGTTGGGGCCTTCACGTCTTGGGAAAACAGCAGGCAGGATACCAGAATCCAGATTACAATCGGGTAAAACAGTTCCATTTTCCAATGATATCGTTGTTTTCAGGACTAGTTATTTAGACAGACTTATTTAAACATACTTTAAACAAACAAACGTCGGGACATTTACGACTTAAAAACCAGATAAAAACAGACAAACACACAGGACGCCAACCTCATTCACTGCCTGTCGCTGCGTGCGCAAGCGCCTTGACAGGTGCTATATGGCTATGGTCCGAAATCAGCTCTCTCTCTCCCTCGCAGACCCGATAGCCTCTTAAAGACGATGCTCCGCCTCCGGTATTCCTCCAACAGTACTCCCATTGGGCAGCTGGTCCGTCTCCAGGTGTTGGAAATACGACTAAATAAGAATTCAATCAAGTTCAAGTATTCAAGTATTGTAGTCGCAAACTTGAGGCCAGATGTTGTGTTGTATTCTGAAAGTAAGCGGATAGTGTATTTCATAGAGCAAACTGTTCCCTTTGAATATGAAGTTGATGCAGCATATGAAAGGAAAAGGTTGAAGTATGCAGATTTGGTGGCTGAGGTAAGAGAGCGGGGTTGGCAAGCACATATTAGACCTGTAGAGGTAGGGGCTAGGGGTTTCGTGGCGAAGTCTGCCACAAGACTACTGGGTGAGTTTGGAGTTAGAGGCTGTGTGATGAGAGCAGTGGTAAAGGAGTTGTCAGCGGTAGCTGTGAGATCTAGTCAGTGGGTGTGGCTAAGAAGGGCTGAGGTTAGGTGGGGTAAGGATAGTACTTGAAGAGATAAATTGTTTGGTGTGTGTGATGTTGGGATATGGGTAGGAGTGTCACTTGGCTTTTCCGATAGCCGTCGGGTAGCAGGGTTGTTGGTAAATTTTGTGATGGGCTACATTGTGAGCTTGGAGGGGGGTGGGTCTGGGACGCCAGACTCCACTGATGAGCCTTCTGGAGGTGTTGGGGGCTCAATTCATCGAAACACCAACGAAGGGAGGTGCCTTCCTGATGACCCCAAGGAAAAGCTTGCAAGGTATTGTGTGTGTCCATGTCACTTTGTTTTGAAGGTCAGTCCAGGTTTGTTTGGTGGTCTGAGTACTTGGCAGTTGAGGCAATGGACCATGAACATAGTGCGCTGTGCTTCTGGATCCTTGTCGAGCCAGTATCAGATTGTAGCTGCTGCTGTGTTCTGTTCAAGCAACTAGTGTGTGCATAGGGTGTGTGAAACCTTGTCTTCTTAGTAGTATTGGGTAGTTGAGACGATGGGTCATGGGCATGGTAGTAGGTATTATTAGATCATAGTCATTGGTTGGTTAATACATCCTAGCATCCTGTTGCATGACTCCAGATGTTAGGTGCATTTTGAAGATTTTATCATCTTCATGTATTATGTTACTTGGGGTATTTGTCATATGTGTATATGAAATTAAAAGATGTTACCACAAGAAAAGTGTAAATGTGCCATATTTGTCAATTGTGATTTTTCATCTCAATCAAAAATTTCCCTTTGCTTTTACCCATATCTGCAGTTAGAACACACACACACCAGTGATTACTAGGGGGCACACATGGACCACTAAATATCGGATTGAATTTAAAATTCTTCTGTTAACCTATAAGGTGTGAAATGGTCTTGCCCCACAAAACCTGATTGAACTCATTGCTTACTACAACCCATCTCTCCCTTTGCGCTCTCAAAATGCTGGATTTCTCCTAGTTCCAAAAAATTTGGAGGCAAAGCTTTCTCCTTTAAAGCCCCTCAATTATGGAATAGCCTTCCAGCTCCAATCCGAGATTCTGACACAGTTCTAACCCTAACCCTTTGAATCTAGGCTTAAGACTCACTTATTTAATCAAGCCTTCAGATAATATTCCCCTTGTAAGGTGTGGGGCTCGGGGGCTCCCAGACGTTGAGATTTCTGGTAATCTAATATGTTGATGCTGTCATCCAGCTGTCATGGCATGCACTCTAGTTGTGACAAGGACTTGACTGGAAAGCAATGTCTCAGTGAGCCCTAATAACTGTGGTCACCTCTGAACCCCTCCCTTTAGTTTTGCTGCTATAGATTAGCCTGCTGGAACCACATACTAATCATGTGAGCTATGTACGTTTAAATCAATGGTGGTTAAATTGATATCCACACACTCAGTCTGTATTGTCTATCTTTTTGCATGCTTCTACCTAAGACGATTGCATGCAAGCACCTACAAGCATCTGGGAGATCGTCTGGCTTGCTGGTGGATGTATTGATGCCGGGTTTGGATGTGCCATTGCCGCAAGAGGATGCTGATCCCAGCTCCTACCTGAGGCACACCATCTGCACTGAAGGGACTTTGACTTGGCCGGGGAACAAGAACCTATAACTATAGATATATATACTATAACTGTAGAACCACCTTTTGTCCACAAATACGGACTTGTGCTAACGGGCTGCCCAATGGAGGATGGGTTCCCTTTTGAATCTTGGTCCTCCCAAGGTTTCTACCTAATCCCCACCATTGTCCACCACTGTTGCAATGACCACCGTCGCCTTTGGCATGCTCATTAGGGATCTGGACCCATACGATTGTAAAGCTGCTTTGTGACATGTGTTGTAAAAAGCACTATATAAATAAATTTGACTTTGACATGCCCAGAGTGGTGGGCAACCTGGCACCCAGGGAGCAGTTGGGGTTGGGTGCCTTACTCAAGGGCAAGTCAGTCATGTGAATCGAACCCACAACCCTCCGGTCACAAGACCAGTTCCCTACCACCGGACCTTGACTGCCCTACTGATAAATAACCCTAGTGAGTGGTGTCAGTATCTTTTGAAATTGTTCTTTAATGTTCTCTCTCTAATGTTCTCTCTCACTTTAATGTAGGGTCTCTCTACCCTTCTCTCTCTAATGTTCTCTCACTCTCTTTTTCATTTGTCATAGACCTTCTGATTCAAGAACACCCTGTGCTACATCCACTGTTAATCTCTAAATGAAAATACTCACATGGCTCTTCTGGATGCTTTGACCACTGGCAGCAGTCTCAGTAGACATTCCTCTGATGGATCATAATTCCTCAGGTCAAACTCATCCAGTTCCTCTTCTGAGTTCATCAACACAAACACCAGAGCTGACCACTGAGCAGGAGAGAGCCTGGCTCCACGTAGATGACTGTCCCCTCCTCTGCACAGGTATGTTTGGACTTCCTGTACTAGAGAATGATCATTCAGTTCATTCAGACAGTGGAACAGATTGATAGATTTCTCTGGAGAGAGATTTTCCCTAATCTTCCCCTTGATGTACTTGACTGTTTCCTTTTTGGTATGATAGCTGCTTCCTGTCTGTGTCAGTAGACCTTGTAAGAGAGTCTGATTGGACTCCAGTGAGAGACCCAGAAGGAAGCGAAGGAAAAGGTCCAGGTGTCCATTCTGACTCTCTAAGGCCTTGTCCACTGCACTGTTGAGGAGAGAAGATATCGATTTTTTAAAAATACTGAAAAATCCAGGGTGTTGCTGTTGCAGCACATTTGTGTTGGTGGAGATGAAGGTAATAAACACATATAAAGCAGCTAGAAACTCCTGAACACTCGGATGTACAAAGCTGAACACCTTCCCCAGGTGCAGTCCAAATTCCTCTCTGAAGATCTGAGTGCACATTCCTGAATACACCAACATTTCTCTGACATCAATGCCAATGTTTCTCAGGTCATCCTCGTAGAAGATCAGGTTGCCTTTTTCCAGCTCTTGGAAAGCCAGTTTTCCCAGTGCCAAAATATGTTTTCTAGTTTGTTGAGGGTCAGTGTCACTTTTCTGATCATACTTTTGGTCCTTGTGTTTAATGTGAAATATTAGGAAGTGTGTGAACATCTGAGTCAGAATCTTGGGGATCTCTCCACTCTCTTCTTCACCCAACATCCTCTCTAGAACAGTGGCTGCAATCCAACAGAAAACTGGAATGTGGCACATGATGTAGAGGCTTCTTGATGACTTCATGTAGGAGATGATTCTATTGGCCAGGCTCTGGTCTCCGATCCTCTTCCTGAAGTACTCCTCTTTCTGAGGGCCACTGAACCCTCGTACTTCTGTTACCTGGTCAACACTCTCAGGAGGGATCTGATTGGCTGCTGCTGGTCGAGAGGTTATCCAGAGGAGAGCAGAGGGAAGCAGATTCCCCTTGATGAGGTTTGTCAGCAGCACATCCACTGAGGTCGACTTTGTTACATCCCACAAGCCATCATTGTTCTGGAAATCTAAAGGAAGACGACACTCATCCAGACCATCAAAGATGAACAGAATTTTATAGTATGTATAGTCAGTTGTTTTTAATTCACGTGTTTCTGGAAAAAAACAATGAAGAAGCTGCACTAAACTGAACATTTTCCCCTTTATCAAATTCAGCTCCCTAAAAGGAAGTGGAAATATGAAGAGAACATCCTGATTTACATTTCCTTCAGACCAGTCCAGTATGAACTTCTGCACTGAGACTGTTTTACCAATTCCATGCCACTCCTTTAGTCAGCACAGTTCTGATGGCTTTGTCTTGTCCTGGTAAGGGTCTAAAGATGTCATTGCATTTGATGGGTGTCTCCTGCGTTGCTGGTCTCCTGGACGCAGTTTCAATCTGTCTCACCTCATGTTCATTATTGACCTCTCCACTCCCTCCCTCTGTGATGTAGAGCTCTGTGTAGATCTCATTCAGAAGTGCTGTTGTTCCATGCTGTGAGATTCCTTCATTAATTTTCAGACATGTGTCCCTCAGTTTGGATTTGAGTTTTCTGTAGCAAGCAGGGGCCAGTTCTGATAGAGGAATACAACACCACATATGTTAATGTCTTTAGGATCAATCATAACATACTCATCACAGGAAATAAAATAAAAGGCATCATTATGAATAGATTTTAGTCCCCATATATTGGCCATGATACATTCAGGAAAATGAAGTACTCTATGTGTTAAATTAGATGTAGGTTAGAGTGTCTGGATATCAATAACACTGAATGATCAGCAGTTTGAAATATGGAACACATGGGCTCATGGAGGAAGCCATTACACCAGCTGAAGTTCCACCACACACACTGGTAACTGTCACCTGACTGAGGAGACTTACAACTAGCAGACTGGGCATCTGAGAGACAATGGAGGAAATAGAAAACACAACTGTATATGACATCATGAGACAGTGACCTGTGGTCAAATCTGATTGGTCAAATCTCAGTTCTATAGAATAACAATGTATCCTCAAAACTTCAACATTCTACAGTCACATGACAACAGTGATAAATGTAGGAGAGTCTTGAGTCTGCACCTGAGCAGACTACGCTGAAGAGAGGTCAACTGAGGACAGACCAACACTGATTTAAGATCCTCATTGTGAACTGAGATTCACCAACAGTGTCCTCCCTCTGAAGTAATAAAGTGATGTTATGATGTCATGACCCAGAGCTCTTACTGGTCTGTAGTGTGTTAGCGAGGTCTGTCTGGTCCTTGTTCCTCAGGACATGCAGTGTGATCTTCATCGCCCCCTCTCTGATACTGCTCTGATCCTCCTCATCCTCCACCTGTCTCTCAGTGCATGCTGGGTAATCCGGACTCAGAAGATTCTTGAATCTCTTCAGCTCATTTTTCACCAGAGAGATGATTTTGTGTTCCAGCTCCTGAATAAACAGTATCAGTAAAGCTCAGTGTAACACCCTTCACACACACACACACACACACACACACACACACACACACACACACACACACATACACACAAACATACAGACACATACACACCTTGAATACTGACTTCAGTTTGTCTTTAGAAATCTTTACAGGTTTTTTTGGGGCACTGTGGACAAACAGAACAACTTCAATGGAAAATCAACATTTTATAGACTTGAATACATGTTACATTTATGGCCACATGTTATATTCATGCTTCTGTACATGATGATGATGTGATACATGTAGAATAATCCAACACACTTGAACATGTCACGGTTCACTGGGCTCCCAGACTGTGGGACACTGAACCCAAATGCTGTAGTGACAGTAGATCAAACACAGAGAACCTGCACCTGATTTTACCTCGGGTAATGTAGAATAATGTTTATGCGAATGGGGCCTCACCAGATTCTTTATTAGAAACACCTTGTACCTGTACACACTGGACACTTAAATTAAGTCTCTAACTTATATTGTAGTTTGCTCTTTTGACACTAGATGACAGTTCTTCATGCAGATGACAGTGCAGTTTATCACCACAGCACTACTGATATATATTAATTTATACAAGAACACAAGATGCTTAAGGAAAGAGTTTTTCTGTATAATTAATCATTTCAAGAGGTCGTTTAAGACATTCTCATTTATTCATTGTAATATATGTAGCGGAGACAGCCAAAGTCATTGCATTATCACACCCAGAGTGGATTATTTTCCCCTTCAAAGGCAAGAGACTGACCCATCCAAATCTCTTTGATTGTATGTAAAGATAAACACTGGTCCTTTGCTCATTAACAGGCTTCAAGGAATTCATACTCCTAATGGCTTTCTTCTCCCAAAGCTTAGAAGACTAGCCTTATCTGATTGTCTGAGAGTAAAACAAAGACCCTTAACGTGTTCTGGCCAAGATCAACCCTTCTCTGGATGACACAGAGCACAGATCTCAGGAAAGATCTACGCTCATAAACCTAAATTACAGCCCTATCTGATTCTCCAAGGTTTAACTCCAGTTTATAACCCCTTGGAATTCTTGTGTTAAAGTCCAGAACTGAAGATGCACATATTTCAGAAAACCTTGTAACTCCAAATCTGAACTGTACACGTAATTGGAATTCAGCCTACTGGAACCAACTCGGCAAACTCAATCTAAAGACACCAAACTCGACAACCTTCCAACCAAGGAAAGGATAATTATTCTTGAAACCAGTATCCAGCTTTCCAGCCCTTACGGAACCAGGACAAAGTACCTCTGAATTGAACATTATGTAATCTGTGGTTGATATAAAGACACAAATCATGATCTTTCATGTACTCAGTATTAAGTGATTTTATCAGAATATCTGTTATTGTGTAATCACCCCACATTGATGCATATCCATGTATTACTAGGTGTTTCAGTAGTTAGATATACCTATCTTTATAGCTTTGAACTGTATTGTGAAGGCATGCATGCATAGAAATTGTGCTAGTCTGCATTTTGTCACCCATTAACTGAACCTAGGGGATATGGGCAGTGTCACAACTCTTACCCCCCCCCCCCCCCCCCCCTTTCTCTCTCTCGCTCTTGCTCTCTCTCTCTCTCTTCCCTTCTCAGCTAACCTCCTGTCCCGGCAGAGATAATGCATATTCAGGAATCAGAGTCCAATGATCAACAGAATAGCGACCCATGGGGAAACTACCGTCACGTCCCTAAATGTTGCTTAAAAGGTGTCCCTCGAGAGTGAACTCTAGTGTTGGAGTGATGCCAAAAGTCTGCAATCGAGTTCGAGCTTTGTCCAAACTCTAGGAGATCTTCATTATATTTAATTTTCTCAAGAAAAGTATTTTAACCTAGTCTATGTGTCGTCAAACTTACTTTTAGTTTTTTACTTATTTACTTAGCAATGACGACTGTGACGCCACTGCTAAGTCTTCGCGATTTGAGCAGTCCCAACAGACCGGCTCCGCTGACTCAGCCACCTCAGGAGTGAACGAACCTTGAACGCATGTCAGTCGACACGCCTTCCTCCCCCTGGACCCACGCACGGATGTACCCCTGCTACATCACAGAAAGACGCTCAGAGTTCATGTGCTGCTTTGGGGTTGCCAGTTCCGTCTGTTATCTACCAGTTATATCTCTCCCTCCAGAGTCCAATTTAGCATTTGCTGTTACCATTAATCTATGCCCGGATATTCTCTTTCTCCTCTTCTATTTTCTTTCTAAGACCTATATAATCCATTTAAATCCCATGACCGTCGATGGTTGCTTATTATTTGCTGTTGTTGTTTAATTTTCTATTCTTTGTTGTTTACTATTATATATCTGGTTAGTTTAGTAGATTCACGTATAGGTTTAGTTTCATTTTGAGCCAAATCATTCCATATGCTATTCTTTATATCAATTGTAATATACAGAGGTGGGGACTCGAGTCACATGACTTGGACTCGAGTCAGACTCGAGTCATTAATATTAAGACTTTTGACTTGACTTGAAAAAATATTCAGAAACTTAGACTTGACTTGGACTTTTACACCAATAACTTGGGACTTGAATTGGACTTGAACCTGTTTACTTGCAAAGACTTGATTTTTTTTTTTTACCCCAAATCTAAATTTTAAAACGCATATTAATATTTATAAAGTGCGCCCCATTAATTTCATTTCCATCCTTCTGACGCAGACCGGCGTTACACCAGATTCTGTGACCGTCGAGTTTTGTGACCACAGGGGGCGCTATTTCACAGTTTCTGTTCAGAGGCACAAATGCTTTACGAATGCTACATAAACTATGCTGATGCACTTTCTTTACTTGTTTTGTTGGTGTCCACGAGCCAAAATATGACAGATGTTTATATTTACATTTATCGTCTCTTAATTACATAAATGTACTTAAACAAGATTTACCATCCCCTCACCATTGCAGCCAACAAAGAAATCATGAATGGGATGTACAGGTGAGCCTTTTTAAATGGGGTCACCAATTCTGACGGCAGCCATCAGAATATGTGACCCCACTGAATCTCCAGGTAACAATAGTAGCCTACACTGTGACCCCACAATAACAGAAAACAATGAAAAAATAACCCTAACCTTTTATTAATCTATATTTAAACATTTTGGTAAAAAAAACATATGGTAAATACATATTTTGGTCGATGGTATTAGGTCACTGCGCGGAATCAGAACTTAACCCTTTAGTAATTGTAACGTATTGAACAGGCAGAGAGGGATCCAAATGCGGAAGAACACCGCTTTTATTGAAATGAGACGCTGGTACAGAAACAGGCAGGTGAATCACGAGCACTAGGACAAGTAGCAACTGCGTTTTCTTGGCGTGGTCAGGACAGTCCAGGGTCATACCGGGGGAGCAGAAGTCAGGAGGTACAGAGGGACTAGGCAGGAGACAAGGTCGGGGACGTAAGCGAGGGTCGGAACACAGGAGAGCAGACAGGTAATAGAAAGGCTTGGTATGCGGCATGAGTCGGCAATACTTCGCGACTAGAAAGTGGAATGTGGGCGTTTAAGTAGAGATACAGGGGGGTGTGGTGATGAGCGTCAGGTGAGGCTGGTTAGGTGGAGATCAGGTGGCATCCCTTACAGTAATGAGACTGATTAAACCATATTCCACCTATTTCTGTTATCACAATATTGGTTCCTGAGCAATCCCCGTTCAGTGTATTCGCTACAGATTCAGTGCCCCATTCAGTGTATTCGCTACATATTCAGTGCCCCGTCCAGTGTATTCGCTACATATATCATATGCAGGGGAACAGGGTAAAGGTGAAGATCAGTTCCTGTGAGACACAAATGTAGTTGGGAAACATTTTGGAACTCAAGAATATTAAAAATGAATGAAACTATTAATAATGAAAACATGATGAGCTCCACAAAGCTCCATTCATAATGTACAGACTGGTGGAAAGACCTGGCGAATTTAGACATAACATGAACACAGACAGATAATGAAAGGGCCTCTACATGCTGCTGGATGAACTGTGGATGTAGGATGAGACTGTAAAAGGCCTCATTTGATACATTTGGACATTAGGGCTCCTCGGAACCCTGGAGACAATCACGTTGGGGAGTGACTCAACTGTCCACTAACGTTGATCACCTAAATGGGACCTGTTTTTCTCTTCAAGTGATAATGAAGTCTGCCTTCTTTGTTTTATTATGTTTTTATGACTTTGTTGCTGGTTTGTTTAAGGATTATTCAGTGGTACTAAATATAGGATCCACAAATATTTACTTCCTCCACATATGCCAGAAGAGAGGAGGGGGAGAGAGAGAGAAAGAGAAAGAGAGAGAGAGAGAGAGAGAGAGAGAGAGAGAGAGAGAGAGAAAGAGGAAAGTGTGTGTGTGTGTGTGTGTGTGTGTGTGTGTGTGTGTGTGTGTGTGTGTGTGTGTGTGTGTGTGTGTGTGGTGTGTGTGTTTGTGTAGATGATCCTGACTGTCTGTTTCATTTTCTCCAAAAAACTATATATATGATGAGGAAAAGACTTTTAGTCTGATGAAAGAATCTTTGTCTGTGTAAATGTGTCACTTACTGTGGGTCAGAGGTCACAGGTCCACTGCTAAATATAGGAGGATCAATCATGGACCTGTCACTCTTCATAGACACACAGCTGGGTACTGGAGATTATTCACTCTTCATAGACACACAGTTGGGTACTGGAGATGATTCACCCTTCATAGACACACAGCTGGGTACTGGAGATGATTCACTCATCATAGACACACAGCTGGGTAGTGGAGGTGCTGCTCTCTTCACCCTGATGAACATGAGGAAAGTGTTGAGTAATTACGTCCTACACTACATCTCATTTATCTTGAATATTCCTTCTTCCTGTTTCCTCAGATTAAGTGCTGATGTAAAGCTCCTCACTTTGGGTCAGAGGTTCCTCCTCCACTGCTGGAGTTATGAGGCTCCATCATGGAGTTGTTCCTCTTCACACACACACAGCTGGACACTGGGGATGCTGCTCTCTGCTCCCTGTCAACAGTTCATCATAAAGAGGAGGAACAGAACACTGAAACACCAAAGCAATGACAAAATTGACCTAAACATATGATTAAGAACTAAACATAAAAAAATCTGTCCCATGATCCCAAACAAGAAAAGACTGAAATCAGGATGGATGGACAACTGAAACAGTGATATTACAATACTGATATTAACTGGGTGGGTGGACGACCGAGGCAGTGATGATGGCAGAATTCAATAATGGTTAGAAATTCCACTAAATATATAATAACCCTAATAACTGTCACAGTACAGCCCCTGACCCCTCCCTTCAGGTATGTGTATGTGTAATCTGCGTATGGTTGTGTCCATATATGTACTTCCTTTGGGTGTGGTTCAATGTGCGCATGTTCATCTGTCTCACCTGTGTCTCGTCTCGTCAATGTCCTGCTCGTTTATTTTAAGGTATATATATGTATGTCGACGTCGTGTTAAATTGCTCATATTTGTTGAGTCTGTTTCGTGTTGTGTCTAGCTATGTTGAGAGTTAATACATGTTAACTGCTAACTGGGCAGCTGTCAGTAAATAAAGTCTACTTGTTGAATGCTCATTTCATCATCCTGCCTACCTCTCATCATTACAATAATATTCAGAACACCTTTAGGATTCAGTTTAAAAACACACAAAAATCTTTGTTTTTTAATGTAAAGATTTTTTTTAAAGTTAGTCATGTCAATTAAATCTCTCTGTCATCTTACAGCTCCAGGTCCCTCCCCTTGGGCATGTGTAGCCGTTGTCAGACGGTGTATCTCAATTCAGGGGCTGCAGCCCACGAAGTGCGCATTTGTAGGCCGGTTACGTCACTGCGCCGCGCCGAGGCTGTCCCAATTCGTGGGCACCTTCTTATGCGGCCAACGAATGTAGCCTTCAAAACCCTGAAAACGAAGGATGCATCTGAGTATCCTTCGCGTCCCACCATATCCCAGGATTCATTGCTCTATGAACAATAAACAGGCGGAGTCTAGTGTACGGGCCGAAGAATTCGTTTTTAAATGTCGGTATTTTTAAAATATGGACATTTATACTGCAGTGAGATGCTAAATAACATGCCAGTTAATAATGATATTGCAGGTAAACATGTGCTTTGAGTATTTACTAAAGAGTAACGTTTATAAAAATACATTGAATTTTGTTATGAAGTTATACTTCCCGCCAAACATGTGAATACATGTTCAACGCATTTTCTTTTAGGCATTTGTGGGTGATGTGATATTTGTCGGACAGTGCGCTAACACGTATGTAACGTAACGGGGCAGAGTGTGGTCACGCAAACATACGTCTTGCGAAGATTAGACTGTCTCATTTAACAGCCGTGAGATGCAGCCTACCCGGCCTTCGAAGTGTGTGGCCACCGTGGGCTGCGGTCTACGCGGTCTACGTAGGCTGCAGCCCCTGAATTGAGATGCAGCCTATGTCTGGTTATGTCCATGTATTTCCTGTGGGTGTGGTCTAATGTGCGTGTGTTCATCCGTCTCACCTCTCGTCTCACTGGCTCGTCTCGTCAACACTTGGGTCTCATTTATTTCAAGGTATTTAGTGTGCGTCTGTAATGTGCTCGTCTTTGTCAAGAATCTCTCCTCATTTCGTTTTGTGTCATATATGTTAGTGAACGCTACTTTGAGAGTCCAAAGATACACCATGCAGGGCCAATAGGCAAGACTCAAAGAAAAACCACATCAATTCTGACATGCTCAATCTCACGCCAGTGATGGGTCAGATAAAACCCAGCTATGTCTGAAATAGTCTGTTCTGTCACTCCTTGTGTAACTCATGCTCAGATGATTCACTCATTCACTAACCCCCACACATATGGTTCACTCATTCGCCCAACTCCCACACATACAGTTCACTCATTCAATAACCACCACACTCTTTAAAGTGGGAGGTGCACTACAGTGACACAGGGCAAATAATTATGACTGGAAATGCTGTAACTACATCATTTTGGGCACATGCTCTCTCACACCAGTTGTAACACCTTGAACTAATGTACTTAACTCTAAGGCTAATCCTAGATCTCACCCAGTTTAGATGACCTTAACCCTGACCCTATAACTAGTTCTCCCCTCTTAGTTTACCCAACCCCAAACTCTCCTAACCTTAACCCTAACCCTTACCCAAACCCTATCAATAAATCACCTATCACTAACCACAACCCTAGACCTCACCCAGCTGCACTGGTACTCAGCAGGTTCAATGTGGTAAGGTCACAGACACAGTGGGCTTGTTTGGAGTCAAGCCTGTGTGTGTTGGCACAGTCGGGCAGTCATGGCTGGAATCTGCAATACAGTTCACACTGGACCATGAACCCTTCATAGCTTTCAGTTTCTCTGTTATAATCCTTTGGAGTGGCTATCGGGAAACGCACCACTTTCAAGAATTCTGAGCACATAACACAAGTTGGCTTTTAAAACCTTTCCATATCAACCTAATTTGTACATAATGATAAAGCTAGACGAAGATGAACATCGTGTGAAACCAGTGTTTCCAAGTGAAAATAAGCTGTTTTATAATGGCAATGTTTTCCCTTCACATCTCTCAAGGTTTCTGTCATAAACCTCAGGAGTGGCTTTCAGGAAATGCACAACTTCATGCACAGCGATATCAGATAGAGATAAGAACAGCTCAGAGCGCTGAGACAGCAGTGATGTCACAATAGAGATAAGAACAGCTCAGAGCGTTGAGACAGCAGTGATGTCACAATAGAGATAAGAACAGCTCAGAGCACTGAAACACCAGTGGTCACAATAGAGATAAGAACAGCTCAGAGTGCTGAAACAGCAGCTCAGCGTAGACGAGGCTGGAGCAGCACAGGTACAGACACAGCTACAGACACAGGTACATGCTTATCTAATCAGGAGGGCTGAGGAACACCCAGCAAAGGTACAGACACAGGTACAGGCTTCTCTGATCAGGAGGACTGAGGAACACAGCACAGGTACAGACACAGGTACAGACACAGCTACAAACAGAGGTACAGACACAGGTACAGTCTTCTCTGATCAGGAGGGATGAGGAACACAGCACAGGTACAGATACAGGTACAGGCTTCTCTGATCAGGGGGGCTGAGGAACACAGCACAGGTACAGACACAGGTACAGACACAGCTACAGACAGAGGTACAGACACAGGTACAGTCTTCTCTGATCAGGAGGTATGAGGAACACACAGCACAGGTACAGATACAGGTACAGTCTTCTCTGATCAGGAGGGATGAGGAACACACAGCACAGGTACAGATACAGGTACAGGCTTCTCTGATCAGGGGGGCTGAGTAACTTCCATTATACCACAGTTAGTTCCGACCCTACAATGTGATTGGCTGAGAGGCGATCTAGGAGTGCCGATATTACATGTTATAGCACTGTAACCGAAGCTCTCCATGTATTACTCCGCCACAAACAGGTAACCTAGCAACGAAGCAGCGTTTACAAGCCAAACAGCGCAACTACAAACAAGCAGCAACATTATCAAAATGAATTACAGGGAGTTCGTTAAATCTATTGGCTTCGAAAGCATTTGTTTCGATCTGAAACTGGAGGATGAAGCTATAAATGACCAGCCTGATTCCTCCAATGAGCCAAGGTTTGTCACGCTTACAAACAATGATTTGGATGAGCTGGAAATTCAGAGAAACGAAGTTAATACCGTAAAACAAACGTCCTGGGCTCTTAATATATTTACATCCTGGTTAAAAAGCAATGACATTGCAGTCGATTTTAGTATTATCAACAAAAATGAAATGAATCAGCTTTTACGCCGTTTTTATGGATCCGTCAGAAACGTGAAGGGAGTGTTATATAGCATCAGCAGCTTCGTTGGTTTAAGAGCTGGACTGAACAGATACCTGAACGAACATCCGATCAGCCGTGGATGGACAATAATTGTTGTACTTTATTTTTAATAAATTCAACTTTATCAATAGTTGTTTTTGTGTATATTTACCTCTATAATATTTATTGGGTAAGGCTATTCCAGTGTTGTGTAAGTTTAGCAGCGAGCCATTGAATGGAACTATTTTAACTGGCGGAGTATTTTACCAAACAGGTCGTATTTTCTCATCCTCTTTTACTCAAAATCTTTCAATAAACAGCGATAATGGAACTGTGGTATAATCGCAATAATACACTCGAGGTTCGTGCTATAACGGGTAATATCGGCACTGCTGTGCTGATCTACGGCACTCGGCCTGCGGCCTCGTGCCTACGACCGCAGCACAGCAGTGCCGATATTACCCGTTATAGCACTCCCTCTCGTGTATTATTGCGTCAGTATAGGAGGCCTGGGGCCTCATGTACAAAGACTTGCGTGGATTTCTTACTAAAAATTGGCGTACGTACAAATCCAGAAAATGTATCAAACTTTGCGTACGCCGGAATCCACGCACATTTCTTTTGTACATCCCAATCAACGTGGAATTGAGCGCACAGGGTGACACGCCCCCCTATAATTATGCTAATTCATTTAAATTTGCCCTGCACCGGAGAAGTTTCCTCTGATCTATCACAAACCATGTCTAAAGGAGGAAAGAAGAGGAACTTCACCGAATGTGAAGTGGAGACACTCCTGAATGAGGTAGAGGTGTGGAAAAAATGTTTGTTTGGCACGTTGTGGCATTACGGCAAAGCGCAAAAGGTCTGAGTGGGATAGCGTGTGTGAAGCTTTAAATGTTGTGGAGTCAGAATAATGCACACTGGCAGAATAATATAATGCACCTAAAAAATATCAGTGATGCGCTCACTAGCATCAGCAACTCAATAAAATAATTGGTTAAAAATTGCGCTGCGCATTAATTTGTCCTGGCTCTGGGTTTGCTGGGTGCTTCACCACCTCTAACAATGGCACGGCATACCTGTGCGCAACATTGTGCAAGACCCCACATGCCCTCACAATACGACACACCTTCTCTGGCCGATACACGAGCATCCCCCAGTCCTGTCCAGCCAGCGCCACCGGCTTTTCAGCTGCTCAATCGCCCTCTCCACGACTGACCGGGTGCGAGAATGGAGAGAATTGTATCTGCGCTCCCAGTCAGTCTGTGGATTACAAAGGGTTATCAGCCACGTCTTGAGCGCGTAGCCGCTGTTTCCTAAGTAATTTAATAATTACCAATGTTTAAAATGAATTATTCTAAGCTGGAAATGTAAAATGCTTTTATTTAAATGCTTCAAATGTGTTGCTTACCAAGAAGCCACCCGTCACACACTCTGCTAGCTTGTAATCTTATCCCAACCATGCTGTTTGTAAGGATGTACGAATTATTGGGTTGATCCAGGCCAACGTGCCACTACATTAGTAAGGAACATTTTTGCATCACAGATTATTTGCACGTTTATGTAATTAAAGTGCTTTCTATTCACATAAGCAAATTCCTCCTGAGATGGTGCCTTTCCTCCTGAGATGTGTGTGCAGTCGATTGCTCCGATTACATTAGGGAAACCGGTAGGGGTGACCTACAATAGTCGCTGATTCGACTATAGTCGACTATACCCCCTAGTCGACTATGAACGTCATAGTTGAATGTACCATTTTACCTGCATGGGGGTGCCCAAGGATACAGCTAAGCATTAGTTGTTACATGAAATGTCTTTGTTTTCGTTATATATAGCCTTTTGTCAAATTTCTGTTAATAAATATTTTTAAAGTGACCCTAAATATCACGGCTGTTTTACAAGAATGCACATAATAGGAGGGTTAAATGATGTGTGTGCATTAACAATAGGCATCTTCCTTACTACACATTAATAAATCACACCCTGCAGTTGCACAATCCAAATGAGTGGAGCTGAACACACTACAGAATATGCGCAGCATCTGCCGAGATTATAATGGCTACTAAAAAACTTCAAAAGTATTTTGAAAAACATAAAGATGAATCAAACAAAGTAAAGTCCAAGTTATGTCATCAACGTCTTTCATTTCGCACAGCAACAACCAACATGGCATACCATTTAATAAACGTTTGTCGTTTCAGTCGTGTCGTATCGTCTCGTCGCGGTGCGTCTCGGCAAGTAGGCCTATAAACATTTTTTGTTGTTGTTTGCTTTTAAACCACGTTACTTGAACCGTTACTTGTATTTTTTTGCTGTTGTGTGGCAATGTTTTTATATTTTCAGGCAGGCATATTTTATTTTAAATATTTTTGACATTTTGCACAGTGCCTGTCTGACAGTTCGATATGCGCAATGCGCACTGACGGTTAATGTTCTCTAAGGTTTCATAAAAAAATTAATAAGTAAATAAATAAAAGCTGAATAAAGCCAACCTACCGTGCTTATTCATTAATCTGAGTGTTTTAGGTTTTTACTTTGAAGAGGAAAAAAGTCCTGAATGAGAACGGGATCCCGTTTAAGGTGCTCCAAATAAAAAAAATAAAAATAAACCCGATTTGATTATTAGTCGACTAAAGGGAAAAGCTGACGAATCAGATTCGACTATGAATATCCTTAGTTGAATACACCCCTAGAAACCGGCTATCGCTGCAAATTGCGCTTCAATGTTTGCCTGGTCAACAGTTTCATATGGGAACTTTATATACCTAGCTGACATGCAGATGATCCCATCCAAAAAAAAAAAAAAAAGCTGGCATGGCCCGGCTCAAAGATGACTGGGATATCCCCGACCGGTCTGCCAGTTCTCTTTGAAACGTCGCCAGGAAGCTGAGCGTTGTCGCTGGCAATGCGCGACTCCTCGCGTTTCTCTCTCCAAAACTGGACCCAACTCAACACAAAAGGACAGTTCTTGGAAATCTGAAACGGCTTATAAGCCAGTCATCATCATGGGCCAAAAAATCATAATGGTCATGGAAAATGCGCTCTCGGCGTATTCCGCCATTAGCAATATCCTCCAGTAATGCCAACGCTGCCATCTCCAGCGCAACATTTAATGCATGTTTATATAACTTAGGCTAAGTGGAAACACGTTGAATGATTATTTCAGTAAGGCAATTAAATTGTCTGATTAATTTACTGTTTAATTTTCTCATTAATTTACTTTATTTTACCCAATAAGGGCTTACTACAATGTGTGCGTGAAGGATATCTTAATAGTTGTAATTTCAATGCATCACCTCTAAGTGTCGCTAATTGACGAAAACACATTAGAAACATGTGTACGCCTGAGGTGAAGGTGTTGTGGGTGTACGCACTTTCTCACGTTCAAATCACATTTCGTACATCTGACCATTTGTGTGAAACATAGCGTACGCAATGTTTTTGTGCGTACGCACTGTTCGTACATGAGGCCCTTGGACATGTGGGCTTACATAGTGGTTGAAACAACAGAGTGTAAAAGAGGTGCAGGTGAAATGGATAAAAAGATGGTGATTGGGAGCCGGGCTAGAGAGAGAGGGGGAGAGAGCATGCGTGTGTGTATGTCTATGTATCCCTTATGCCGTGGTGGATGTTGGGACCAGGTATTTGTACATTACACATCAATACAATAAACTCAGACATGCAAACAGCTGGAGAGTCTTCTGTTATGATGAGTCCATCCATCCATTATCTGTACCGCTTAATCCCAATAGTTGGGGTCACGGGGGGCTGGAGACAATCCCAGCATCTCCGAGCAAAGGTACACCATGGGCAGGTCGCCAGTCCACCACATGGCCAACACACACGGGCAATTTTGAGTGATCAATCAACCTAACACACATGTCTTTGGACCGTGGGAGGAAACCGGAGTACCTGGAGAAGCCCAGAGCAGCCCAGACCGAGAATCAAACCCAGACTGCCCAGACTTGCTGTGAGGTAACAGTGATACCAACACACCACCATGCATCTCTTCTGTTATGAGCAGTGGTACAGTTAATTCAAGTAATGATGTTTGTTCACATTAGTGTACATATATCACTCTGTTATGAACAGTATGTCTTCCTGTCTTAATCTACTATAAATACATCACCACATACCCCATCACACTCTCACCTTAAAGAACGGAATTGTATTGTTTTACTTCACAGGTTTCCAGATGCAGGACGTCTCCCACTGCTCCACTGCTGAAGTGTTTACTGAGTTATCAGCTGATATTTACCTGAGCAGTATAACTTAGAAGGGAAATAATACTTTACCTTAACTCATACAGATCTGCACTGGTAAACTCCTCAAGCACTTCACATAATCCTGTACCTGTGTGAGAGGAAACATCCTGAGATCAAAGGTCACTGCTGTAGTGTCACTGTCATATAAATACATTACACTCTCCTGATCAAAGGTCACTCCTGTGGTGTATCACATAAATACATTAGACCCTCTTGATCAATAGTCGCACATGTGCTAGAGGTCGCAAATAAATATATTACACACCACAACCCTCCCAAAGATCACACCTGTACTGTAACTTTAAAACAAACACACTCCAATCAACCTGTACTGTAGGTCTTGTGCATTAATAATCATAAAATTATTTATATAATTTTAACAATATAATATATTTTATACTGCACATCTAAAAATAATTTGTTTCTATATTTTTCTGTGTATTGAGAGGGAATGACAAACTGAGCTTTATTGTGCTCTTTGGTCTCAGGGAGAAACTGTAAACATGTTCCAACCCAGCTAAATGTGGCGAGCAGGACTAACAAAAACCCCCCAAAAAAAGAAAAGTGCACGACTACACCACCTAGGGGAATTTCACCCCAAGGAATTACACTGAGGCAAATGAAAGCCTCAGCACAAACTAAGACCCTTAAAGAAAAAGGACACACAAGTTCAAAACCACTGGACCAGAGAAGTAGTTCCAATTATTTCTTAAAAATATAAAAATATAATTTTGAGCAACTCTTTATAAAAAATATAAATTCCACAGACTCACATTGACAAGTAAAACAAGGAACAGGGCTGCGGCCTTGGTAATTAAGAGGGGAGCTAGGGGATCACCTCTATACTATACGCTCACTGTGACCACACCACACTTCACATTCAATACTCTCCGCTACCAAACCCGTGCACGAGATTCCACCACCTGGGACATCTGCCTCTGTCTGGCCTGCAGCTCCTGCCCTGCACAAACAATCAAATAATTACACAAAACCAAGACAATGCGAGGACCAATAAATAATCAAACAAAAGAAAACTTCCTCACAAACACAACACAATTCTCAAACACATAAACAAACGCTTTGCAGCGCAGTTTGGCACCAACACTATTTAACGAAATCACAAAAGAAATCACAACGCAAATCACTGCAACTGAATAAAGAAATAAAACCCACTCACTCAACCAAGTCAAACATGTAAAACTATGAAAAAGGTCGCCGCCAAACCAAGCCTAAAAACGTAACAGGAAAACAAATAGAAAACACAGGACACACGATCACTCGGACAACGTGAATCACGAACGCCCCCAAACAAAACACAGCACAAAACAAAACTGAATAAAACGAATCAAAGCAAAACAAAACAGCAGCACTGCCGGCTACTGGAACCACGCAGCAAACTATCTTTGGGCGAAAGTCTATAATGCTGTTGTCTTCTTTCCCCCTTATGACTGGAATCCGCTCATTGCTCCGACAGCCACTGCGAATTCTTCAGAACAGCGTGATGACTAACAAAGGAAAATTAATTAAAAACAAATCCCTTCATTAAGTGCCGATAATCAGCAGGCCTACCTTACCTAACCAGGTTGTTCTCAAAGGGCATATAGCAACTGCCCACCCGTGGTAGATCAGCGCAGTAATTCTCATGACGCGCCCACCGAACTGTGACGAAACAGCAGAGCATGTTAGTTCTCAGCGCACCGCACTCACCGATAATCAGACGTCCAAAGAAGCGCCATACCTTGACGGTATTAAGTTGGTCCACCATAGGAGGCCAGGACCAACAATAACTTGGCACCATTAACACTAGAGCTCCTAGAGAAGCGAAAATTTTCACAAGGCTTGGTAAGGTCCATGTAGCCCACTCCCCTGCTGTGAAGGGATTAACGCCCATTGTCTTGGTAATGCGGTGGAAGCGGCTCACCCCCAGCTCATACACCTGCCAAAGCCCTGGCTCTCCCCCAAGCTCATACGCCTGCCAAAGCACTGGCTCACCCCCAAGCTCATACGACTTCACGAAAAACTTTTCAAGGTTACAAAGTCGGTATATGTTACCGATGCTACAACAAACAGCGGAAAATTTGTAGACTCGTGTTTCAAAAGTTACAATTCAAGCGCACGTAGAGACGACAAGTTTCTGTAATGAGTCCCATCAAACTATAAAAATAAATAAAATTGTTTGAATCTTGCTCTTGTATATTTCCTATACTATACTGTATAATATTTGTTGTAATCGAACACTTTCTGATTCCGCGTTTGAATTCGCGTTTGAAAAGCTAAGAAATTATTAGGCGCAATTAGCTTGATGCTAATGTTATATAGGAAATCTCATCATATGGCTAGCGGAAATTAGCGTGATCGCGTTGCATCACTGCATCACTGATAAATATTGTGATCTAAACAGCAGGCTGGAAAAGGAGAGGAAAAGACAGGAAAACAAATTCATGTGCTGCAAAACAACTTTATTCTGATCAAATATGGATGTCTATTCCGGGTTTCTTGAAGTGGAATGTCCATTCCGGGTGTGGTGAAGTGCGACTCTGGAACAGAAAGAAGAGATTATTGGAGATTATAAAAAGCGATAGGAGATTATAGTGTGTATGTGTGCCTCTTGTGCTCGCAGTGTTTTTGAACTTTCCTTTCCATGATGTCGACAGGTGTAAGTGCGTCTAGTGCTCGCGGGGTATTTGAACCTTCTGGTCCATGATGGCGATGCCACACTGAAGAACAATTCAAAGTACACCTTACATTTTGAATAAGATCTTTCAGAAGACAAAAAATATGTACCACCACATATACTTATCAACGTACCTTCATGTAGTTGTAGCTAACACTTGCTACACCGCCAGGGACCCTCGTTCTTACATTTGCGGCAGGTGTACTTGCCGCATTCAACACACACGTTGATGCTGTGGTTGCGGTTGCAGTGTGACTGCACTTGACACGTGGTCGTCTTTCCAGGTGAAGGCGAAGGACGTGGCGTTTTCTTCAACTCCTTTTCCTGTAGATGACGATGACGAAGTTCCCCAGCAAGAGCATATAGAAAAACTCTCCTGCTCTCTGTGGACCCCGTGCATGCTGTGTACAAAACATGCGCGTTCATCGCTGCCAGGTCAAGTATGTTATAAAACACTGCAACGGGCCACCGGCGTGTTCCTGCGCGCACTGTGTATGAACGCACCTTCTGATCCATGATGTCAACGGCGCACTGCAAAGAACAATTACAAAGAAGTACATGTTATATTTTGAATGAATTCATTCATGTATAAATTGATTCTGCCATGCCAACACATATGCATACCTTCATCCGGTTGTAGTCCGTCACGGTGTTTGGCTTCTTTTTTCTGTCGTCGGCAATCCTCACGTGCGTGTGCATAGTGCTGAGAACGCAGACGACTTTATTAGCCTTGGGGGCATACACCGTCAGCAGCGCATCATGTGATCTGTACACCTCTGTTGAAAACTTGTCACGTCCCTTGGTGTTTTTGGCTTCCGTGGGAATTTCCCGTCGAATCTTATTTATTGTCCCAAGCAGAGTTGTGTTGGCCTCCAGTAACTTTTCAGCCAGTGAAAGAGATGTGAAGAAATTGTCCGTGGCTACAGTTCTTCCCTTGCCCAGGTATGGCTTCATGAGTTTCATAACCACATTCTCGGACACTCTTTCACCCTTGGGACGATCGGGGTCCTTTCCCAGATATGGAATTGCGTTGCACATGAACTTCGTCTTCAAGTCAGAAGCAACCCAAAACTTAATTCCAAATTTGTCCGGCTTTGATGCAATGTACTGTGTGAACGGACAGCGAACCTTGGTAGGAAACAGCTGCTCGTCGACTGTAAGATCTTGACCGGGGGTGTAAGACAGGTTGCAATTCTTCACAAATCGCTGCCAGATGTCCGAGATCGCAGCAAACTTGTCGCTCTTCGCACGCTCCGCACGGGTGTCCTTGTTATCAAACCGCAGGTACCGCATAATTTCCTGGTACCGGTCCCGCGGCATTGTCTCCTTGATCGAAGGCACAGCGAACATTGCTGACCAACACTCCGTCATGGCTCCAACAGGAGAGAGGACTGCTCGTAGAAAAAGGATGGCTACGAACGCCATCAATTCACTGACCGAAAAACTCCAGGTGCGGTCTGTTCTGTGGGCTTCATGGACTGTGCAATCGGTGATGAGTCGCAGCATCTCCATGTCGAGCAAACACAGAAAACTCTGCAGCCTACTTGTGATCCTACGCTGTATGAGTAAAAATAAATAAATGACGCAAGGTTAATTACACGTACGAAATATCAGTCAAACACAAGCATAAACACTGCAAAGAATATTACGTTACTACGTTGTATGAGTAAAAATAAATAAATGAGTTGTAGAAGCTAGACTTAGACTAGAGGGAACTATTTGTGAGCAGCAGGGTGTCATGCCAAGAAAGAGCACCACAGATGCCAACTTTGCTTTGAGGATGGACAAGTACCGGTAGGGTTAGAAGGAACTCCAGAGTGTTGTCTGCTTGTCAAAGCAAGCTATGAACAAAAGGGAAAGATCTGACTTATTTTTATGTTCCCTCATTCCATACATGGAAAAAACACTACCACACTGGCAAAGGATGCTGGTTTGCGTTATTTTTAAGGAGGCTGCTGGTCTAATGAATTTACATTTCAACACTTTAATAATAATTCAGACGAAATTTCTTTTAGATCCAGGGTTCCATAGGGTAAAAGAGCATGGCCAAGACTGCAGATTGACGACATGACTTCAGTGGTGTATAGAATTTCTCTATGAAAAGAATGAATGGAGTTTTTCTAAAGATTGTCTGTTGCATCCTGTGGTAATAAAAAATTACAAGGTCATTAAAGACTTGTAAGCTAATGCTACTGTGCACTGAATTTATTATTAGATTGGCAGTCTCCTTAAAAACACAATACACACATTTTATTACTATGCCATTAGGGGTTCACGATATGGACTAGAATTGCAATGTGCGATAACATTGTTGGATATCCCGATATCGATGTGAAACACGATAAATTAAGATTAAAATACAGAAATGTAATGTCTCTCTGAACAGCAACACGTTAATTTGTTTTGTTTTTTACTGTCTAATGAAGCCAGATTAATTCCAAATATTTTGCAGGTTTATTCAACAATAGATGAAATCTAAAATTAGATAACACGTGTACAAGTAATAATAGTGCATTTTGTGCAGTGCAAGGCTGTGCTCTCTCAACATTAAGTAATAATAAATAATAATAAAACAAATGAATAAATACATAAGTAAATAATAGAAAAATAAGGTTAAAAATAGATTAAATAAAACACAAACAAAAGCTCTTTTCTGATAATAGCACAAACTTATTATAGCTAGAGCTCAGCATCACAGAAGCAACATAGCCAACATAAAAGCACAAAAACTTGCAGTTTTTTCAAAGTTAGGTATACTCTGTAAAATGCTGTTTGTCTGTACAACCTAAAAAAAGACAATAAAAGTATTAGGGAAACCGGCTATCGCTGCAAATTGCGCTTTAATGTTTGCCTGGTCAACCGCTTCATATGGGAACTTTATATACCTAGCTGACATGCAGATGATCCCATCCAAAACAGCTGGCATGGCCCGGCTCAAAGATGACTGGGACATCCCCAACTGGTCTGCCAGTTCTCTTTGAAACGAGCCAGTCGCCAGGAAGCCGAGCGTTGTCGCTGGCAATGCGCAACTCCTCGCGTTTCTCTCTCCAAAACTGGACCCAACTCAACACAAGAGGACAATTCTTGGAAATCTGAAACGGCTTATAAGCCACTCATCATCGTGGGCCAAAAAATCATAATGGTCACGGAAAACGTGCTCTCAACGATTTCGGCCATTACCAATATCTTCTAGTAATGCCAACGCTGCCATCTCCCAAGAACTCCAGCGCAACATTTAATGCATGTTTATATAATCTAGGCTACGTGGAAACACGTTGAATGATTATTTCAGTAAGGCGAAAACACATTAGAAACATGCGTACGCCTGAGGTGAAGGTGTCGGGGTGTACACACTTTCTCACGTTCAAATCACATTTCATACATCTGACCACTTGCGTGAAACATAGCGTACGCAATGTTTTTGTGCGTACGCATCGTTCGTACATGAGGCCCCCAGAGGAGCAGATAGCACTCTGAACTCTGCTGTGTTTTTCTTGGGATTGTCTTCTGGTTTTAAGGTAGGCCTTGGATTACTTTACTTTCAGCTTGATTCTGCTAGTCTGTAGTCTGCTAGTCTGTAGCACTTGACAGTGGCGTGCACACATAGACATCAGGTGGTGCTAAAGCACCACCAACTCTGCCCTTTATCAACGAAAGTGCCCTTTTGAAACTTCAGTTTAAAAAAAAAAAATATTATTATTATTATTATTATTAACATTTTACTGAGGTCGGTTTAAAATGATCTTTTGAAAACCTGAGCGATTAAAAACAATGCCCTGAAGTGAGCCACCACCTCGCACACACCCGACCTCTCTCTTCCTGTCACACCAGATGCGCTGCAGCATCAGTTCAGTTCAGCGAGGTGAAGGAAGCGTCTTCAGCACAGCACACACGGTCACAGATAGACTTCTTTTCCCATGCCCCACCAGCCAGGTCACATACACATCAATCAAATCGTACCGTTTGCCCTCTAAGCCCAACGTGAAATCATTTTCTTGTGCAGTATCAAATCAATGATAGATAACATGAGGACGACCACATACAAATAATTAAGAAGAAGATCTAAGCGTTTGGGGGCGGAGAAATCATATATAAAGACGGCATGCTCAAACACTTGTTGGGTCTCTGATGTAAATGTTAGAATGTGAGATCCCCAGAGATATCTCTGTTTTAATAAAGGCCTTTTTGTTATTGCTATAATTTTGGTATGGTGGTTCCTGCTATCTCCTTCCCATCAAACGAACACGCTGGGCTAAGGTGGTAGGTAGAAGTAAAGCCCTCAACAGTTGTTTGTGAGCGTGTTCGTTTGTTACACCTGTGCCTTGTCTCGAGGTCACGTGGGTCTGTGTAATTCACCTATTTAATGTGCGTTCGCGCGGTGTCTAAAGTTTCGTGCCTGTGTGAGAACTGTGTTTTGCTGTTTGCACTCCGCACGGAGCTTCGTGTTTATGTTCACTATTAAACGTTCATCATTGCACAGTTTGACGTTCGTCGTGCCTCCTTACCGAGCGTCACATGCGCATGCTCACACATGCGCACTTTATTTTATTATTTTGTAATTATTTTTTTTACATGCGCACTTTTTTTTCACACACGCATTTTTTATTATTATTTTTTTCACACGCGCATTTTATTAAGCTTACCTACATCTACGTTTTTGAAAATGCAAAAAAGTTTTCCAGTGATGGCGCCAAGGCAAAGGGCATTACACCAAAAATTATGAAACTCGTTGCATTAGACGATCAGCCGTTCTCTGTTGTAGAGGATGCGGGATTTCGTAGGCTAATAGAGCACATTGAGCCCCGTTATGTTTTGCCGAGCAGACGACATTTCTCAGAAGTGTGTTTACCTGAGCTGTTTAATGTTGTTGCAACTCACGTCACATTTTTATTAGAGAATTTATATTTATCTTTCAGGCCAGTCAGTTATAATTAAATTTAACTCGTATAAAATACATATATTTATCCTCTCAGATAAAAATGGTCTGCAAGCGAGTTAAATTTAATTCGTGGTCGGCCGTTGTCAGCGTTATCGCCGTTAACGGCCCACCACTAATTTTATTTTATAATATGCATTACTGTAATGTCAGTGCTAAATAAATATTTTCAAATCAAATTTTGTAATTGATTTATTATTTGAATAGGAATGCCTTGATTTTAGTGAGGTTAGCCATAAATCCAATGTTACTAATAAT
This sequence comes from Brachyhypopomus gauderio, assembly GCF_052324685.1. Taxonomy (NCBI): domain Eukaryota; kingdom Metazoa; phylum Chordata; class Actinopteri; order Gymnotiformes; family Hypopomidae; genus Brachyhypopomus; species Brachyhypopomus gauderio. Next base: position 54,785,970 of record NC_135211.1, read on the forward strand.
TGGCATAATGCATTTCGGTGTTTCGGTTTTCGGCTTTCTGCCTTGGTTTCCTCATTTTCGGTTTTCATTTTCGGCTAAGAATTTTCATTTCGGTGCATCCCTAATCACCACATACCCCATCATACCCTCACCTTAAATAACAGAGCTGTAATGTCTTAATCTACTATAAATATGTTTAACTGAGCAGAATATCTTAGAAGGGAAATAATACTTTACCTTAACTCATAAAAAATTACAAGGTCATTAAAGACTTGTAAGCTAATGCTACTGTGCACTGAATTTATTATTAGATTGGCAGTCTCCTTAAAAACACAATACACACATTTTATTACTATGCCATTAGGGGTTCACGATATGGACTAGAATTGCAATGTGCGATAACATTGTTGGATATCCCGATATCGATGTGAAACACGATAAATTAAGATTAAAATACAGAAATGTAATGTCTCTCTGAACAGCAACACGTTAATTTGTTTTGTTTTTTACTGTCTAATGAAGCCAGATTAATTCCAAATATTTTGCAGGTTTATTCAACAATAGATGAAATCTAAAATTAGATAACACGTGTACAAGTAATAATAGTGCATTTTGTGCAGTGCAAGGCTGTGCTCTCTCAACATTAAGTAATAATAAATAATAATAAAACAAATGAATAAATACATAAGTAAATAATAGAAAAATAAGGTTAAAAATAGATTAAATAAAACACAAACAAAAGCTCTTTTCTGATAATAGCACAAACTTATTATAGCTAGAGCTCAGCATCACAGAAGCAACATAGCCAACATAAAAGCACAAAAACTTGCAGTTTTTTCAAAGTTAGGTATACTCTGTAAAATGCTGTTTGTCTGTACAACCTAAAAAAAGACAATAAAAGTATTAGGGAAACCGGCTATCGCTGCAAATTGCGCTTTAATGTTTGCCTGGTCAACCGCTTCATATGGGAACTTTATATACCTAGCTGACATGCAGATGATCCCATCCAAAACAGCTGGCATGGCCCGGCTCAAAGATGACTGGGACATCCCCAACTGGTCTGCCAGTTCTCTTTGAAACGAGCCAGTCGCCAGGAAGCCGAGCGTTGTCGCTGGCAATGCGCAACTCCTCGCGTTTCTCTCTCCAAAACTGGACCCAACTCAACACAAGAGGACAATTCTTGGAAATCTGAAACGGCTTATAAGCCACTCATCATCGTGGGCCAAAAAATCATAATGGTCACGGAAAACGCGCTCTCAACGATTTCGGCCATTACCAATATCTTCTAGTAATGCCAACGCTGCCATCTCCCAAGAACTCCAGCGCAACATTTAATGCATGTTTATATAATCTAGGCTACGTGGAAACACGTTGAATGATTATTTCAGTAAGGCGAAAACACATTAGAAACATGCGTACGCCTGAGGTGAAGGTGTCGGGGTGTACACACTTTCTCACGTTCAAATCACATTTCATACATCTGACCACTTGCGTGAAACATAGCGTACGCAATGTTTTTGTGCGTACGCATCGTTCGTACATGAGGCCCCCAGAGGAGCAGATAGCACTCTGAACTCTGCTGTGTTTTTCTTGGGATTGTCTTCTGGTTTTAAGGTAGGCCTTGGATTACTTTACTTTCAGCTTGATTCTGCTAGTCTGTAGTCTGCTAGTCTGTAGCACTTGACAGTGGCGTGCACACATAGACATCAGGTGGTGCTAAAGCACCACCAACTCTGCCCTTTATCAACGAAAGTGCCCTTTTGAAACTTCAGTTTAAAAAAAAAATATATTATTATTATTATTATTATTAACATTTTACTGAGGTCGGTTTAAAATGATCTTTTGAAAACCTGAGCGATTAAAAACAATGCCCTGAAGTGAGCCACCACCTCGCACACACCCGACCTCTCTCTTCCTGTCACACCAGATGCGCTGCAGCATCAGTTCAGTTCAGCGAGGTGAAGGAAGCGTCTTCAGCACAGCACACACGGTCACAGATAGACTTCTTTTCCCATGCCCCACCAGCCAGGTCACATACACATCAATCAAATCGTACCGTTTGCCCTCTAAGCCCAACGTGAAATCATTTTCTTGTGCAGTATCAAATCAATGATAGATAACATGAGGACGACCACATACAAATAATTAAGAAGAAGATCTAAGCGTTTGGGGGCGGAGAAATCATATATAAAGACGGCATGCTCAAACACTTGTTGGGTCTCTGATGTAAATGTTAGAATGTGAGATCCCCAGAGATATCTCTGTTTTAATAAAGGCCTTTTTGTTATTGCTATAATTTTGGTATGGTGGTTCCTGCTATCTCCTTCCCATCAAACGAACACGCTGGGCTAAGGTGGTAGGTAGAAGTAAAGCCCTCAACAGTTGTTTGTGAGCGTGTTCGTTTGTTACACCTGTGCCTTGTCTCGAGGTCACGTGGGTCTGTGTAATTCACCTATTTAATGTGCGTTCGCGCGGTGTCTAAAGTTTCGTGCCTGTGTGAGAACTGTGTTTTGCTGTTTGCACTCCGCACGGAGCTTCGTGTTTATGTTCACTATTAAACGTTCATCATTGCACAGTTTGACGTTCGTCGTGCCTCCTTACCGAGCGTCACATGCGCATGCTCACACATGCGCACTTTATTTTATTATTTTGTAATTATTTTTTTTACATGCGCACTTTTTTTTCACACACGCATTTTTTATTATTATTTTTTTCACACGCGCATTTTATTAAGCTTACCTACATCTACGTTTTTGAAAATGCAAAAAAGTTTTCCAGTGATGGCGCCAAGGCAAAGGGCATTACACCAAAAATTATGAAACTCGTTGCATTAGACGATCAGCCGTTCTCTGTTGTAGAGGATGCGGGATTTCGTAGGCTAATAGAGCACATTGAGCCCCGTTATGTTTTGCCGAGCAGACGACATTTCTCAGAAGTGTGTTTACCTGAGCTGTTTAATGTTGTTGCAACTCACGTCACATTTTTATTAGAGAATTTATATTTATCTTTCAGGCCAGTCAGTTATAATTAAATTTAACTCGTATAAAATACATATATTTATCCTCTCAGATAAAAATGGTCTGCAAGCGAGTTAAATTTAATTCGTGGTCGGCCGTTGTCAGCGTTATCGCCGTTAACGGCCCACCACTAATTTTATTTTATAATATGCATTACTGTAATGTCAGTGCTAAATAAATATTTTCAAATCAAATTTTGTAATTGATTTATTATTTGAATAGGAATGCCTTGATTTTAGTGAGGTTAGCCATAAATCCAATGTTACTAATAATTGGCATAATGCATTTCGGTGTTTCGGTTTTCGGCTTTCTGCCTTGGTTTCCTCATTTTCGGTTTTCATTTTCGGCTAAGAATTTTCATTTCGGTGCATCCCTAATCACCACATACCCCATCATACCCTCACCTTAAATAACAGAGCTGTAATGTCTTAATCTACTATAAATATGTTTAACTGAGCAGAATATCTTAGAAGGGAAATAATACTTTACCTTAACTCATACAGATCTGCACTGGTAAACTCCTCAAGCACTTAACATAATAATCCTGTACCTGTGTGAGAGGAAACACCCTGAGATCAAAGGTCACTCCTGTAGTGTCACTCTCAGATAAATACATTACACTCTCCTGATCAAAGGTCACTCCTGTGGTGTATCAAATAAATACATTAGACACTCCTCATCAATGGTCACACATATGCTAGAGCAGTGCTTCCCAACCTTTTTCTTCAGGGACCCATATTTTTACCATTGTAAGCTTTGGTGACCCAACCAAAGTTTTTCCTTCTTCACCTCTTCATTTAACTATTGTAAACATTTAGGCAGGCAACAACACAAACTGAGTAGGACTAATAATTTGTAATATTACCACAGAATTTAATTTCACTTTTTTTTTTTTTTTTAATCTCCTTGTCATTTGACTGTTGTAAACACAACTTAACCCAGGCAACAACATAGAAAATGAGGAACATATAATATTACCAATTTCAGTTTTTTTTATGTTTTAATCTCGTTTTCATTTGTCTGTAAACACAACCTAGTCCAGGCAACCTAGCTTTTAATGAGAGCTCTGCCACTGTATTTCCTGAGCCAGTGATTCGATGTCTGGCGTGACTTTGATAACAGCCAAACGAAAGTCGCTGTGCACATCCAGTCTATTGCGTGCCTTTATTTTGATGGTGACCAGAGCGCTGAAAGCCGTCTGACAGGTATGTTGTGGCAAATGGCAAGATGAATCTGGTTTAATGTTCTGTGGCCTGTTAGCAACAAGAAGCTCTTTTTTTTCTTAGAAAAAACTCCTTCGGTTTTCCCACCGTCTCCGGATGTTTTGTGGTCTGGTGTCGCTTTAACTTGCAGGGCTTCAAACTTTCATTCGCCAGTTTGTCACGGCAAAATATACATTCAGCTCGAACTTTAGCGCCCGCACGAAAGGGAGTCACGTGATACGCTCTGTTTCCTGCGAAAACGTATTTTATTTTAGTTATCATTTTATTCCTCAATTCGTCTTCGTTCAAAAACAGAATAAATGTTTAATGTAGCACTTAAAATGTGTTGCTTCTATGCATACATTAATTAAATGCTTTGTCATTTATTCAAAATGGGCTATATATGGTATTAAAATTAAACCCCTTAAAATCAAGAGGGCGTTGCGACCCTCCGTGGATCTTTGGCGACCCATAGGTTGGGTCGCGACCCATAGGTTGGGAACCACTGTGCTAGAGGTCTCAAAGAAATACATTACACGCCACAACCTTCCCAAAGATCACACCTGTACTGTAACTTTAAAACAAATACACTAACCCTCCAATCAACCTGGGGTGGGTTTCCCGAAACGTTCGTAGCGCTAAGTACTTCTTAACCTCGTACGTTTCATACGAGGTTACGAAGTACTTAGCGCTACGAACGTTTCGGGAAACCCACCCCTGTACTGTAGGTCTTGTGCAATAATAATCATAAAAATATTTTTTATAATAACAATAATATATTTTATATTGCACATCTGAACAAAATAATCTGTTTCCATATTCTTTATGTGCCTTGAGAGGGAATGACAAACTGAGCTGTATATGTGCTCTTTGCTTTCAGGGAGAAACTGTAAACATGTTCCAAGACAATAGAAAGAGAAACTGTGATCATGGGAGAATTCAAACCAGCCAATCAGACGCAGTGTGAAGGTTCCCTGTCTTTGGAGATCTTGCAGCACAGTGCAGTGTGCTCCTCTAGCAGGAAGTAAGATCTGAATTCTAAAGCTAAAGTTGGTTATATGATTTCTCCACTCCCATCACATGAGACACTCGTTGCCCCGCCCCTCACCTCCTTCACCTTTTACATCCCTGATCTGGTTTGTTTTGTCTGTGTGGTAAGAGAATATTTCTCTTTTAATTGATACATCCTGGTATCAGTTTTTTTTTTACATTTTTCAGTATCCATGGTGTTAACCTTGCATACAATCTGCTCCTGCTCGGTTCCCTGCTCCTGTGTGTGTGTGTGTGTGTGTGTGTGTGTGTGTTGCCTGCCTGTGGCCAAAGTGTTTCATCCTAATCTCACAGGTGTCTCCTGGTATTCTGCTAAGCTCCCTCGTGCACGAATTTTAAAAAAAATAAAGAAAAAGTAAAAATCAAGTAAGAGAGTATAGGGCCACTGATACTAGGAAGTGTAGGATTATAAAAATCTCAATCATGCTTATGGGGACGACCACACTAGCGTAAAGGGAATAAATAGACCAGATAGGGTCATTATTCACATAGGAGAAATCGTACTGGTACGTTGAGAGAATAGACACCCAGCACAGGGAATTTGAAGTGATTGCAGCACCCACACAGACTAACAAGAGAATCAACAGAGCTTAAATAGGACAGACTAACAAGAGAAGGGACAGAGCTTAAAAATGACAGACTCACAAGAGAAGGGACAGAGCTTAAATAGGACAGACTAACATGAGAAATCAACTGTGAAGAGGTGGGACTGATAATCACAGGGTGGAGTTACTGAGTTACTCCCCACCCTATAGGGAGTTTTCCTCGCCACTGTCGCCTTTGGCTTGCTCATTAGGGATCTGGACCCATATGATTGTAAAGCTGCTTTGTGACAACGTGTGTTGTGAAAAGCGCTATATAAATAAATTTCACTTTGACTGAATGGAAGGAGGGACAGACAGGCATGAAAAACACATGGGAAGTATAAACAGGGAAAGGCTGGGCGGGGCTAGAGGGACCAAACAGACAGATTGACAGGAGAGGGTGGAGCTCAGCATGACACCCTACACACACACACACACACACACACACACACACACACACACACACATACGGAGAAATATGCACCTTGAATACTGACTCCAGTTTGTCTTTAGAAATATATACAGGTTTCTTTTGGGCACTATGGTCAAAAAGAACAACAGATTTAATAGAAAATATACATTTTATAGACTTGAATACATGTTACATTCGTGAACACGTTACATTCATAAATACATGTTACGTTCATGCTACTTATATTGTAGTTTACTCATTTCACACTAGAGGGCACAATTCATCATCCTCCTTATACCCCGTTCATTGCTGATCAGTTTATGACCACAGCACCATATATTCACAGCATGAATATATATATTCATATACAGTGCCTCAAAGTAGTATTCAACCCCCTGCAGATTTTGCAGGTTTACATATTTGGAGATAACTTAGCCTTGTGACATTTAGACTGTAGATCAGCATGGATGTGTGAAATGCACTGCAGCAAAAAAATATTTACTGGAATACCTTCACGGTTATGCCTGTAATGTTGATCAACAAAACGTAGAATTAGACTGTAGAATCATTAATGAACTTAATGTGTAAGCACACAGAGATATTCAAACTTGCATAACGTTCCATTTTTAAGTAAACCTCACCAATGAATGAATTCACTTCAGCATTTTATGAATGAACGATGAATTAACTTGTGGCCTTGAAAAAAGATATGGATCAGTCCATTTGTTTTTATTGATTCATCAGGCCTCATAGTCTTTCAGCCATTCGGGAGGCCTCCACTCTCTGGCCAGATGCACTCGGTCAGCAGGCTGATTCCTCTCAGGTGCACGTGCTTCAGCTGCTGCAGTCGTAGGTTGCTCTGAAGACGTTGTCACAGTGTCCTTGTTATCGGTGTGCTGATCTGGTGGCTTCACAGCTGCATCAGGCACTCGTGTAAGCTGAGAAGAATGCCAGTTCTTTCCGTCGGCCAGTTTGAACGTGCATGGTCCCACTCGTTTTTGGATTTGAACTGGTTGAGTGAATTTGGAATGACCTTTGGGAACATGAGTCTGTTTTCTCACCCGAACTTTGTCTCCTACTTTGAAGGCCGGTGTGTGCGCCCCCGTCTTTTCATCACAGTATGTCTTCACCTGTGACTGGTGGTTTGACACCCGGTGGTGCACTTCCCCATCCTGGTCAGAGCAGGGCGGCAGTGGCATGACGGCAAGCTTGGTACGCATCTTACGACGAAACATCAGTTCAAAAGGTGACACACCTGACATGGCATGTGGTGTTGCACGATAAGTGTGCAGAAAGTCTGTCACTGTCACTTTCCATGGTGCATTTTGGACAATTGCAGCTTGCACCACACTTTTCAGCACTCGATTAAATCTTTCCACAGCACCATTGGATGCAGGGTGGTACACAGACACTCTGGTGTGTTTGATGTTGCATTCAGCAAGGAATGTAGACAGTGCAGTGGAGATCAGTTGTGGACCGTTGTCTGTCACTACATACTCAGGGTTGCCATATACATACATATACATACAAATATATTTGTATAGCGCTTTTCACAACACATGTTGTCACAAAGCGCTTTACAGGATTTACAAGTTTTAACAATACTATGGGTCCAGATCCCTAATGAGCAAGCCAAAGGCGACAGTGGCAAGGAAAAACTCCCTAGATGGTGGGGAATAGGAAGAAACCTTGGGAGGACCAAGACTCAAAAGGGAACCCATCCTCCATTGGGCGGCCCGTAAACACACAAATTACACAAAAACAAAAATTATACAGACGAATACACAAATCACAAACAAATCACACAATCAGGCTAAGTATAAGGTAACTAGAATGAAAGTTCTGGGTGTTGATATTGTCAATGTAAATGTCTTGTGATGAACGCCAGGTTTTCATTCCGTGTCTGAGTGATGATACTGGTATTGTAGGCTCCGACTGCAGTGTTACTCCTGTTGCGCTTAACCTTTTCTTACCTTAGCGCAGCGTGTTCGTTGATTGCAAAAGAAAACATTACCAGTCTTGTCTTTATCCTTTTATTAAAAAATACACATAGGCCTATTAATTAATTTAATACAGAGATCTCTGGAGAGCTCACATTACCTAATCATGTCACCCCATGTGCAGCTCTGAAGCTGTCTGCTCTCTTCACCATTATATATGCTTTCCTTCCTAAACATAGGAACTGCACATTCCATTGTTCAACCTACAGCTGTCTCTATTCTGGAAGCGAGGTCTTACTACCTGGCCTTACCACATAAGGTCACAGTGAGCCTCCTCTCACACATCCCATTTTAGCCTACTGCAAACGCATAGAGTATTGGAAGGCACACAAGCGCTTACACCGTCATTCTTACTAACAAACAACTTGATCAATAATATAATGTAAGCAAAACATATAGTGATTAATATTAGAGATTTGATTAATACTTTATGACTTCTCAAAATATATGTGAATTATGATAAGCTGTTGATTCAATACTGTAATGTAAACAAACTATGAAGGGATTAAGATGAAAATCACAACAATTCCCCCTTTTTGATCTCAAAATAGATCAAACTTTTAAGTTAATCCAAAACTACCTTTTCATCTTCTGACTCCAACTATGACATCATACCCAAACATCTTTGTGGTTCCTGCTTCTCAATCTTACTGCTGATTAAGCTTCCCACTAAGCTTCTTCTACATTGGAATACAACATTTACCTGTAATCATAAGTCAAAAGTATTCCCACAGAAGTTAACACAGACATAATAAGACAGTCAATTCAATTATCTGCTGTCGTGTCCATTTAGTATAATCTGATCCATGAATGCCTTATATCTTAATTTCTGACGTATTTTCCAGTGATGGTCCCAGTGTTGGGGCAGGTCTAAACCATACTATGTTTATCCTAATTAGGCCTAAAGGGTCTTAACACAATTGGCCCACTCCTATTACTAGATATACGGTACACAACCTATACTAGAGATGTGCTAGTACTCCAGATGAAAACATCCCAATTCTATTGATAGAATAACTAGGTTCTTGGTACGATGTGCGTCTCTCTGAAAAATAATGCTTACCTTTGAACTTTATTATTGCTAAATGGCCGTCCCAGCCGGCCAGTAGTATGGTTATCAACTCCTAAAGCTTTATGTGAAACTCTCCAAGGGATCTCAGTTATGCAGCTACTATTACAACAATATTGGCCTTGACCCACCATGGATCCATATGCACAAGGGGCAGTCCCCTGTAAGGTCCTTTAACATGTTGTTAAATACTAACAATCACAATGCTACTACTTTCAATGATAATACAAAAACATATAGACAAATAAACAATGTTACACAAGGCCTGTAAAACAACATTAGACAATATTACTAAACATCCAAATACATCACAAAACTTTTACTGCAGCATCATCTATTCTTCTGCCCTGTTGGAGGCAAGATTATCTTCTTATCCCGCGAAGGAGGTCAGGGTGGACTACCTGGATGTACCTCCGCTCTCAGGTGTTATTTTGACCCGTCGTTTGAGAGCTCCGTATCTCTGCGCGCTGATTCTAATGCTCAGCACCGGCTGAGGTGGTACCACGTTTCTCCTTTGCCCTTCAATCTGACAGAGTGTGATGTTCTCTTTAGTGGCCTTGCATGAACTGGTCCACCTGGGCTCTGACCACTTTCTTTTGATGACCTTAAGCAGGACCCATTTGGTGACAGGTCCGTTGGTTCTGACTCCTCTCCTTGTACCTGGACAGAATAAGCTTCACAAATTACTTTTTTAGTTCACTATAACCTTCCTTGTACGACCCCGAGTGTACCTGTCAGGTTTCGCAAGCGCATTGGGGGACCCCCGAAAACTTCTCACTGTCATGAGCTCAAACGAAGTGAATCCTGCAACAAAATTCACTGAAGATCTTCTGGCCAACCATATAAATACCTTTGTGCACATACCTTTACCTTTACCATTATACTTACCATTTATAATCTCCATTTTAGCCTGAGATTGAGAATGATAAACCAACCCACATTTGTGTCTCAAACCCAAATTTTGTTCCACAAATTTTAGCTCCTAGCTAGTAAAATGCATCCCATTATCTGAGTACACTTAATTTAGTATACAATGGTGCAGTATCCAGTAATTTTATCAACATTCTGCAGACTGACCTAGAGTCCTCTGCCCTGGTGGAAATGCTTCTACCCAACCTGAGAATTTATCCTCAGTCACTAACAAATTCCTTAGTCCTCATATTGGTATTACCATACCCATGTAGTCAATCTGAACTTCATCTCCTATATTCATTGTATTTTGTACAGAACCTTACATATGTGTATTTGCTTACACAATTCTCTGCTGCTGTAACAATGCAAATTTCCCCACTGAGTGATTAACAAAGAATTATCATATCCTATCTTAGCTCCTTTGGTCCAGGGAGCCTGCTCAGACCTTTCCTTAAAGCATGACAGCTGTTATGCATATTTCAAATATTACATTCCTCTGTCCAGTCTGGTATTACATCAGTATAGGTGCCATCAGTTAACCAAAATTTTTCTTAATTTATTTCTACCCACATGCTACCCTGTGTGCCTCAGTTAACACTGGTTTGATCAATAGATTCTGTAAAATTAGTTTCCCATTTGGTCCTTTCCAGACTTCCTTATTTCTTACCATATTTACTCAGCAATGCTATTTTATTTTAATAATAAAACTTTTATTTAAATGTACTCTATTTCTTAAATTTTTTTTCTGGGGTCAATTTTTCCTGTATTTTACATAGCTCTAGGTCCTGTGGTCTGCCTTGCAAACCATCTAATGTGCTCCTATTTGCCTCTGTCTCTCAGCTTACCCCCTTTTGTTATCATGTCACTCTGTACGTACAACCTCTGATTTATGCTGTGTGCATGGTGTTTTCTAACAGGTGTATCTCCCCCTTTACAGAAATATCATTCAGGAATGTATTTCAGAAACTTCTAAAAAGAGTAATAAGTTTTAATCAGTAATTTGCTAAGTCCACTGCCTGTGCCAAGTTGTTTTAGTTTAATAAGTTAAATTAAACTTTAATAAATTAAATTTAAAATAAGTCTTTCTTTGAGATGAAAAATACTAGTCAAATGAAGTTATTTTAATACACTAGTTATTACAAGATTTAAATTAGCTCACCCTCAGAAAGTTAGTTGTTACCCGATGCCTTGTTGTACTGGATTTCCTCATCATGCTTACCTACTCCTTACCCATGTGACCAGGGTGTGAAGATAATTAGATGTGTGGAGTGGCTGAATCTCCCATTATCTACCTGCACTGCTGCGCATGTCTCAGCTTTGCAGGGTTGCCGCCCCTCAGGCCCCAGTACATAACCTAGTTTACCTGATCCTCTAGCTGTTCCTCAAATTCCTCCCATGAATTGGATCCCCTCCTATGTCATAAGACAAAATAACAAACTGGGTCGGGTGGCAGGACAAAGGTTCAATCAAAGTGATCTGGCTTCCAAGAAATGAACTGGGAGTGGACGCCCCTCGCGGCTCATGAGTGAGGCTTCAGGAAACCCCTGTAGATAGCAACCGTGGAGGCCAGTCTGTGGACTTCAGGTGCATCAGGTGTCTGCTGTCTGTAAACAGTGCATTTGTAATGTCTCTTCCACAAGTTAACAGGTGCAGTCTTTGATCTCAGGAACCTGTGTTTAGTGGCCTGCTGACCACATTGTACAGTCATTTGAACAGTTCTGTGCAGACTTTGATATTCTCCAGCCAGAAATGATAGTCTTTGAGTACCGCCAGTGAGGGACAGCATAGGGTTTGCCGTAGCTTTGCTGTCCGAGTTCTCATCAGGGCCCCGCCATTGCCCTGGTACTGCAGAAGGGTTTGGTGCTGGACCTCTGACCTCTGGCCCTCCTCCATCCTACGGTTCTGTGGGGACTCTTCTTCGCTCAATGACTCTCCTGAACAGAAAGAGAACATCCACCCCACCTGCCACAACGAAGTTGCCAGGATCACTGTGACCTTCCTTGCCCCTTCCCAAAACCCCTTCCTCTAAAATTTAGGTTAAACCCATACTGTTAATACTACTGCATAAAATAATACACTTAGGGGACATATTGAGGTCTCTGGGGCGGATCCCCTGTGCTCTGAGATCTTTTAGAGTGCAACAGCTTGCTCAGAGACATTTTATCTCTGCACAGCTTCAAGAAGAGTTTCAACATCTTCCTGTTTAGATCTGCTTTTTTTTAAATTAAGAAACTCCAACTCTGTTCTAATTGCCATCTTACTTTCTTTATTGCAATATTATCTTATAATTTGTCACTCTATTACATTCTTTTATTATGTTTGATTTCTTTTTATCTTTCATTTCTTTTAACATTTCACTTTTTGTCTATTCTATAAAACACTGAGTTGCATGTACGTTTGAAAGGTGCTATACCAATACAAAGTATTATTATTATTTAACATTTAACATTTCCTAGTCACTTTACCTGGCATCAGGTTTCTCATATTAAACTGACAACATACAGACCTATTCCAAAATTAGAAAAATATAGAAACATTGATTATTATTCAAAAAGCTACTTTCCTGGATTATATTTTTAAGGCCCACAGTGTAAACGATTTCAAGTATTTATTTTTATTATTGTTATTATTATAATACTTAACACCACAAGTCTGCCAGAGCCAAGCTCTCTAGCTGCTGTCAGCTTGTCCAGTTTTAGCTATCCAAATACCTCACCGATTCACTGACATGTCTACCTCACTCGAGTCACTTCGCTGTGTGTGTGTGCTATTTATAACCACTCCATCCAAGTCTCTTTTAAAACGCAGTTTACACTTCACCCCACGGCATGCGTTCCCTTTTTTAGCCTTAAATACTAATATCCAGTGTCAAGAGTAACTCGCGCGTTTTAAACTCCACGTCGTCGGTTTTTATCTATTTGTACGATTCCTGTTTTTACATTAATTCCTGGATAACTTAGTTAGTGGGCATTACCGAGTTTAACTCATACGGTGGCTGTGGTGTATCTTCCTGAATATCTGCTGTGTAGTCCCCGCTCATTCTAGTTGATTATGAACAACCCCCAAACAGTATTTGTACATGTGTCACAGAGCTAAATCTTCTCCGCGTTTGATAATTTTGCGAGTTAAACGTGTGCAGTTTAGCCAATTGGTCTATTTTGCGGCAATGTAACAATTCTCGGTTAAGAGGCGGAGGCAAATACACGAATGAAATGTAACCTTTTGCTTGCTCGTCTGCTTGTCTAGGCACACTGTCCCTACACAACAGGTGCGCGCGCTGAGGCATTTCTCAAGACGTTCAACTAAGATTGATTACTTAGTTACTAAATACAGAGGCGGGACAAAACCCATACTGTCTACAAACAATCCTAACTTCAATACTAAATGACTTAACCTAGCATTAAGATATAAGAAATTATGAGGAAATTAAATACACCCACTTACAATCAAAACTAGAACACCTCAGACAAAGCACATACTACGCTATTTGTTAAGCAACGAAGGAAGAAATATATTATATTATAATATATGCAGGACCAAACCAAAGGGGAAACCTGAATAAATTAAATACGAATGAGGGAGGAGTCACATATTACATACGAGACTCTAAATGTTTTATAATTAATTACATCTGAGGACACACGGTTCTGTGTTGGTCACCCATACTGTCACATAACAGCCAGCCCTTCAAATATCACACTGCTTATGATATTCTTCAATATAAATCACTTTACTAGTCACACTCATCTGTTCCACTAAGGTATTCCATACCCTTAAAACTAACATTATATTCTACTTAAAACCATTTATAAAACTTGCATTTTCCTCACCAGTTACATACGTTGATAAAAACAGATACTCACCCGGAAGTTCTAAATATAGAACGAAAGTTCCGTTCTGACACCGTGAGGTTTTACCATCCTCAATCAATTCAGGTGCATTATCCGGCTTTTTGCTTTATCGAAATAATATTAATTTATGGACTCCTCAAGATCCAAAGGTTAATATCAATACCTAGCTAGCAAGACTCGAACTTGCGTAGGTCTCGTTCCTCTCGTCAAAAGAACGGATCGGCCGCCACACCACGGAATAAACCTTAAATAAAAACTTGTTAGTTTTCATTATTACACAAAAACTTGTTAGCTTTTATTTTGCCGGTAGGGACTTAAAACCCTTTTCCAATGGGACTCTTACCCATTTCCATAGTTACATATACTTTTACCTTTTTAGACAAGACTGGATTTAATTTAGAATCATCCAAGTACTGTCAGTTCACCACAATTTAGTTGCAATTCAAATTTTGCAGATTTGTTTTAACAGGTTCTGCTTTACCACTATTGTTGTGCCGGCACGGTCAAACTGTCAGTCATTAGATGAAAAGAAAAAAGTTTCAAATTATTTTGCAATCACGTCGGGGCTCACCAAAATGTTGCGCTTAACCTTTTCTTACCTTAGCGCAGCGTGTTCGTTGATTGCAAAAGAAAACATTACCAGTCTTGTCTTTATCATTTTATTAAAAAATACACATAGGCCTATTAATTAATTTAATACAGAGATCTCTGGAGAGCTCACATTACCTAATCATGTCACCCCATGTGCAGCTCTGAAGCTGTCTGCTCTCTTCACCATTATATATGCTTTCCTTCCTAAACATAGGAACTGCACATTCCATAGTTCAACCTACAGCTGTCTCTATTCTGGAAGCGAGGTCTTACTACCTGGCCTTACCACATAAGGTCACAGTGAGCCTTCTCTTACACACATCCCATTTTAGCCTACTGCAAACGCATAGAGTATTGGAAGGCACACAAGCGCTTACACCGTCATTCTTACTAACAAACAACTTGATCAATAATATAATGTAAGCAAAACATATAGTGATTAATATTAGAGATTTGATTAATACTTTATGACTTCTCAAAATATATGTGAATTATGATAAGCTGTTGATTCAATACTGTAATGTAAACAAACTATGAAGGGATTAAGATGAAAATCACAACACTCCCCAGGTGAACCTCGGAGAAGAAAGATATGTGATTTGGTAAATATGTAACAGATTATTCAAATGCCAAACTAAACAGACAAGTCTTTAGTCGAGTTTTAAACATTGAGACTGTGTCTGAGTCCCGAATAAAGGCAGGAAGATTATTCCACAGTTGTGGAGCTTTAAAAGAAAAGGCTCTTCCACCTGCTGTGATCTTTTTGATCCTAGGAACAGTTAATAACCCTGCATCCTGCGAACGAAGTGAGCGTGCTGGGTTGTAATGATCAATAAGTTCACTAAGATAATCTGGAGCTAAGCCATGCAGTGTTTTATATGTTAATACATGTATTTTATAGTCAATACGGAATCTAACTGGCAGCCAGTGTAATGACGATAGTACGGGACTAATGTGATCAATTTTTTTAGTTTTAGTTAAAACTCACGCTGCTGCGTACTGGACTAGCTGGAGTTTGTTTATCGATTTACCAGAACATCCAGCTAGAAGACTATTGCAATAATCTAGACGAGAGGATATGAATGCATGAATTAGTTTTTCCGCATCACTAGTATTTAATATGTTTCTAATTTTAGCAATGTTGCGTAAGTGAAAGAACGCTACCCTAGTTATATTATTAATGTGTGAATCAAACGAGAGATCTGGGTCTATTGTGACACCTAAGTTTTTTTACCCCTGCGCTGGGGGTTATAGTAAAAGAATGTAGATTCAATGCTACATTACGTATCTTGTCTCTCGCTGCCCTAGACCCAACTATTATTAGCTCTGTTTTTTCTGGATTTAGTGCTAGAAAGTTAGACGCCATCCAATGTTTTATCTCTTCTACACACTTCTCGATTTTACTGTTTACACCTAAATCATCGGGTTTAGCCGATAAATATAGTTGGGTGTCGTCTGCGTAGGAGTGGAAACTGATGTCGTGCTTATGCATAATCTCGCCTAAGGGTAACATGTAAAGTGTAAATAGAAGTGGTCCTAGGACTGTCCCTTGTGGGACACCATATTTAACCTGCACAGATTTAGATGTTTTATTATTAACACTTACACATTGGAAGCGGTCGGTCAGATATGATCTAAACCAGGAGAGTGCAACTCCTTTAATAACTACTGTGTTTTCTAGTCGATCTAGCAAAATGTTGTGGTCTACAGTATCAAAAGCTGCGCTAAGATCTAACAGTATAAGGAACGAGATGAGCCCATTATCGGACGATATTAGTAAATCATTCACTACCCTGAGTAAAGCTGTTTCAGTGCTGTGGTTCGGTCTAAATCCTGATTGGAACTTTTCATGGATACTATTTGATTGGAGATAATGGTTTAACTGATTGTAAACTGCTTTTTCTAGAATTTTAGAGATAAATGGGAGATTAGAAATTGGTCTATAGTTGGCTAGAATCTGCGGATCGAGATTCTGTTTTTTAATCAAGGGTCTAATTACGGCGCATTTTAATTGTTTGGGCACATATCCTAGGTTAAGGGAACAATTAATAATATTAAGTAAGGGCCCTGCAATAGCTGGGAGTAGGTCTTTGAATAGACGGGTTGGAACTGGGTCGAATATACATGATGTGGGCTTAGACTAATTAATTAGTGTTGTGAGCTCTTTTTGCGATATAGGATCGAAGCCATTTAGCTCAGTAATATTTTCGGATGTGTAGTTACTAATACCTATACTACTGGGTTGGATTGGAGGTTAGGCTGTGATGCATTATGACTCTGTAGTCGGATAATATCTATTTTATTACTAAAAAGTTTAAAAAATCATCACTAGTGTGTGTAAGTGCCGCATTAGAACTAGTGTCATTGATATTTCTTGTTAATTTTGATACAGTCGCGAAGAGAAATCTAGGGTTATTTTTGTTGTTTTCTATTAGTGTCGAATAATATGAGGCTCTAGCTTTTATTAGGGCATGTTTATATTTGACTATGGCATCTTTCCATGTGATTCTAAACACTTCTAGTGAGGTGGATCTCCATTTGCGCTCCGCTGTTCGAGCTGCCTGTTTTAGAAGACGAGTGTGGTCGTCATACCATGGTGCAAGCTTTTTCTCCCTAATTAATTTTGTTTTAACTGGAGCTACACTGTCTAAGGTATTGCTGAGTGTGGAATAAAACTGTTGTGTTGCCTGTTCTAATTCATTGGGCTGCAGTGGCATAGTGTTCGGTAGCTCTGGCAGTACGTTTATAAATGTTGCTGCGGTGTCGGATGTGATAGTGCGCGTGGTTTTTGTATGGCGCATCTGATGTACATCGTATAAAGCTATTTCATATATCAGTAGGGAATGATCTGAAATGGCGTCGTTTTGGGGGATAATTGCCAAATGTTCAATGTTTAACCCGTAAGTAAGTATTAAGTCTAAGGTGTGTTTACAGCGGTGAGTAGGTCCTGTCACATTTTGGGCTATACCTACTTGTCAGTCCTGCCTCCCTCCTGTCAGTCTTGTCTTCTGTTTGTACTCTTATTTTGAAATTCATTGAGTCTGGTTTCAGTGTGTTTCTGTTCACTCCTTGTTTGTAACCCTGCCCCCCATTAGTGTTCCCAGGTGTTTGTACTTTGTTTGCCTTGATTTCCCCTGTATTTTATCCCTGGTTTCTGTGTAGTCTGTGCTGGTCATTATATTGGTAACATCTCTGTGGTTCATAGTTCTGTCCAGTGATTCCTGTATGTAAGTCTGTTATTGTTGGTTTTGGTTAACAGTATTAAATATGAAAGACTCTCTCGTGGATTTGACCCTTGCCTGTTTATATGACCCTGATTTTGGATTTCCCTTCAAAACACCTTGCTCTGCTCAGCACATGCGTCCACCTCCTCACTTCCAGCTGCCACAAACGTTACACTACTGAGTCTAGGATAGAATCGAACACGGTTTTCAGTGGGTCTGATTTATTTTCATAATGAATGTTGAAATCACCCACAATTACAAATCTTTCAATTGTTAGGACTAATTCCGAAAGAAACTCAGCAAATTCCTTAAGAAATTCTGAGTAAGGACCCGGTGGTCGATAGATCTCTGAGAAAACAGAGATCACAAAATATCTTCCAATGTTACCCTCATCTGACTCCCCATGATACAACAGTGACATCATAGCTGCTTGTCCCTGAGTATTCCTCTGTTCAATCACCGTGCTGATAAACCATCACACTAAGTTTCTTACGCATGGAATACAACAACAATTTTACAGTTACTATTAAGATAATAAAGGCCTTGACCCACCATAGACCCTCATACAGGGGGCAGTCCCCTGAATGTCCTGGTGAGACAAACATTTTATGGCTTCACATTCAAATCAAAATCAAATCAAATATATTTGTATAGTGCTTTTCACAACATATGTTGTCACAAATCGCTTTACAGGATTTACAAGGTTAACATACGGGTCCAGATCCCTAGTGAGCAAGCCAAAGGCGACAGTGGCAAGGAAAAACTCCCTATGATGGTGGGGAATAGGAAGAAACCTTGGGAGGTCCAAGACTCAAAAGGGAACCCATCCTCCATTGGGCGGCCCGTTAACATTCTGTTACATAATAATCATCACATTGGTGCCAACTTTAATAATAATGCACAAACAAACAAGAAACAAATAACAATAAACCAACAATAAACAAAGTAAAATAAACAATGTTAAACTAGGCCTGTGACGTGCCCCAGCTCTCGTTGTTTGAGAGCTCCGTATCTCTGCGCGCTCAATGGTTCTGATGGTCGGCACTGGCTGAAGTGATACCACATTTCTCCTTTGCCCTTCAATTGGATGGCGTGTGATGTCTTCTCAATGACTTGGTGACTGGTGGATCTGCTCATGGCGTTGATTCTCACTTCTCCTTACGCCTGGACAGAATAAGCTTCACAGACAGCTTTTTAGTGCATTTTACCATTATTTGTACAACCTTGTGGTTTTCCTGTCGGATGTCGCAAGCGCGTTGGGGGGCCCCCGAAAACTTCTCACTGTCATATGTGCTCATACGGAGTGAATCCTGTAACAAAATTCACTGAAGATCTTCTGGCCAACAATACAAACACATACATTTGTGCACATATCTTTTCCTTTATCCTGTGTTACCATTTATCCTTTCCAATTTACCCTGAGATTGAGAATGATAAACCAACCCATATTTGTGTCTCAAACCCAAATTTTGTTTCACAAATTTTAGCTCCTTGCTAGTGAAGTGCATCCCATTATCTGAGTACACTTAATTTATTATACAATGGTGCAGTATCCAGTAATTTTATCAACATTTTGCAGACCAACTTAGAGTCCTCTGGCCTGGTGGGAAATGCTTCTACCCAACATAAGAATTTATCCACAGTCACTAACAAATACCTTAGTCCCCGTACTGGTATTAACATGTCAGTGTAGTCAGTCTGGATCTCCTCTCCTGGCTCCTATTGCCCAGGAAACTTGCTTAGACCTGGTCTTAAAACACAAGTTATGTGCATTACAGATATTCACATTTTCAGTCCAGTCTGCTATTAAGTCAGTTAAGTCTCTCTCCTCTTTGCATTTTTGTTTCCATGGTTTCCTCCTCGGTCAGCCAATCAGATTCCTCCTCTTTCTCCCTCAGCCAATTAGCACAGGGCTTATAGTAGATCTACTTTAAGCTTATAGTAGCTTATAGTAGATCTAAGTAGATCAGGTTAGTGTTTGAAACATGGTGGCTGAAGAGTCATTAGAGTAATTCACAGAGTATCAGATGAGGTGGAGGAGAGATGAGGATGTGATGATTGTGAAGAGGTTTGTGGAGCAAGTTTGTTTCTCTACTTACATTATGAGGAAAAACATTCTCACTGCTTCACTGTACCCAGAGAAGACAGTTAGGAAACAGATCATTTATCAAGATTAATTCATCAGAGAAGAAATTCACTCAGTATACTGAGGTAGTAAAGACATTTTTGCTAGATATTTGTGTATATTGTCAGCGACAACAGCGCAATGCTGACAGATTTAATGCGCAATGCATTTATTTGATGGGTTAATCTGGAATGTGTTGAGTATGGGGGAGAGCATCTGCATTTTTTATTATAATGACAATATAATAATTATATGGTATAAATGAACAATTCACTTGAATGACCTTCTGAACTTTAATTGCGGTCATAGGATTGAAACAGTGCCTTTGCTTCAGTGATGCTTTTTAGAGGTTGCTGTAGCTTCAGTTGACCACCAGATGTCACCGTCACTGAAGCTTTCAAGCTTCTAATCACAATTGTTAGGAAAGTCTCAAGAGCTTCAAGGCGCATTGTGTGTGAAAGAGACACCTTGTTATCTAGGTGTCTGTGAGAGACAGACAGTCCCTCTTCTCTGGGTGCATGTGTGTGTGAGACAGAAAGTCCTGTTATCCCAGTTGCCTGTGTGTGTGAGAGACAGACAGTCCTTTTATCTAGGTGCATGTGTGTCAGAGAGAGACAGTCCTGTTATTTAGGGGTGTGTGCGCAACAGCATTATTATCTGGTCGCATGTTTGTGAGACAGAGACAGTCCTGTTATCTAGGTGTGTGTGTGTTTGAGAGAGACAGTCTTGTTATCTAGGTGTGTGTGTGAGAGACAGACAGTCCTTTTATCTAGACGCGCATGTGTGTGTGAGACAGACAGGCTGTGTTCGAAATAGCCTACTACATACTACTGGCGTACTGCTTGGGCCCCAAATCAGTATCCAGTATGCAGTATGCGAATAAAACTAATTTTTCCAGTATGTGAAACATCCCTGGATGACATACTAGTTACTCAAAATATTCCAGTACGTGAACAGAGCTATCTTCGTGGTGTACTGCATCCCATCATGCAACGCTACGTTCATGTGACCCCGTAGTATGCATACTGTCGCATACTGGAAACTGTACTGCATACTACTACAAGGACCAGTATGCAGTATCCAGTATATACTGAGTGCAGTATGCAGTATCCAGTATGTACTAGGCTATTTCGAACACAGCCGGAGTCCTGTAATCGAGGTGGATGTGCATCCTGTTATCTAGGTGCATGTCTGTGTGAGACAGTCCTGTTATCTAATTCAGTGTGTGTGTGAGAGACAGACTGACCTGTTATCTAGGTGTATGTGTGTGTGAGAGAGGCAGTGCTGTTATCTAGATGCATGTGTGAGAGACACTTATTTTCTAGGTGCATGTGTGTGTGTGTGTGTGTGTGTGTGTGTGTGTGTGTGTGTGTGTGTGTGTGTGTGTGTGTGTGTGTGTGAGAGAGAGACAGGCCTGCTATGTAGGTGCTTGTGTGTGTGTATGAGAGAGAGACAGACAGTTCTGTTTTCTAGATGTAGGTATGTAGTTTAAGCTTCGCTGGACAGAGAGATCTACGAGAGCGTTCAACCAGCTGAAGCAAGCGTTTGTCGACGTGCCGGTTCTGCACCAACCGGATCCTAACCGTCCCTTTATAGTGGAGGTAGATGCGTCGAACGTGGGAGTAGGCGCGGTGTTATCACAACGGCCGAAAAAGCATAGCTCCCTTCGTCCCATAGCCTTCTACTCTAAGAAGCTCACCGCCGCCGAGCGCAACTACGGGGTGGGAGACCGTGAGTTGTTGGCTATGCGGAAGGCGTTCGGTGAGTGGAGACATTGGCTAGAGGGAGCTAAGCATCCATTCACCGTGCTTACTGACCACAAAAACCTGGAATATATCAGGACCACGAAACGGATGAACGCCCGTCAAGCCAGGTGGTCTCTGTATTTCTCTCGTTTCAAGTTCCAGGTGACATACCGGCCAGGAGAGAAGAACCAGCGTGCAGATGCGCTATCTAGGTCCTTTCCTGGCAGCACGGAGTCGACAAGCGAGGAGCCGGTGCTTACGCCTGAGTGCGTCGTGGGAGCTTTGGAGTGGCAGATCGATCGGGAGATTGAGGCAGCGAACCCGCATCCAGGTTGCCCGCCGCACCGTAAGTAGGTTCCCCCCGCGCACCGTAGTGCCCTCATCAGCTGGGCTCATACGTCAGTGGGGACGGGGCACCCAGGGGTGTCAAAAACGGCTCAGTTGTTAGGGGCTCGCTACTGGTGGCCGGGGCTGCACCGGGACGTGCTGCAGCAGGTGGCGTCCTGCGCGGTGTGTGCGCGGTGCAAGGTGCCACACACTCCTCCTGCGGGTAAGCTCCTCCCTCTCCCTGCACCCAAGCAACCATGGACGCACATCGCTCTGGACTTCGTCACGGACCTCCCCCCGTCCGAGGAGAACACGGTCATCATGGTGGTAATAGACCGGTTCTCGAAGATGGTTCGCTTCCTTCCCCTGCGGGGCCTGCCCACCGCTTGGGAGACTGCGGATCTCTTGTTTCGGCACATATTCCGGCAGTTCGGTCTGCCTGAGGATATCGTGTCGGACAGGGGACCGCAGTTCACCTCGCGTGTGTGGCAGGAGTTCCTATCCAAGCTTAACATCATGGTTAGCCTAACCTCTGGTTACCATCCGCAGGCTAACGGACAGGTGGAGCGAGCGAACCAGGAGGTGGGAAAGTTTCTGCGCGCGTACTGCAGCGAGCACACGGACACATGGTGCGCCCTTCTGCCCTGGGCTGAGTACGCACAGAACTCCCTCACACATTCCAGCACGGGGATGACACCGTTCGAGTGCGTGCTCGGTCGCCAGCCGCCGCTCTATCCTTGGAACGCCGCGTCCTCAGACCAGCCCATCGTCGAGGAGTGGTGCAAGAGGAGCGAGCGGGTGTGGGAGGACACCCATCAGCGGCTGAGAGAGGCGATCCGGCGATTCAAGCGGAAAGCCGACCGTCGGAGGGGAGAGACCCCATCTTATCAGGTAGGGGATAAGGTGTGGGTCTCCACCGAAGATGGACGCCTGGGCAGGAGAGGTAAACTGGGGGAGAGATATGCCGGCCCGTACGTCATCTTGAGGCGGCTTAACCCAGTTACTTATCGCATCAGTCTGCCCGAAGACAGACGTGTGTCGCGTGCATTTCATGTGTCCGCTCTCAAGCCATACAGAGCGGGTGCATTGGAGAAGGCCTCGACGTCACGGCCGCCCTCGCCGCTGCAGTTGTCGGACGGACCCGCGTACCTCGTGGAGAGGTTACTGGACTCGAGGCGCAGAAGAGGTGGCTTACAGTACCTGGTGGACTGGGTCGGATACGGACCGGAGGAGCGCTCCTGGATACCGGCCTCTCAAGTGGTAGGCCCCTCCCTTATCGCCGACTTCCACAGGGAACATCCAGACCGGCCAGCTCCGCGGCGATGGGGAAGACCGCGTGGGAGTCGACGGGAGGGGTCCTTGGGGGAGGGCTCTGTCACGGTGAGGGGGCCGGGTCGCCACCAGAGGGCGCGCAACCCGGCCAGCAGCCGATCCCAGCACACACCCCCGCGCACGCAACCACTCCCACAGTCGCAATCTCCATCATACTGAGCACCTGTTTCTTGTTTACCTTGCACTTCTTAAGCCCGCAGGTCGTCTGGTCCAGTGCTGCACATTGCCACTACGAGCGTCGCTGATCCAAGAGATCCCATACACATATTGTGTGTGTTAAGAGCATTACTTGGGCATCACTGTGTTGTGTTTGCGCTACGAGCTTTACTTCAGCATCCCTGTATGTGCTACGAGTTTTACTTGAGCTGCCGTTTAAAAGCTATGGAGAATAAACGTCCCTCTGTCTCACCCACGCCTCCGGTTGCCTCTGTTCCGACGCCTTCGGCGTCACAATACTGAACAGATTCTATCGCCTGACATGCCAAATTCACAGGATGATTGTAAAAATATTCTACAGTAAAAAACCTTTTTCTTCTGGATTTATATAGTCACTTATGTGGTCAACCAAACCTGTTTGTCAGATCTCTGAGACGATGTAAGAATCAGGAGATACAGCCATAGAAACTAAGACAAATGCACTGTATGCACAGTACATTCTATCGCCTGACATGCCAAGTTCACAGGACGATTATAAAAATATTCTACAGTAAAAAACCTTCTTCTTCTGGATTTATACAGTCACTCATGTGGTCAATCAAACCTGCTCGTCAGATTTTTGAGACGATGTAAGAATCAGGAGATACAGCCATAGAAACGTACAATACATTCTATCGCGGCGACATAATGAAACGACAGCATTATTATTTCAAGGTGGAACGGAAAGTGCGAATAAGGAACCAACTTCAGCCTCGTCACACGGCCCTAGTCCAAATGGGCATTTTTATTATTATACACAAAAATATAATAAAACAACACAAATAAATTTTTACGGTTTATGTGAGTCATTAATAAAAAAATAAAATTATTTATTACATTTTACAATAAAAAATAGAAATGGTTGGGAATTATTTTGTGTTACATAGATATCAGACAAAGGTGCCAATTTGTCAAAATAACAGAGATCAATATGTCGAAAAGACAGTCAAACTTGCTTTCCTTTTTTTAAAAAAAGCATCTGATTGTACTACTAAACAACCGAGACTTGCAGCAAATGAAGGCAGCGGCAGTCAAGAACTCCTGCAGGCTGGATCAGCTCCAAATAGGAGCGACTAAACTCCAAACAGGTCGACCTTAACTCCAAATGGGTGTGCCTTGTCTTAAACCATATATTTTTACCTTTTAAACCAAACCAAAAAAAAAATGAATTTAGCATCAACCAAACACCATTAGTTCATCACTATATGAATTTTACTGATAAGCAAAATATACTGTTGCTTATGTTATTGCAAATCAAAAACTCAAAAGATGCTAGGGGTTTTCCCATGGCCCTGGAGTTGTGCTTTCTGTTTCTGTGATAGAAATATGAAGTAATCATTAGAATATTTCATTATTTTAATATTGTTTAAAAATATTGCTTAAGTCCACCCTAAACTATATATTATAGCCACTCAAGACAGCGATCAGATGTGTGTGAGAATCAGAAAGAGAGATACTTCATAGTTTTTTACTTTCCAGTGTTTGTCCTGTAAACATAATGGGGAGAGATTTAATGTGTGAAACAAGTGTAACTATCACCTCCACTAGTTAAATATGCACCAGGGCACTGCTGTATGTGTATAATTGGAAACTGTACTAACACTCTAACATGAGCAACTGAGATGCTGGTAGCACAAACTGAGGAGCACGTGAGATTACGCTCACAGTATTATGAAGGTGGAGGACCTTCATGTAACAGCTAAAGTGTGTGATTGGCGTGATTTGAGTTATGAGAGAATGTGGTTGGGAGATGTATATTGGTCCCCAGTAAATTCCTACTTTGGTATTATGGTTGGTGCTGCGGTTGCCAAGTATGTTGTTTTCAGCTCACTAACATCCCTCCCCATGTCTCCTGAGCAGAACCTGTTGAGACATGGCAGAGTGTAGCTGTTGGTTGGGGAAAATGCAGCAATTGCATAATTGGGAAGAGACTGAAAATCTTCATCTTTCACAATGATGTATTGTCAGTGTTTAAATGCATGTGGAGATGTTATTGATGCTGAGTGCAGCGTGATGATTTGTGAGGAGAAGAAGTGCAGGTTCAGTACTGTAGATATTTTCTCACAACGGTGGTGCCACGGTCAGTTTGCCTCTATACAGATCCAGCTGCAGAACCAGCTGCCCAACCTGGGGAGCTGCACCCGAGACTAGCTGAGGTCCCCCGTGGTGTGGGCATCAGGGAAATATGATGTCGGTCTTGTTAAAGGCGCCACTCCAGTAGTGATTATTCCCAAGTCTGATTTTAGGCCCAAACAGGCCCAATACCTGTTGAAGCAAAAGGCAGTTGAAGGCATTAGGCCTGTGATTGAGGCACTGTGGGAGAAGGACATAATAGTGTCATGTCCAAATTCACCAGTCAGGACTCCTATTTTTCTGGTCTAAAAGGCCAGTCAACCCCCTCAGACAGATGAATGGAGATTTGTGTAAGATCTGTCACTCCCTTGCTGTGCTCCCTCCACTGGCTTCCGGTAGCTGCCCGCATCAAATATAAAACCCTGGTGCTGGCCTACAAAGCAAAGAATGGTCCAGCTCCTCCTTACTTGATGGCCATGGTAAAAGCCAGAAGCATACCTAGAGCCCTCCGTGCCTCAAGTATGACTCGTCTTGAGCCTCCATCATCCAGGACACATGGGAGACAATCATCCAGACTTTTCTCTGTTCTGGCTCCAAGGTGGTGGAATGAACTTCCCTTGTGTGTCCGAACATCAGAGTCACTTGCTGTCTTCAGACGCCGACTGAAAACCCACCTCTTTCAAGTGCACTTTACGTAATTATGCTTCGTCTGTTGTGCTTTATCGTCTCTTTCCTCAGGTGTTTGTTACAGGTATTGCTTACTGTTTTTTCTCAGGTATTGTGCATAATTTGGTTATAGGAATTGCTTACTGTCTTTTTCCTCAGGTGATGTGTATATTCAGGTATAATAATGACTTAGCATAATTGTTAGGTATCATATGACTTTCTAGTCTAGTGGTTTTTCCAGCTTAGAGTACCTTGTGTTCAGGACTATCTATACTGCTTTGGAGATTCCAAGCAACTACGTAGCACTTTTGTAAGTCGCTCTGGATACGAGCGTCCGCTAAATGCCATAAATGTAAAATGTAAATGTAAATCTGCAAGCTGTAAATGCTGCAGTTGTTCCTAGAGCCCCGAATGTGAACAACACACATACAATACTGAGTCAAGACTCCTCAACCCACATACAATACTGAGTCAAGACTCCTCAACACACATACAATACTGAGTCAAGACTCCTCAACACACATACAATACTGAGTCAAGTCTCCTCAACCCACATACAATACTGAGTGAAGACTCCTCAACACACATACAATACTGAGTAAAGACTCCTCAACACACATACAATACTGAGTCAAGACTCCTCAACACACATACAATACTGAGTCAAGTCTCCTCAACACACATACAATACTGAGTCAAGTCTCCTCAACCCACATACAATACTGAGTCAAGTCTCCTCAACCCACATACAATACTCAGTCAAGTCTCCTCAACCCACATACAATACTGAGTCAAGACTCCTCAACACACATACAATACTGAGTCAAGACACCTCAACCCACATACAATACTGAGTCAAGACTCCTCAACACACATACAATACTGAGTCAAGTCTCCTCAACCCACATACAATACTGAGTCAAGTCTCCTCAACCCACATACAATACTGAGTCAAGCCTCCTCAACACACATACAATACTGACTCAAGTCTCCTCAACACACATACAATACTGAGTCAAGTCTTCTCAACCCACATACAATACTGAGTCAAGTCTCCTCAACCCACATACAATACTGAGTCAAAACTCCTCAACACACATACAATACTGAGTCAAGCCTCCTCAACACACATACAATACTGACTCAAGTCTCCTCAACACACATACAATACTGAGTCAAGTCTCCTCAACCCACATACAATACTGAGTCAAGTCTCCTCAACCCACATACAATACTGAGTCAAAACTCCTCAACACACATACAATACTGAGTCAAGACTCCTCAACCCACATACAATACTGAGTCAAGACTCCTCAACACACATACAATACTGAGTCAAGTCTCCTCAACCCACAAACAATACTGAGTCAAGACTCCTCAACCCACATATAATACTGAGTCAAGTCTCCTCACACGCCAAATTGTTTTCTGTCATTTATTTATCAAATGCTTTATTCAGCATTCCTGTGCATCCTGATAGTCAGTACTGGTTTACTTTCATGTTCAACAGTGTAGGTACCATGCTAAACCAGCAGGTGGCAGTACCACTGGCAACACATGGAACAAACTTGCTTTGACGGAAGTAAGGGTGTATCTACAGTCCAGGTGTTTACGGACTGAAACAAAGGCGATCAATTCCCTGTTAAACCGTGAACGAGACTCTCATTCCTGGACGATTCCCAACACACCTGGACGACGTCGCTTTAACAACGAGGAGCCTGTGGTGGAAATTCCCTCCTAATTCCAGGAGAATTCAGGGAGGACGAGGAAACCACCAAAAACCCTCAATACGTGAGAGTCTAACCGCTGGGCATAGTTTATAGAAGGGCAAAGTTACTTGAACTGCAGAGTTAACCAAGTTTAACTAAAACCTTCTCAGTGTTTTTGTGTTCAACTTTGTTTAGTCTCCATCAAGATTTGTATATACAAAGTTCTCTTTGCTGTGCATGCAACCATCTTTTCTTTATCCAATTAATTGACAACTTGTAGTCTTCCCCATTCTCAGACACACCACGTTAATGTTTAGTTATTAAGCCAGCTCCATTACTCTTTGTTCTGACCACGTTGGAATAAACCAGCTGAGCTCATTAACATAGTCACGCTGCTCTACTGTTTAAAGTCGGCGCCATTTTAGTTCTTTGTTCTCCATAGGAGAACTGAGATTACAACTCCGCCTCCTCACACGCGCACAAGCGCGCACACTTACTCCTCCCCTTTTTTACACACACACACTAGATGTTGAGTCTTCACTGTAATTATACTGATCCCTGTTGATGCTGTTTGTTTTAGAATAGTTGGTTTTAAATAAATGTATCATTTATTTTCACCAAATTGTCTGTGTTGATGTCATTCAAAAGTGGTTGTTGCCAAAACCTCCAAAGAATTCACAGTTACAGTAAATCCTTCAGATACCAAACCATTAATTACCTTTAGTTGATAACTAAACTTGTGGTTCTGATATAATTAGAATATGAGACTGATTCTAAATTAATGAGACTGATTAATAATTAAGGTAAAACAAAGTATAACTACTTTAAAGGATTAGTAGGTGAAACCCCTACAACAGACAGCCCTACACATTCACCAGACTGTGTCAAGGATACTGTGAGTCACCCACTATATACAATCAAGCCATAAAACAGAGTCTTGATCCCCTGGAATTGTCCCAGTGGACTAATTTAATCCAATATGTGCAGGATCTTCTTTTGTCTTCACCAACACAGCAGCAGTACATTGAAGACATCATCAGATTGTTGAAACACCTGGCTGACGAAGGTCACAAGGTGAAGCCTCATCAAGCTTCAGTTTGTACAGCCCACATTTGGGTTCCTAGGACATGACATCTCTGCAGAAGACAAAACTCCTGCAGCATTGAGAACAGAAGTAACTGCGAAAATCTCCAAACCACAAACTGTTCAACAGCTCGTGTGTTTTTAGGAATGTGTTCTTACTGTTGCTCATTCATCTCTTGTGTTGAATCTTCTTTGCAGGTTCTGACCAGAGACATCAGCTGTCCAATGGACTCCAGAGGCTCAGGACGCCTCCGTGGCTTTGAAGCTTGACAGACACCCTGATCCTGTTTCCTGACCCAACACGACCTCACACACAGACCGTGGATGAGAAGAACTTCTGTTCTCTTATAGAAACATGGAGACTGACAGAGACCCCGTTGTGGTGGGACTTCCAGTTTGTTTGTGCACTGTGGCCACGGCAGAGAAAGTGATGGCAGCATCCAGAGATGTTGTGGGTTATTCTACACTGACCTTATTAGTCCCATTACACTTCACTTCTACTTCTAGATAAGAAAACATCACACTTATCTACACAGTGATGGCTGAAATATAACACTGTTGCTTGACATGCCCAACATCCTCATTCAACGATGCAGTTCTTAATCCAGCCACACTTTACCCACAGAGGATGATGGTGAGTCACATGACTGTGTTGCTGTAACTAACATGCTGTGTTCCCCCAGGTTGGACCTCAATGAAGAACCTCTGAATCACCCCGACTGCATTTTCTTTGTTGATGTGTCAGTATCCAGTGGATCCAGCACAGATCAGAACAGAGTAGGTTGGGCTGTAGTCGCCCCGTCCTACTTAGTAGTTTCAGTCCCTCTACCACGTCACCTCTCAGCACAGACCACTGGACTATATGATTTAACCCAGACATGCAGATTGGCAGAAGGAACATCAGTTACTATTTACAATGACAGCAGGTGTGATTTTGGTGTAGTTAATGATTTTGGGCCCATTTGGAAACACTAGTTCAGTGATTCTGATTTCACATCTCAAGCTTGTGTTGGATCTCCTGGATGTTCTCCAACTGCTGTCCACTATTGCTGTGTAAATGTGCTGCCCACACTAACGGTGCTGATTCTGTTTCTAGAGGGAACCAAGCTGCAGATGCAGCTGTCATGAGACCTGCTCTGTACCCCCCCCCCCCCCCCCCCCCACAAGTTCCTTTGTTGACCTTGCAGCTCAGCCCCTCCCTCCCCTTCACAGATCTACAGCACACACACACACAAAGGAGGAGAGAGGCCGTCTGGAAGAAAGCAGGTTGTGCTTTTCAGGATGGTGTGTGGCGCTGTCCTCTGACTATATTCATGTTTCTTTACTATGATAAACTGATCCATGGGAAGACCTGTGTGTCCAAAGGGGAGATGATTGATCAGTAGTTCAGTGTTCAGTAGTGTAACAGCTCTGTGATAGAAGCTGTTTTTTAGTCTTGTAGTCCGTGCCTATAGTGTCCTGTAGTGTCTTCCAGAAGACAGTGGAGTGAAGAGACAGTGTCCAGGGTGTGTGTTGTCCTTTATTATAGCAGTGACTCACCTGGTGCAGCGGGTCCTGTATATGTCCTCTAGTCTGGGGAGCTGGTGCCCGTGATCCTCTCAGCAGTCTTGATAATACGCTGGAGATCTTTCCTATTGTCTATAGTGCAGCCAGAGAACCAAACAAATACAGTGTGTGAGGAGGGACTCAATGGCTGACCTGTAGAAGCTCACCAGCAGTTGTTGTGGGAGTTGTGATCTCTTTAAGCACCTCAGGAAGTGTATCTATGGAGACCTTTCTTGGCCGTCGCTGTGGTGTTGGTGGTCCAGGTCATGTCATGGCTGATGTTATATGGCTGATGTAGATACTTGATACTCTTCACAGTTTCCACTCTCTCACCACTGATTGTGATTGGGTGATGGACGAGGGGTCTCAGTCTCCTGAAATCCAGGATCAACTCCTTCATCTTTGCTGCATTGAGGATCAAGTTGTTTTCTTGACTTCAGTCCTCCAGGTTCTTGACCTCTGACCTGTAGGCAGTTTCATCACTGGATGTAATTTTGCCCACCACAATAGTATCATCTGTAAATATTATGATAGAATTAGTCTTGTGGATGGATTTGCAGTCCCGTGTATTGAGGGAGAAGAGGAAGGGACTCAAAACACAGCCCTGTGGTGCTCCAGTGTTTTGGATGATACTAGAGGAACCCCGATCTCCCATGTGCACGGTCTGTGGTCTATTTGTAAGGAAGTCAAGGATCCATTTGCTCAGGTGAGTATTGAAGCCCAGGAGGTCCAGCTTGGTGGTGAGTTAGTAGGGAGAGATAGTATTAAATGTGGAGCTGTAATAGCATCCACACATAGCTATCACTTTGGTCTAGATGGGTCAGGGCAGAGTGGAGAACCAGTGACACAGCGTCCTCTGTTGATCTGTTTGCCCTGTAGGTAAACTGGTGCTGGTCTAAGGAAGGGGGGTGCTTTTATTCAAGTGACTCGGGGTAAGATGCTCGAAGCACTTCATCACCACCAGTGTGAAGGCCAGTGTGAAGTCATTAGGAACCTGACTGCTGATTGTTTGGGTACAGGGATGATTGTTGCTGACATATCCTCTTACAGTAATAAAAGCAATTCAATTATTTGTATTCCCATATGAGACTGAGAGCTGTATGCCACCACAGAGGTTATTTTTTATCCCACAAAATTTGTTAAAGGAATACTCCAAAATTTTAACCTCACCTGTTTTTTTTTACATCATACAGGTTTCATTTCTTCTAGCATGTATGACAATACTATGGCACTGTACAGGCCAGATCTATGTGTTTCAAGTCACCAGGTTTCCTAATCAAAGATAAACATATTGGAATGATATGAGAATTATTTTCTGGGGTATTCCTTTAAAATTTGTGCCAGGGTGAATAGCTCACTATAACACATATTATACATATCAGTTAAAACATATAAAGCCAGGTCTGAACTGAGAGCTGTTTTTACCAAGATCTGATATATATCCAGGGTAACAGCTGATCTTACCTTACGTTTATGACAGAAATTACTTTCATCTATTATCACAAACTCTCTCTGTCCTCCAACTTGCTGTCCTGTTCTTCTCCTCTTCCTTTTTATTGCACTCTTGCAGATCATTCGCAGTGTTTTATTCATTTTGGATAGCGTGCGTGTGCTTCCACAAACACCGTCTTGTATCAGATCGATTTGCCGCAGCCGTAATCCTTGTGCAAACCTAAAAAGAAAGATTGTAAAAACTCATGCATCACTTTTAGATTCTTTTAGGGCCTGCTGACTGTATTGTACTGAGTGGAATGAGTGAGTGAGTTTGTCACGGAGTTAAAAGCTAGGTCTGTGAGGGACCTCACATCTATTTAAAATAGCCAAATATCTCCAAAAATATTATATTTTACTCTATATTCCAGACATATTAATTTGGTATGTCTTATGTGTTAAGACAAAGGCATTTTTGTTAGTTTTCTTTTGTTTCTTCTTTCTCAAAAACACACATTATATGTCCAATGGTTTTCAGACATTCCTTCTTTGTAACGCGTAATGCCCAGGCAACCCCTAAACTCAGTACTAGAGGAGCTCAACCCGACTACATCCCCCACCCATCTCCAGAATACTAATTATCTCTGCTAAAACCTGTTTGTAAAAAGAAGAAAACTAGAGTAAATAATTGTTACACAGTTTAAAATTGCATCATAACCTTAACAAAAGAATGTACTTCAAGCAGCCAATCAGATTTCAGTTTTTAACCTGCTCTAAGTAAATGCCCACCCACTATTATTGCCATGCTTATAAAAAGATTTGGAAAATATTGAACTCTGAAATACAAGGAGATCAATAATTTCACACCTGTGGATAAATTTAATCCAGCTTTGAAGACTTATCTTGCTCCTCTCAAACATGGATCCTGATCTGACTGACTTCTTGACCGTCTTCCCTCTGTGGGTCTTATACCGACACTCCCTGGGCAAGAAATACCAGAGAAAGCATAACATTGAAATACAGTAAGATACACCAATCAGAGTAATTGTTCGCAGACCAATGCTTTCAGCTTAGGCCACCACTGATAAACAGGGTCTATTAATTAAGTACATTCTCATGCAACAATAACTGTATCACATGCCCATTGTCTCATATAGCTTTACTACCATACTACTGCTTAATTTTGTCACACAGACCGGTAAAATGTATTTAATAAAAGCTTCTATACTAGATGTGATAATTATTATGGAGCATGTAATGTTCTGTGAGTTAACATAGTGTCAAAAAAGCATTAATATTACACCACATATGTAATATGTGAAATATGAAGGGCAATGAGGGCGGCATGGTGGTGTGGTGGTTAGCACTGTCGCCTCGCAGCAAGGCGGTCTGGGTTCGATTCTCGGTCTGGGCTGCTCTGTGTGGAGTTTGCATGTTCTCCCTGTGCCTGCGTGGGTTTCCTGTGGGTACTCCGGTTTCCTCCCACAGTCCAAAGACATGCGTGTTAGGTTGATTGATCACTCTAAATTGCCCGTAGGTGTGAGTGTGTGTGTGTTGGCTATGCGGTGGACTGGCGACCTGCCCATGGTGTACCCTGCCTTCGCCCGGAGATGCTGGGATTGGCTCCAGTGACCCCGACTAGCGGGATTAAGCGGTTCAGATAATGGATGGATGGATGAAGGGAAATGTTTTTATTCACCTGCTTATAAAAGTGAAGCATTTACATTCTGACCCATAGACTAATTCAGTCTGTATTTTGACCAGTAGCTGTACTGTAACTGTTGCACAATCTAAGGTGCAACGGAAAATTAGAGCAAGAAGCTACAAATAAAATACAAAGTTATGTCTCAATAGCAAACTATCCCATATAAGTGGTGTGTTATTACTTTTGTTTAATAAAGAATTATATTGTTCTTACCACTTAACTTAACTTACCACTGTGCCCCATCACGCAGCTCCAATCTTGGCTTCATTTGCATGTTTCGCTTGCAAAGTCTGCACTTCATTCTTCTTTTCAAGTCTTTTTTTCTGAAGCCATTTTATTAGCCTTGCGGTACTTTTACTTGTTGCCCTGCCATCACAAAGGTGAAGTATTTTTCTAGCCAATTCCATTCCCTTAACATTAAACTAGAAACATCACTTTTCATTATGGCTTTATGCCTGCTTGGAGAAAAAAACGTGCGCGGGGTTGTCACATGACAAATTCGCGCGGGCCCAAGAGCGTCTGGGTCAAAAGTGCAGAGCGATATTTCAAATGAGAAACCGAAACATAATTCGAGTGCTCAGAGATGTGCAGTTATTTGGATTAGCTCCCAACTTGGGCTCTGTTGTTACATGGGATAACACTCTCAATCCCGGTTCAGAACACTTTTTAGAAGTGAGTGAGCCTGTAAACGAGCCTACGTGGGTGGTTGTTATCCCTTGCCGTTATTACCCCGACTCTGAAGAAGAGCGTAGCATGGAGGGCGAGCGGAAAAGCAAAAGAATTAACGAAAAGAAACAACGAAGACTCGAGGAAGACTCTGCAGGTAAGAAACCCGTAGATATAGGAACATAAATGTTGTGGTTCTGGCGAAGATGAAACATGCAGTTAGCTAGCTAATTAACTTAGCTAGCTAAGTTGGCTATACAGTTAGCGATCTTATCTCCAAATTATATTCAGCGTGCTGCAGTTAGCTAAAGAAACGTTAAGTTTTCTGAACAGAAGTACTGCATTTTTTACCTTGTCAAGTGAGAGACTTTGTGGGATTATTTTGGTTTGTTGGAATTATATTTGTACATTGTTAAGTACAGTTTAAATGTATAAATGTGCAATTAGATACTGGCCCCTCAGTACAGTTTTGCAGTGGGGAGTTTTCTCAGAGGGCCTAAAAATATTCTTAAAACTAGTGGTGGGCCGTTAACGGCGTTCGTTAATTTGATACTCTTATCGGGCGATATAAAAATTATCGTCGTTAATCTATTTTTAAAGTTGGGTTGGGAACTGGGTCAAAATGGATAAGCAAACTATGATGACTTTCAACTTGATAGTTTAGCTCGGCTGTATTCCTAACCAAATTGCACAGTAGGGGCGAGAACGAGTTTTCAAACCTGTGAATTACATATCGTACATGTGTTTACATGGATGCAGCCACGAAGTCGCCAGGTTTGCTTCATGGAAAATTCATTTTTAGGAACGTAAAGTGTTACCGGAGCGGAGCTCGGAGCGGTCGTTTTCTGCATGGTCCTAGTGCTAGATTCGTCGCTATTTAAATATTTCTTTTTAATCGTTAAAACTGCAGAGGACCAAAACCGGCTTTTGAAAAATTCCCCCCCAAATTACGTCCGTGAGGTTAAATGTACTAAATGTTGGCTTACATTTCAAATATTATGTTTAGCTGAATAAACATGTTATCAACCCCTTTTAATGTACAGTATAGGCCAGGTATCACCAAATGGCGGACCGCGGTCCGGATCCGGACCCGAACGCCGTCCTGTCCGGACCCAATCACATTCCTGATTAACTGGATACGGACCCAAATGCCAAAAATTTTTTAACGGGAGACTATATTTTAAACCGGAGAATTTATTTTCAGACGAGTGTTACGTTCACCACCCATTTGAGTGTTACGTTCGCCAACCCCCCCCCCCCCCCCCCCCCCCCCCCCCCCCCCCGCTCAACAACTTTCGTTCGCCACCGCGGACCCGGACCTAAGGTCTGAGCTATCTGCCAAAAATGGACCGCGGAAAGATTTAATTGATTACCCCTGGTATAGGCTTTCAAATTCATGTTTAACTGAATAAACCGTTGAACACGGGTAGCCTACATTTTATTGAGCATGTTTTTTTTCTTCAAATATCAAAGTAGAACAGCTTCCTCAAGCAGTCATTGATGCATTTTGGAAACAGGAGATGAGCCCCTGGTCTAATGCACCCTCTGTATTAAGAAACCCTATCTCAAAAACTGACTTTTAGTCATTACTTGGGTAGCACGCATATGAGCCATTTTAATATAGATTATAGGTATGATGACAAAATTTTCAAACAGCCCCAAGCTTAAAAAGAATTACATATCTAGACAGAGCTGAAATATACCTTTAACACTGGAACTCCTGAGATTTCAAGGTTCTGAGGACATCACCCCTCCTTCTCCTGCCCAATTAGCAGGACCATACATATGTTAATTTCAGAGCAAGACAGGAGCAGAAAGACAGGCAGGAGCTCTGTGGCAGGAGCTCTGTGGTGCACCAGGTCTAGTCTGTGTGCAGTCTGTGTGCACCAGGTCTAGTTTGTAGTCTAAAATAAATAAATAAAGTTTAGCCCTGTTTCGGCGTTATGTGTGAAGCGCTACATATTGACATAAGTATTATTTAGAGCGGTGAACCATTATCATTAGCGTGGTATTGGCGTTATGTATGAAGCAAGCGTCTCAGATTTTCTTGTGCATGCACTTCAATAGC
The DNA here is from genome assembly GCF_052324685.1 of Brachyhypopomus gauderio. NCBI lineage: Eukaryota > Metazoa > Chordata > Actinopteri > Gymnotiformes > Hypopomidae > Brachyhypopomus > Brachyhypopomus gauderio. Next base: position 54,822,531 of record NC_135211.1, read on the forward strand.
GCCACACATTTACATGGCTGAACCAACCATTATCACGGGTCCATATTGTTCCCGTGAAACACATTATCATTAGCGTGGTATTGGCGTTATGTATGAAGCAAACGTCCCAGATTTTCTTGTGTATGCACTTCAATAGCGCCACACATTTACATGGCTGAACCAACCATTATCACGGGTTCATATTGTTCCCGTGAAACACATTATCATTAGCGTGGTATTGGCATTATGTATGAAGCAAGCGTCCCAGATTTTCTTGTGTATGCACTTCAATAGCAGCAACAAAGTAATAAAGGTATAGTAAAGTAATATTTATTTTTACATTTACTTATTTTTACTCATACAGCATAGTAACATAATATTTTTTTGCAGTGTTTATGCTTGTGTTTGACTGATATTTCGTTTGTGTAAATAAGATATTTCGTTCATGTAAATAACTTAGCGTCATTTATTTATTTTTACTCATACAGCATAGTAATATAATATTTTTTGCAGTGTTTATGCTTGTGTTTGACTGATATTTCGTTTGTGTAAATAAGATATTTCGTTTGTGTAAATAACTTAGCGTCATTTATTTATTTTTACTCATACAGCATAGTAATATAATATTTTTTGCAGTGTTTATGCTTGTGTTTGACTGATATTCACGGATTGCCGTGAACCATTATCACGGGTCCAATCAACTTTTATTGTTCCCGTGTATGCAGGGGATTAGCCCGGTTTCGGTTTCGGCGTTATGTGTGAAGCGCCACCTATTATAATAAAGTATAATTAGTATGCGCTGTTGTGGGTGTGTTCTTCAGAGTCATGATAAAAGCTGAAACCCAAAGGCAGGCGACTTACATTTTCACTACTATCCTGTGTGGAGACGACGCAAAACACCATGGCAAGACAGAGGACGTTCACCGGTCAAGAAGTTGCGGCTTTGCTGACCAACGAGGACTGCTGTGAGTCCGATGCGGGAGAAGGACCCTCCTGTTTTTTGACCAGCGATTCATCCGATGAAGAAAGAAGCAGTACATCGGATGAGGTACAACAGAGCCCTCCAAGGAAGAGACGGACACAGGCTGACACCACACCTGCACCAACCGTACGGGCAAAAGATGGAACTGTTTGGGAGAAGGTTGGCATCGCACGCTCTCGTGTCAGCAGCTGTTCGCCTAATTCAACATTTGTTGAGCCGTCCGGGCCTACAGAGCATGCAAAGGTATAGTAACTTCATATTTCTTTCCAGTGTTTCTGCTTGTGTTTGAATGATATTTAGTACGTGTAATTTACCTAGCGTCATTTGTTTACTTTTATTAATACAGCGTAGGATCACAAGCAGACTGCAGAGTTTTCTGTGTTTGCTCGACATGGAGATGCTGCGAATCATCACAGACTGCACTGTCCATGAAGCCCGCAGAACAGACAGCAGCTGGAGTTTGTCGGTCAGCGAGTTTATGGCATTCGTAGCAATCCTATTTCTACGAGCAGTCCTCTGTCCAGTTGGAGCGATGTCGGACTGTTGGTCGGCAATGTTCGCTGTGCCTTCGATCCAGGAGACAATGGCACGGGACCGCTACCAAGAAATCATGCGGTACTTGCGCTTTGATAATAAGGACACCCGTGCGGAGCGTGCAAAGAGCGACAGATTTGCTGCGATTTCGGACATCTGGCAGCGATTTGTGAACAACTGCATTTTGTGCTATACCCCAGGCAAGGAACTGACAGTCGACGAGCAGCTGTTTCCGACCAAGGTTCGCTGTCCATTCACCCAGTACATTGCCTCAAAGCCGGACAAGTTTGGAATAAAGTTTTGGGTTGCTTCTGAGTTGAACACAAAGTACATGTGCAACGCCATTCCATACCTTGGAAAGGACCCCGATCGTCCCAAGGGGGAAAGAGTGTCCGAGAATGTGGTGATGAAGCTTATGAAGCCATACCTGGGCAAGGGCAGAACTGTAGCCACAGACAATTTTTTCACATCTCTTTCCCTGGCTAAGAAGCTGCTGGAATGCAACACGACTCTGCTTGGGACAATGAACAAGATTCGCCGAGAAGTTCCTTTGGAAGCCAAAAACGCCAAGGGACGTGAGAAGTTGTCAACGGAGGTGTACAGATCCGATGATGCGCTTCTGACGGTGTATGCCTCCAAGCCCAACAAAACAGTTTGCGTTCTGAGCACTATGCACACGCACGTGGAGATTGCAGACGACCGCAAAAAGAAGCCAAACACTGTGACGGACTACAACCGGACGAAGGTATGCATGTGTTGGCATTGATAAATCAATTTATCATACATGAATGAATTTATTCAAAATATAACATGTACTTCTTTGTATTTGTTCTTTGCAGTGCGCCGTTGACATCATGGACCAGAAGGCGCGTGCATACACAGTGCGCGCAGGAACACGCCGGTGGCCCGTTGCAGTGTTTTATAACATACTTGACCTGGCAGCGATGAACGCGCATGTTTTGTACACGGCATGTACGGGGTCCACAGAGAGTAGGAGAGTTTTTATGTGTGCTCTTGCTGAGGAACTCCGTCTTCGTTTCCTACAGGAAAAGGAGTTGAAGAGAACGCCACGTCCTTCGCCTGCTCCTGGAAAGAAGACTACGTGTCAGGTGCAGACAAACTGCAACCGGAACCACAGCATAACCCCGTGCGCTGCATGCGGCAAGTACACCTGTCGCAAGTGTAGGGCAGAGTGTCCCTGGCTGTGTGGCAACTGTGTACCTAAAACTACATGAAGGTACGTCGATAAGTATATTTATATATATATGAATGAATTAATGTTTCAATTTATATAGCGCCTTATCTAAATACCCAAGGCGCTTTACAATTGTTAACACAGCTACGTTACAGACAACCAATCACACACACATATATATACACACACACTATTATTTGAACATAACCAAAAATCTCTTCTCTTTCTGTTCCACAGTCGCACATCATGAAACCCGGTGTCACGGTCTGCCCCGCATCTCCTGCCATTTCATGTCTGTTTCCGTGTTAGTCCTCTGTTTATTTCTCGTCGTGGTTGCTGGTTATTTTTCTCATGGTTGCTGGAATTGGATTCCCGTTCTGTTATGACCCATGCCTGTGATATTTTCACAGAATCAATTTATACATGAATGAATTCGTTCTAAATATAACATGTACTTCTGTGCATGCATACACAGTGCGCGCAGGAACACGCCGGTGGCCCGTTGACCTTGGCAGCGATGAACGATGAACCTGCCGCAAATGTAAGAAAGAGGGTCCCTGGCTGGTACACATGAATAAATTCGTTCAAAATATAACATGTACTTTGTTCTTTGCAGTGCGCCGTTGACAGACATCATGAAGGTACGTGCATACACAGTGCGCGCAGGAACACGCCGGTGGCCCGTTGCATGCAGCGAGTACACCCTGGCTGTGTAGCAACTGTTGGCTACAACTACATGAAGGTACGTTGATAAGTAGGCCTACATACGTAACACCACATATGTTACGTATTTTTGTCTTCTGAAAGATTTTATTCAAAATGTAAGGTGTACCTTGAATTGTTCTCCACAGCATCAACGCGTGTGTTGCATGCGGCAAGTGCATCTGGCGAGTACACCCTCAACTTCAAGACACCCTCAACTTTCTTGACATTCCACTTCAAGAAACCCGGAATAGACATCCATGTTTGATCAAAATAAAGTTGTTTTACAGCACATGAATTTGTTCTTCCTGTCTTTTCCTCTCCTTTTCCAGTCTGCTGTTTAGATCACAACATTTATCAGCCATATATATAATTGCGCCATATAATTTCTTAGCTTTTCAAACGCGAATTCAAACGCGGAAACAGAAAGTGTAACAAATATTATATAGTGTAGTAAATATACAAAGAGCTTCAAACAATATACAAAGAGGTTCAGACAATTTTATTTATTTTTATTGTTTGACGGGACTCATTTGAGAAACTCTCTACGTGCGCTTGAATTGTATTTTTTGAAACACGAGTCTACAAAATTTCCGCTGTTTGTTGTAGGATCGGTAACATATACAGTCTGCTTGTTTGTAACCAAGTTTTTCGTGAAGTATCACGTTTGGTGCCTTGTATGAGCTTGGAGGTGAGCCGCTTGTGCTTTGGCAGGCGTATGAGCTGGGGGTGAGACGCTTCCACCGCATTACCAAGACAATGGGCGTTAATCTCTTCACAGCAGGGGAGTGGGCTACATGGACCTTACTAAGCCTTGCGAAAATTTTCGCGGCCGTCGGGTTCCTAGTGTTAAAATGATACCTGGATTTAGAAAATTGGTTGAGAATTGATAAAGTTATGATATTTATAATATCATGTATCACAATAAAATATAATACATTAATTACAATAGAAGTCGTGTGACTGAAATTCACATAATCTAATTCTAATTAATCATAATTAATAATTAATCATAATCTAATTCGAAGTGATGTTAACTATATTACCATTTACCAACAAGTTATATCAGAAAACAATGAGATTAAACTACACAACACTGGTATCAGTACCGATTTCAAGAAAACACTGTGGGAATTAGTTAAACCGAGTCGCCGCTTTTAGCCTAAAGTTGCTAGCTACCGTGACGCTCGATACACAAATGTCAATCATGACTGCCTATTTTCCGCGGTCTAGTAAAGTACTTTCGCCTGCACAGATTTCTATTAAATTTGGTCAGTATTGAGATAAAAGCAGTATTTTTAGGTCCATATATTTCGATGGTGTCCGGAGCGTTGATGAAGCCCACAGACCACAACAAAATATCTTCTCGCTGGTCTGCCGACCTGAAATCGCCTCAGAGTTGACTATTAGCAGTGCCTGATGACTGGCTGGGTTGTGCTTGACGAAGTCACAGTAGTATTCAGGAAAAAACATACACCTGCTAGGCGGTGAGAAGTGATGTTATATGACACCCTTACAAAAGTACAACGTAGTTTGGAACACATTACTGAGCCAGAATTTTTCGCATCGAACGTTGGTTCGTCAGCATACCTATAGATTAATCTAGATTAATTTCAAGATTTCAGTGAGATTAATCTAGATTAAAAAAATTAATCTATACCCACCCCTACTTAAAACATAAATATATATAATATAATTTATCCAATTTAATCTACTTACGGTTTTACAATCGACATCTAAACAATTACAAAAATATAAGCAAATAAATTATTCAGCCATGTCTATTCAATCTGTGTTGGAAGGTGAGGGGTTAAGTGGAAGCCTGTGGGCCTGTGTCTCCCCCTATCAGGACTGTGATGCCCGCTGTTCGTTTACAGAGGGCCTGGCAGTTATAATTCTGCAATACCAGTTTCAAATGACAGTAAAATTGACCAATCATATCTTCCCTCTTAGTGGGCGGGCTTAACTGTATGATAATTTCCGCCCGCTGTGGCGACGCTAGCTGTCGTTAGCGTACCACCGCTAGCTAGTTTCGATTCATTCTTTTGATGCCCTCGTGCGTGTTGTTTACATATTCCGCTCCCGAGAAACACGGAGCTGTGAACCTTATTTTGCTTAAAATGTTATCTAGTACATATGTTATTGTTTATTGCATTTATATAGCTGTACTGTCGTCTCAATTATTTTTCTTTATTACAGTTAATTAGGAGAGGAAACAATTTTTTCCCGGGGGGGTGGAGGGGATGGGAGCTGGCCCAGGTTTAATGGTCACGGTTCGCTACTGGTTTATTGTTGCAAATGTCATACGTGACCTTGCTGTACTGAGACATCACTCTGTCACTGTGTTTATACCTTTTTCTTTCTCACAGAAACATTTGAAGATCCTCAGGCATTAGATTTGGTAGTATTACCAGAAGGTTCTCAATGCCCAAACCTTAACGCTGCCAGCCCAGTCTTGGAAATTCCAGGTCAAAGGAAAATAATTAAGACCTCCACCCAAAGCTCAATGGTCAAAGGTGAAATTTATTTATATAACCCTTTGCACAACAAATGTCACAAAGCAGCTTTACATAAAGTTTTACAAATGCATGAGGGTCCAAGGAAAATCTCCCTAGGTGAGATTTAGGTTATAAACCAACACTCAAGACAGAAAACAACCTTCACTGGATGGCTCAGCTAGCAGTCCATACTTTATTATTCAACTGGCAAAACATTTTCTAAATGCTTTGTCTGAGAATAATAAAGCAGAATAAAAGAAGTATATTGGATTTGTAGAGATAAACATTACATGACCATCTACATACAGTACATGTGCCGGTCATTAACATGCATGTGGCTCCATCAGATGTGTCTATAGTAGCATAATTAAAGGGACGGCCTGGGGTGACTATAGTTCACCCAAGGTATATACTATAAAGCATTACCTCTTCAAACTGATAACAAGGATCTTTAGACCTTATCCTGTTCAGTAGATGACAATAACGAGGAGCCACATATAATCAGTAATGATCAGTTTATGTTGACAGTTGATCTTGTGTTCATTCAAAAATACATATTCTGCCTTTGAAGGAGCAGCACCAACCCTTCAGGCTGCTTTAAGGAGAGCAAACGAAGAAAATGCTGTTCTGAAGGTGAAAGTGAAAAGTCTTGAGGAGAAGGTTGGGTTACTAGAGAATGACAAAAAGTTTCTTCAACAAAGACTGAGTGAAGGTAAGCAGTGCAGGAGGTTGATTGACCAGGGGCTGCATTACAGAAAATGCCTATCTTTAGTACTAAATAAAGAACTGAGAGGTCAGGGTAAGTTTTGTTACAAATATAAATCTAATTAAATTAGAATACTAAACTACTTGTTTGAGGTTGTTATTGAGTAGTTATGTGGTGACAGTGGAAATCAAGTCTGGAGTGTCTGGGATTTTTGAAATGTTAGGAAAAAGACATGCCAGTTATTGTGAGTTTGTTGCCTGTCAAAGCTCCCTAAAATGATAAAACAGATAAGTTAAACAGAAGGATAAAATTATGAAGTTAGGCTTCTGCCCTACATTCAGATTGAAGTTGCCTTGGTCACTAAACAGACAAGATTTCAGTGTTGGGATGTTTTTGTAATATGACCCCAGTTTACCAGTTCCATCTCATGTTTACCTGCCTGATTTAGGATTGAAAGAAAGCATGATATCTTCTCTGTTTTTACTGTTGATATTTAAATGTGATGTATGTTATTGAAATTGTGGCTATTGTTATTTAAGCGCTGGTGATGAGGAAAGCAGCCTCTGGACAAAGACCTCAGTCACACGTGAGTATTAGTGACAGCAGTGAAGGCGAGGACAGCAGCAGTATGGAAGAGGATAGCACAAATTCTACATCTTCATCTTACCAGCAAAAGAAGAGAGAGAAAGAGAAGAAAAAGAGATTGTGGAAAAAAGCTAATAAGGGTGAATGTAGAAATGTGGTGATGGAAAAAAAGAAGAGGCAAAAGAAACGACAGCTGGATTCTGACACAAGTTCTGACACTGATGACTTCCCAAAACAAAAGAAGAGCAAGAAGAGGAAGATGAAAGAATATCCAAAGAAGAAAGGTATTATTATTATTACAACATTATTACTTAGTAATAATGCATAAGTACTTACTTTGCTCCTTAGAACGTTCAGTTGTTGCTGTTTTTCACTAATTTTGCATTCTATCTGAATTGCGAGTTTGTTAGGTACATCTAAATAATACTTGTATTTATTTGACTTTTTAATCAGTACACCCGTCATATACGTGCACTTTGTAGGTTTACTGTTACTAATATTAGACCATTGCAATAACCAATTTTGTATTTGTCAGCCCACTTTTTACTACATCCAATGAAAAGGCACCACCAAAGACACACCTCTGAAAGATATAATTGGGGTGGCGGTCTATTTTCATTACATCAGTGACACTGTTATTGTAGTGTTTGTGTTGCTTGTATGACAGAGGTGTATCTGGAATTTTTACACATCATTGTCAAAGTCCCAGCCAAAGGCGGCTATGTAGTCAGAAGCAATCGTTGATCACATGCTAGAGAAAGACTTGCTAATCCCAGTCCTAGCAACCCCACACTATGCTTTGTCACATCTAGCACATTTGAAGAAATGTATTTTATAAGTAAAAAACAGTCCGTATTGGTCAGGTATGTCGAGTAGGGAAACAAAAATGTGAAGAGCATGGAGTCACTATGACTAGGATTTGCTAACGCAAATGACACTGACAGACGAATTGTTATATAGATAATATGTGCAGCAAATGAGTGTTATACAGTTAGTAATGGTAAGTCGACAAAACACCTATATTATAAAATGAATGTGGGTACAAAGTAGTAGTATCGAACAAACTGCCAGCTCAGTGCAAGTTAGATAGCCTTAAATTTATTTTGTTTTGCAGTTGGGATGCCCGAAGATGTGATTTCCAGATACAGGCGTGTTCTGAAGGCTGTGTCTATAGGCATGTCGAAAACTGATGCTTACAGTTATGTTGGTGTCAATCGCAAAACAATTGTGGACACAGCAGCAATTGCAGAGTTAAAGCAGGTGGATCCTGAATCTTACCACCAGATACGGGCTATGTTCCACAAAGGAAGAAAAGGGCACACCTTATATGATTTTGCAGAGCAATGCAAAAGTGTATTTTCAAAAAAACCAGAGCTCAAAGCCACAGTTGAACGGATGAAAGAAGATGGCAGACTGCTAGATATCCATACCTATAATTAAACAGTGCTTTGAATTTACATAATTTTCATGTGAACTTCATGTGAACTAAACTATGGTAACACAATTTATTTGATTTTGTTTCATTTGGCAAGAATTGTATCAATGGAACACATAGATTACACATTTAAATTGCTTAATTTTAAAGCACATTGGTAAAATATTCTATAATGTGAATGTTGGATCATTTGTTTTCTTTGAAAGTCTTTGTTTACAGTTTAAAATTACAGGATTATGTTATCCATGTAGGTCATGGATAGTATTGGTTATAATATCTGTTAGGTTTGCAACTTTATTGTTATTAAGGATTTTTCATTTCTTATTGTGTTATTGTGTTGCGCACTTCTGAATACTCATGCAAGTGTGAAGGTGATTTTTTTACAGTGTTGTGAATAAAAAACTGAACATGTTGATGCATAAGTCTTTCTTGGGAAAATAATGTATTATATTAGTTATTACTACAATTAATTGATTATCAAGTTATTGTATAGGTACACTGTGACACTCATCAAAAACAGTAATCAGTTTCTGCTAGTTCTTAAGTAGTAGTTAATAGTACATGTAAGATACCTAAACTTCTCACTTTACTTGTGGGGACACATAATAATAAGTAAGGTTGATGTTCAAGTAATTAATGCTTCATTAATGACTAACTAACAACACTAAGAAAGTGGTGTACGTTAACACTTTTTGTCCAAGACAGGTCACCAAATGCAGTAGCTTTCAATATAATATAATAACAACACTGGTGTGCATGTGTACTTGAGGAACTTCACCAGGTCAGAGCTTGCTGATGTGAGTCCAACATAGATAAACAACCAACATGCAAAAAAATGAACAAACCTTAAAGGTATAACTGCCAAATGGCAGTGGTTTGGTAGTTCTAGTAAGTCAACTGTACTGCTAAGTAAATACGTGATTACTTATTCTGAAGTTACTTACTGTGCAGGCAGGAGACGGGAGCAACGTTTAAAGCAGCGGCAAAAACGAACAACACCACTCATGACAAAGGTCGAACAACAACTGATGAAGGACATGGGCATTACGCACACTTACATATCTCAACAATAATACATGTGCTTTGAGACTAGAGATAGGTGAGACATCTAGACATCGCTACACACACACTCACACACGGGCGTACCCAAACCAGTGTAAATGCACACAAAGATACGCCGGAGTGACAAGTACATAAGCATTAATAAAGGACTGATTAAGTGAGTAGTTACAAAAATAGATGAAGACAACTTATTAATTACTTATATGTGAACTAACAGTGAAGTGAAGAGTAATTAATGAAAACGATGATGATAATTCTCTATTACTTGTTGCTTAGCTAATAAGTACATAAACATTAATTAAGGAACCGAAAGAAAGTAGTTACAAAAATAGATGAAGACTACTTATTAATTACTTATATGTGAACTAACATTGAAGTGAAGAGTAATTAATGAAAACTATGATGATAATTCTCGATTACTTGTTACTTAGCTAATAAGTACATAAACATTAATTAAGGAACCAAAAGTAAGTAGTTACGAAAATAGATGAAGACTACTTATTAATTACTTACATGTGACCTAACACAGTACTTTATTAAAGTGAAGAGTAATTAGGGTAAAACTATGATGATAATTCTCCATTATATATTGCTTAGTTAATAAGTAGTTAAACATTAATTAAGGAACCATATTGTAAAGTGTTACCGAAAACAGTAACTTGAAGAACAAACTGAGTGAGGTGCAGAAACTAAGCTGAGTGGACCAAAGTCCTCCCCATCGTTCTCATGAAAATGAGAATGCAGGTAAGACCAAAACATGGCTTGAGCATGTTTGATATTTTGGTTGGGAAACCGCCAAAACACCAGAGTGGGAGAATTTCTGCAACAGCCTCATTTGGCTTTTAAACTTATAATAATGCAACATGTTGTGTACAGTGTACATTTAAACAACTACAGACTAAGTGCACAACAAATCACATTTTATAAAGCAAGCAACTCTTTATAACAAATACCTGTATGTAGCTGTGCTTTATTTGGACATTTTAAAGTAATTTACCATTTTCCTTTCCTCAGTACTATATTCAACTCACTGATTAATGGCAGGACTGGGGTACATTTCAGTCTTTCTCTTTAATGAACAGAAGCAAATGTACATAAAACTCTTTACATAAACTGCAAATTAACAAGCAAAATTCAACACAAAATTCTATACTTTGCCCAGTTATAATATATCAATATTTGGTTGTCTGCTGCCATCTAGTGGACAAAAATTAGAACTACCGGAAATTTCATCATAAATGGAAAACGGAATCAAATTGGGATAAAATGGTAAAATGTAGAAGCAGGTTCTACACTGCACAGTTAACTACTCTGCATGCAATCACAGGACTTTATTTACCCCTAAACCTAGAAATGCAGCGAAGACAGCAACTGTTGAGGCAAGAAAAAGGAGAGAGAGAGAGAGAGAGAGAGAGAGAGAGAGAGAGAGAGAGAGTGTGTGTGTGTGTGTGTGTGTGTGTGTGTGTGTGTGTGTGTGTGTGTGTGTGTGTGTGTGTGAGAGAGAGAGGTTTTGTTCTCCAGTTGTGTGTGTAGAGGAGTGTGTGTTTCCATGGAGACTCAGGTATTGTACAGGAGGATTATTCTAGCTCACACACACATACACAGGAGGTTATACACAGGAGGTTATTCTAGCTCACACACACACACTGAGGAGTCAGAAAACCAAACCCAAAACCCTGCATAGAGGGGCTCAGTGAATGTGGACTGGAGTGTGTGTAAGTGTGTGAGTGTGTGTGAGGAGACGGTGTAGAAGGACAGAGTGCCGGCTGGCCAGTCCAGATACACTCCTACTCTGTTGGAGCTGGAGGGGGGGGGGAGATATCAGTGTAGTTCTTATTGTGATGGACAGAGTAACTGTTATTAGAGCAGTGCAGCATCCAGGACTTTATATTGTATCCAAACTCACAGTCATTACCGAGTCCTTTCCTGTTGATTCCTTTATATGTCACTGCTATACCAGCAGTTCCACTCCACTCAACCTCCCAGTAACAGCGTCCAGTCAGACTCTCTCTACACATTACCTGAGGACAGTAATTAAATCTCTCTGGATGATCAGAATACGTCTGATGTTCCTTCACACCCATCACCTTTCTGTTCCCCTCAGACAGAGAGAGACGTGTGTGTGCTGTGTTTGAGTCCAGTGTGAGTTCACACACATCTGCACACAAGAAGAGACATTAGAGGAGATGACACAAATACTGTGTGTGTGTGTATCTCTCTCTCTCTCTGTATGTGTATCTGTGTATGTGTATCTGTGTGTGTGTGTATATATATACACAAGCTGCTTACATTTTCAATGTATATGGATTTGTGTGCATGTATCTCTGCGTGTGTGTGTGTGTGTGTGTGTGCGTGCGTGTTAACTACATAACTGCTGCTTACATTTTCTTAGTCCTGGTTTGAGTCTGATCTTCCCTGCATGATCCACCCTAAAGAACACACATACACACACACACACACACACCTATATAACAGGGCTGTCTGTCTCTCACAAATATGCACCTAGTTAACATAACTGTCTGTCTCTCTCTCTCACACACAAGCACCTACATAGCAGGCCTGTCTCTCTCACACACACATATCCACACAGATAACAGGACACACATGCAACTAGAAAATAAGTGTCTCTCTCACACACATGCATCTAGATAACAGCACTGCCTCTCACACACACATACCAGGGTGTCTACAGGTTTGACCAAGTGAAAATTAAGACATTTTAAGACTTTTTTTATACCGTTTTCCAAATAAAATTAAGACCAACTCGCAAGATCATACACGTTAAAATAAAGCACAAAAACGAACTGATTATTTACATTATTTAATCTAGCTGCTTGAAAACTTCAAATGTGAATGCACAAGACAGACAATACGAGACACAAACATTACATTTTTTCACTGTACAGTATACTAACTTTATACAAAATAAAATTCAAACACTGACAACAGCATCATACCATACACGCTCACACACACACACACACACACACACACACACACACACACACACACACAAACACACACTAGGCCATTTTCCTGTTTTTCTGAATCACACTCCAGCTCATGCTCAACCCCTTTCAGTTCTGTTACTTTTTCTCTGAAACGCTTTCTAAGGATGTTTGATTTTGTGATCACTTTGGCCATCAGGGTCCCTGCTTTCCCTTCGGCTTGTTCAGCAAGTAAATGATTATTATAACTGGTCTAAACCTGGTTTATACTTTCGCGAGCGGCACTGCAGTGTTCTCCGAAACGATAGGTGGCGCTAGGTGGCAGTGGAGAATAAAAAACCCCTGCAAAACCGGTGAAAGAACATTTTTACCTGACCAGAGACTATTATATACTATGGCTGCATCTCAATTCAGGGGCTGCAGCCTGCGTAGACCACAGCCCACGGTGGCCACACACTTCGAAGGCCGGGTAGGCTGCATCTCACGGCTGTTAAATGAGACAGTCTAGTCTTCGCAAGACGTATGTTTGCGTGACCACGCTCTGCCCCGTTTCATACGTTACATACGTGTTAGCGAGCTGTCCGACAAATAATCACATCACCCACAAATGCCTAAAAGAAAATGCGTTGAACATGTATTCACGTTTGACGGGAAGTATAACTTCATAACAAAATTCAATGTATTTTTATAAACGTTACTTTTACGTATAAACGTTTAGTAAATACTCAAAGCACATGTTTACCTGCAATATCATTAATAACTGGCATGTTATTTAGCATCTCATTGCAGTATAAATGTCCATATTTAAAAAATACCGACATTTAAAAACGAATTCTTCGGCCCGTACACTAGACTCCGCCTGTTTATTGTTCATAGAGCAATGAATCCTGGGATATGGTGGGACGCGAAGGATACTCAGATGCATCCTTCGTTTTCGGGGTTTTGGAGGCTACATTCGTCGGCCGCATAAGAAGGAGTCCACAAATTGGGACAGCCTCGTCGCGGCGCAGTGACGTAACCGGCCTACAAATGCGCACTTCGTGGGCTGCAGCCCCTGAATTGAGAAACAGCCTATATATACACATCAGGCATCAAACGTAAATATGGCTTTGCAGTGTTGTCCGAAACGATACGTTAACAAATACGAGCCTCTTGTAATTCCAGGATGAAACATGAGAGAACGTGAAGACGTTAAGATTGGGCATTTTGAAAATAAACAACCATTAAATAATGTGATAAAAAAGCGAATTATTTCGATTCATTTAGAGTATATGTATAAATATTTAACTTAATTAAGTTTAACGTGCTGGGAAATATTGAAATGGACCTTTAAAGTGACGTACAAGTGCTTTAATTCCACCTTGTTAAGGTGTATGAACCCGGCAAACATGACTTTGTCCATCGCGTTGAAGCGCGGCGCGCACGCGAAGTTACAAAATTCGAGAGGTGCATGACCTCGCGAACGGACAGCGCGCGAGGCCCTCGCGCACGGGCGGAGCCACAGCGATTACATCATTTTCGCCGCGCGGACCCTCACGCTGCTCGCGGCACGTCAAGTATAAACCAGGCTTTATTTATTTTTTTATTGACAATATTCAGATACAATACAGGTATACAAACATGAGAACAAACGACCAGGGTGTTATTAAACAAAAACATGCAAATAGGTATGTGACGGGCAGGTGTGAGCAACAAAAAGGAAGCGATCACGCCAAGTCTCAGGGAAAAAGGGTGGTTTAATATAAAGTGTGCAAACCTAAAACCCGTGCAATAGATCCAAATTAAGGATATAATGACCAGCGGTCAACTGGTACAAAGACAAGACATATATAGGCAAACAAACGACCCTCAGGTGAGACGGATCACGGGCTCCGCCCACCTGAGGGACGCACATGACGTCACCAAACAACGACAACAACAGCCGCTGTGGACAGAGGCGGCCGGTAGGGGGCCGCCTCACCGTGACAGACCCCCCCACCAAGCCGCACTCCCCTCCACTGGGTGTGTGGCACACAGCGGCTGCACACAAAACATGAAGGGGCAGGAAGGCAGAGACAGGCAGGAACACACCTCCTGCCGTCCAGGAGCTGAAACATAAAACACAACACATTACACAGCTCACCTCCCCGGGCGGGACCCTGGACCGGCCGGGCCGTTAACAACACAAAACCACGCCCCGGTCGGTCACAGGGCCCTCACGCCCTAACCGGCATTCAGCTGGTAAGCCCCATGGTGTGAGGACGAGGGGCTACGGCTCCTCTCTCGTCCCTCGTGTGTGTGTGGGTGTGCAGGCTACCTCTCCAAGGCGTGGCTACTTCACCTCCTGGACCTACCTCCTCCCAGAGCTGACCCCTGCCTTCTGCTAGGGGTCACCCCAGCCTCCTGGGGAGCCAACCCCTCCCGGGGCCTCTCATCTCAAGGTGGACTCCTCCACCCAACCCAGGAGCGCCAGAGACCGAGGCCCAGAGCACCCCCGACGCGGGCTAGGGAGCAGCCCCAAGGGCCTCCTGGTCACCCCGGGCAGGAGGGAGGATCTCCATCCCCAGCAGGAGCTTTTCAGACCGGAGCCCCATGGTCCCCAAACATCCGGGGGCCCCAGCCCTCTAGGGAGGGGCTCTTCACGACCGGGCTCCGGTCACCCCACAACACAAGGGGGCTCCTGCCAGGTGGAGACCCCCACAAGGTCCAGGAACACTGCCAAGGAGAAGCACCTGCACAAAGAACACAACCTCACACACACACGCACCACACACACACGCACCACACACATACAAACACGAAACACAAACGCGCCCTACCCTATTCAGGGCCTCCCTCGGGAGAGACGCCCTCCGTGCCACACCCCATGGCACGGGACCACAGCCGGTCCCCCCCCAAACACACATTTAAGGGGAGGAGCATGTGTGGAATTACATTTAACAGTTGACATCACGCTAGGACAAAACACACACGCAAATACTAGACAAACAAAAAACGGTGTACAAACAGACAGACGGAACCCATCACATGCGCGCTCTACACACACAGTGACGCGCGCCGCTCAGAGCCGCAGTCGCTCCCCACATTAAACACACGACACACGGGGAGCGAGGCGACAGTGACGAGCGGCAACCGCGTCACACATAAAACATTCAACATAGAACAAAACGAGCACGCACACTGGTCCACACGTCCGTCACCCGTACACACATACAAAACACACACGAGAGTCCACCAGGCAGACACCCTGGTGTTCGCCGTGCCACATACACACAAGCGCACGGCGAAACTCCCGCAACATACAACGGACACGAAGAGCTGTCTCAGGGCAGACTGCCCTGGTCCTCGCCGTGCTACACACACACACACACACACACACAAAACACAAAAGCACGGCGGAGCTCTTCAAACAAAACACCACGCAGACAAACACTTACCACGAGACATGACCACGAACGAAGGAGAAAGAAAAAGAGACTCGGCGGCTTCCGAAGGGTGGCTGGTCATTCTGTGACGGGCAGGTGTGAGCAACAAAAAGGAAGCGATCACGCCAAGTCTCAGGGAAAAAGGGTGGTTTAATATAAAGTGTGCAAACCTAAAACCCGTGCAATAGATCCAAATTAAGGATATAATGACCAGCGGTCAACTGGTACAAAGACAAGACATATATAGGCAAACAAACGACCCTCAGGTGAGACGGATCACGGGCTCCGCCCACCTGAGGGACGCACATGACGTCACCAAACAACGACAACAACAGCCGCTGTGGACAGAGGCGGCCGGTAGGGGGCCGCCTCACCGTGACCAGGTACATA
This sequence comes from Brachyhypopomus gauderio, assembly GCF_052324685.1. NCBI lineage: Eukaryota > Metazoa > Chordata > Actinopteri > Gymnotiformes > Hypopomidae > Brachyhypopomus > Brachyhypopomus gauderio. Next base: position 54,838,951 of record NC_135211.1, read on the forward strand.
TAGAAATTGTCCTTTGAGCCTTTTCATTCGTAGAGTCTGATATTGATTTCACATATAATTCCACATCTTTGATAAAGTGAGGAAAACATGGTGTTTTATTAGCAAATTTGCATTTATGAATATAAAATTTAGCAAAAAGAATAAGCAAATTTATTCTAAAAAAGCATTTTGCATCCTTTCTGGGGAATAAACCAGGCTTTATACTTGACGCGTTGCGAGCGGCGCGAGGGTCCGCGCGGAAATGACGTAATCACGGTGGCTTCGCCCGTGCGCGAGCGGCTCGCGCGCTGTCTATTCGCGAAGTCATGCACCTCTCGAATTTTGTAACTTCGCGCGCGCCGCGCCTCAGCAGAATGAACAAAGTCGTGTTTGTAGGGTTCATACACCTTTATAAGGTGGAATTAGCACTTGTACGTCACTTTAAAGGTCCATTTCAATATTTCCCAGCACGTTAAACTTAATTAAAGGGAACCCCGGCTGGTAACACTTGTAAGCCTTATTATTCTGTAATTAATCTAAATTATTAAGACATGTTCATCACAAAAGCAGCAGATTTATTTACAAATAAACGCTTTTATTCGAAATATTTGACATATGGGCGCAGCCATGTTTTCTGACATGCAATGCTTGCTGGGTAGATGATGTCAAAATGTTGCAGCGCGCTAAACTTGACTGTGGTTGTAAGGAGTTAATGTTAGTTAGCTCAACTACCTTAAAGTAAACCATGCCACACGGTGTTGCCGTTGGATGTTATTTCCAGTCGAAAGGCAGTGGGAAGACTGATATTAGTCTTCACAGTTTTCCCAAAGATAAAAAGAGGAGAAAAATTTGGGAAGCAGCGTGTGGACGAACACAGCTACCAAAAGACCCACGGCTCTGCTCTCTTCAGTCCCGATGCATTTGAGTCATTCAGTAGAGCCCGACTGGTGAGAGAGTTGATGCTGTTGGTTTTAAACGGAGACTAAAACACAATGCAGTGAACATTTGATCCCGCTAGTCCAACAACTACGGGTGTTCGTTAAGCCCGAAATACTTGCAAGCAATACTGCGAAGGTTGTCAACTGCATGGCTACCGATTTCCGCCCCCGAAGTTCAACCCATGGCTGACGGAATTATTCCTCCCTAAATTTAGCTTCGCAAATATAAGACACTGTGGTTGAAAATTTAACACAAAATAAGACTTTTCAAGGCCTTATTTTACAAAAATGAAATTTAAGACTTTTTAAGGACCCGCGGCCACCCTGCATACACATAGACAACAGGTCTGTCTGTCTCTCTCACACACACATGGAATTAGATAACATGACTGCCTCACACAGACATGCACCTATAACAGGATGCACATCCACCTCGATTACAGGACTCTGGCTGTGTTCGAAATAGCCTACTACATACTGCACTCAGTATATACTGGATACTGCATACTGGTACTCATAGTAGTATGCAGTACAGTTTCCAGTGTGCGACAGTATGCATACTACGGGGTCACGTGAATGTAGCGTTGCATGATGGGATGCAGTACACCACGAAGATAGCTCTGTTCACGTACTGGAGTATTTTGTGGAAGTAGTATGTCATCTAGGGATGTTTCACATACTGGAAAAATTAATTCACATACTGCATACTGGATACTGATTTGGGGCCCAAGCAGTATGCCAGTAGTATGTAGTAGGCTATTTCGAACACAGCCTGTCTGTCTCACCCACACATGTGCATCTAGGTAAAAGGACTGTCTGTCTCTCTTTCTCATACACATGTAGTGGTATGGCCAGAACCAAGAAGTAACTCTGACTACGCCACCCCCGGGGGTATAAGCCACCGAGGGAAAGTGAATTTGTTAACACCAATTTCCTTAAATTGATCCCAATTACCAGGGTTTCCACACCATTCAGGTTGTTGCAATTAGACAGAGACAGGGTCAGAATAGAAATGTTTATTTTCAATAATCAATTTTATAAACTATTTAAAAATCACAGTTCGCAACCACACACCTCCTCACTCACACATCGGGTATGGTCATAGTAGACCAACAGAACATAACTACAAAGACTATAAACTAACACTAACTCAACCAGGCAGGGAGGGGCTTACCGAAGGGATGACCGTCGCCACTAAAGTGGATCAGCCGAACCGCAGGAAGAATATGCTGGCTTCGCACCCCAGTGACCCTACCCTACCCAAAGGGTGAACTCGCGAGCGCAACACCCACCACCACCGGCAGCGGCTTCCCTACGGTTTGTCCCTGCTCCTGCCAAAAGAAATAATCATTGGCCTTGTCCACCACCCTCCCCAAGGAATGGCCGGGCGCCCCAGGCCAGTAGCACGACAATCCCCAAAGCACAGTGATCACACACCCAATAAGTTGCACACTTGACTCACTCCTACATCCCAGAGGGCACTGCACACATCACACCCCCCACAAGGGCACCACAACACCCCAACCACCCCCCAGGGGGAACCCAAGGCCTCAAAGAACATAAAGCAAACAAAAACAAAGTAATTAACCACTGCACACACAAGGAAATAAACAAACCCAAAAACCGAACTAATAGAAATCAACAAAAAAATGAATACCCGCTTACACACCCACACACGCGCACACACACACACACACACACACATGCACGCACGCACTAGTCCTAATTAATGTCCCCGCTCCATCATCCGCGAGGACGACACTCGGCCCCTGCTCACGGCAATACCGCTGATTAACAGGGCCAGCACCACGTGCGCATGTACTATTATACAACCTAAAACCCAATAACGCAGTAGCAACACACAATAACAGAACAGCGTAAAACTAGCAGAACAGCAGCCGGAGCGAAGCCCAGCACGGCGAAGCTTGTTGTAGGCCCGGTAGAGCGAGAGAGAGAGGGAAGATGGAAACACCCGGTAACCTATAACAAATAGATATAATCAGATTAGCCATCCCTTCAATGGTTACTGCTCATAGTAGCGACGATATTAAAACACTACTTACCCACAGTCTAGTAGTACTAGACGCCAGGCCCGAGTACTAATCTCGGAAGAAACAGTCACGAGATATAGAGCCTACATGGAAGGAGGAAACGTTAGCCACGACACTAAGAATATAACGTTAGCGAGTGCGTGACTGAGTAATCACCTGCCAAACCACAGGGAGACCGCAGCTAGATAACCCACTGTAGTGGATTACAAGCGCGTAAGCGCCAAACACAATAACGTTGAGAAGCCACCGTAGAAAGCTAGCCGCCGAGTGAATCCACCTGGACACAATATCACCGCTAACATTAGCCACCGATGACTAACTTACACTCCGATGCCAGAGAAAACAATTTACTTACCTCTAGAAAAGTGTAATTTAAACGAGCCCAACACAGCCTCAGCGGAAGTTGCCCACAGATAAGAAACAGCCAACTAATGCCGATGACCGGACAGAACGGCGTAGGGCAGCCAGAACGTGCATCTGGCAGTGTCGGCGCCCTGAATTTAAAGCCCAGCCCTACGTAGGATGCCCGAGCAGCGTGATGACGCAACCCATGACGCGACGTGGCTGCAGCACCCGTAGTGGTGCCGAGGCACCACTACACACACATACACCTAGATAACAGGCCTGTCTGTCTTACTCACCCACACATGCAGATAGATAGATAACAGACCTGTCTATCTCACTAAGACACACATGCACATAGGTAGCAGGACTGTCTCTCTCACACACACATGCACCCAGATAACAGGACTGTCTCTGTCTCACAAACATGTGACCAGATAATAATTCTGTCACGCACACACCCCTAAATAACAGGACTGTCTCTCTCTGACACACATGCACCTAGATAAAAGGATTGTCTGTCTCTCACACACACAGGCAACTGGGATAGCAGGACTGTCTGTCTCACACAAACATGCACCTAGATAACAGGACTTTCTATCTGTCTCACACATACATGCACCTAGATAACAGGACTGTCTGTCTCTCTCTCACACACACATGCATCCACTTCTGTGTGGAGAACACCATACCCACCAAGACTGTTCGGTGTTTCTCCAACAACAAACCCTGGATTAACCCTGATATAAAGGCTCTCCTGAAGGAGAAAAAGAGAGCTTTTAGATCAGGTGACAAAGAGGAGATGAGGGATGTGCAGAGGGAACTGAGGAGAAAGATCCGAGAGGGGGAGGCCAGCTACAGGAGGAAGATGGAGGTCCAGCTGCAGTAGAATAATGTCAGAGGAGTCTGGAATAGCCTCAAAACTACTTCCGGCCACAAGAAGCCTGACTCACAGGCTGGAGGGGACCAGAAGTGGGTGAATGAACTCAACCTGTTCTTTAACACTAGAAGCGCCAAAGCTCCGGTCATTTGACCGCTGTGACGTCTACTAGAAGCGCCGCTTCTGGTCGACCTACTTATACCTAGAAGCGCCGAGCACCGGTCACTTGACCGCAGCAGCACAAAAAAAATAATATCTTTGCACTGGATCCAATTTCAGAACCCTCCTTTCATGACTTTTCCCAGAATTGTCCTTTTAATAAACTAGTATTTTTACATTGTTAAAAGAAACCCTGCACATGCTAGTTTCAATCGATTTCGCTCGTATCTCTGTAATATTGTCGTCGTCGCCTACACTTCAAGACTGTGATTCTCTTTTCTGCCAGCGGGTGTCGCAAAGATTCGTATGTCATTTAATATTTAGTATAACTAAATAAAGATCAATAGTTTTCAAAACTAAATTATTCACAAAGTTCAAACTGATTATTGTGTAAAGACAAAACGGAATTCGTCCGTTAAACGAAAGTGAAAGTGTTTCACTTTCCAAAGTCTTAAAATATATACTTTATTTATTAATATTATTTAATATATACTATATATAAGTTTACATCAATGGTTTTCAAACCGTGAGAGAGTCTTGCTTTGCCTAATAAATGCTTTAGTAGTTTGCAGGAATTCTGCGAATGGTAATTAGCCTACCTATCAAGTCAATATCTCAAAGGAATGATCTTTCGGGTATAATCCCTCTTCGCCAGGGCTAGCTGTTAGATACATACATTATGTATGGCTGCTTTTGACACACTGGCATTACAAAAGAATTAAGCAGAATGCAAGTTACGTATGTAAATGTATACCTTTGCGAGCGAAACTGAGATGATGGCATGGGCGGTGCTGTTATGAACACTTTATTCACAATAGCATTCATGAGGCAACGCGAGCTATAAATTCGTCGGGACGTGGCTACACAGTTTGAGTGAAAACTGCTTGGGCGATCGAACAGCAACACAGTTTGCTTGAAAGCTCGGTTTTGGCGTTTGAACAGCAACATAGTTTGCGTGACTCCTCAGTTTGGGCGTTTGAACAGCAACACAGTTTGCTTGAAAGCTCGGTTTGGGCGATCGAACAGCAACACAGTTTGCTTGAAAGCTCGGTTTGGGTGATCGAACAGCAACACAGTTTGCGTGACTCCTTGGTTTGGGCGTTTGAAAGGTTGCATAGTGCATTATAAAAATGGCACAGAGAATCATGTACACCCCAAAGCAAGTGCTGGACATGCTGTGCAATATTGATGAGATGGAATCGGAGGGCGAACAATGTGAGATGTCGGATGGAGAGGGCGAAAGTGAAATGGATCTGAATCTTGAATCTGATTCAGAATCCGACTCTGAAACTGAGTGTGGTGGTGACTCATTTCAGGCCAAAGACGGTAGGCCTACGGTGTGGTTTGAACAAACTGCTGGCAAACCTCGGGGTAGAGCACAAGAGTGCAATATTGTGAGAGAAACCCCAGGGCCTACATGTTATGCCAAGGACAAAATTAAAAGTCCACTGACCAGCTTACTGTGTTTGATTGACACAGAAATGTGGGGCGCAATTCTGAAATACACAGAGGCAGAGGCTGAACGAAATAATGCTCAGTTCAAACTAACAGCTGACGAACTGAAAGCATTTGTGGGTCTCGTTTATTTGAGAGGTATAACAGCCGGTAAAAGCATGAAACTTGATGAATACTGGTCTGCTGACTTAGGAAATCCCATTTTCAAAGAGACAATGTCTAGACAGACATTCAGAGATATCATGCGCTATCTGCGCTTTGATGACAAGAGCACAAGGGCTGCCCGCCTTGCGACTGATAAATTTGCTATGATCTCGGAGATATTTGATAAATTTGTGAAAAACAGTATTGCTTCTTACACGCCCGGTGAGAACATAACTGTTGATGAGCAACTGTTCCCAACTAAAGCTCGCTGTCGTTTCACTCAGTACATGGCCAATAAACCCGATAAATTTAGGATTAAGTTCTGGGTGGCCGCTGATGTTGAAACAAAATATATGTTGAAAGCCATTCCCTATCTAGGGAAAGATGAAAGCAGGCCGGCTGGTCAACGGTTGTCTGAAAATATTGTGTTGCGTTTGATGGAGCCTTTCATGGGTAAAGGAAGAAATGTAACGATTGACAATTTCTTCACTTCATTGGCACTTGCAAACACCCTTTTGGCGAACAAAACCACTATTGTTGGTACGATGAATAAAATCAGACGTGAGATGCCCCCATGTACACAGGCACAGTCTGAAAGATTTTCCACCAAGGTGTTGCGGGCTGGAAAAATAACTCTTTAAATAACGATTTACCAGGCAAAACCTAAAAAAAATGTATGCATCCTGAGCTCAATGCATCAGACAGTTTCAATTGAAAATGGCGCAAAGAAACTGCCTGAAACTGTTTCATATTACAACACGACTAAATGTGGCGTTGATGTTATGGATCAAATGGCAGGACTGTATTCGGTGAAAGGAGGCACCCGTCGTTGGCCTGTCGCGGTTTTCTATAACCTCCTAGACCTGGCTGCAATAAATGCACATTTATTGTTCAAACAGTGCATGAACGTTAACCTGAGCAGACGAAGGTTTATTCTCGAGTTGGTAAAGGAGCTGTGTGCACAGCAGAAAATGGCGAAAGCGGCTAGGGCAGTGGCACAAAAGCGAATTTTACATTAAGCTCCTTGCCCGCCCTCAAAAAGAAAACAATGCCAAGTCGGCAGATGTTCAGGGAACAAAACGTATGACATCTGCCAGACATGTAAGCGACTGGTCTGTGGCAAATGTGCAAAGACTGCACCTAAGCTGTGTTTTGAATGTTGAGTTGTATGAAGCTGACACACAAATCAAAACAAAGGGAACTTAATTTGAGGTGGTGAACGAAACTTATTCAATATACGCTATAGAGAGACGGGATATACCCGTTGTTTGCCTGTAGCTGTGTTCTACAACCTCCAAAACCTGGCTGTAATTAATAAATATTGTTCAAACAGTGCATGAACATTAACCACAGCAGTGGAGGTTTATTCTCAAGTTCACAATTCACTACATAAATGGAACTTAATTTGAGGTGGTGAACGAAACTTATTCAATATACGCTAAAGAGAGACGGGATGCACCCGTTGTTGGCCTGTAGCTGTGTTCTACAACCTCCAAAACCTGGCTGTAATTAATAAATATTGTTCAAACAGTGCATGAACATTAACCACAGCGGTGGAGGTTTATTCTCAAGTTCACAATTCACTACATAAATGGAACTTAATTTGAGGTAGGGAACAAAACTTATTCAATATACGCTAAAGAGAGACGGGATGCACCCTTTGTTGGCCTGTAGCTGTGTTCTACAACCTCCAAAACCTGGCTGTAATTAATAAATATTGTTCAAACAGTGCATGAACATTAACCACAGCGGCAGAGGTTTATTCTCAAGTTCACAATTCACTACATAAATGGAACTTAATTTGAGGTGGGGAACGAAACTTATGCAATATACGCTACATGTAAATCACCGAATGGTGATAACACTCGGTGATAACACGGTCGTTAGGACGTGGGATCACACATCGGCTATTCACCGATCAAACACCTCATTTGAAACGGCAACACAATACGCCAAGATAAAAAAGTGAACATTAGAGAGGAGAAAGGCAACTATATTCGTGAAGCCATCCGTATCATTTTAATAATTTTGCGTTTTGTTACGCAAAGGTACATAGCCTACCTTTTATAATGATATTTTTGTAATTATTTTGCCTATTTATGCTTTTTGTTCTTTGTCTAACACAAAACATTATAGACATTTATTTGTAGATTTGTTATGTTCACCAAATGTTCACAATTCACTAACACACAACTTTTAGACATTAAAATTTGAAATGGCGTAACATTGAGTATACAAACAAACTTGCTTTAGCTTGGTCTACGGGCTTTACTTTGCTACTCTGAGTATCGAACAAGCTTTCTGTGGATGTGGGGGTGGAAGGCTGCAGTGCAGTCTGTTGCATTAGCAAGACAAAAGACGTGAACGCTTCACAGTGGGGGTGCGGGCCAGTGGGTTAGTGGTGTGGCGAACGAACATGATAATCTAGTGACATATATGCCAACAGAATAACACACAGATAAATAAGCAAACTATTACACTAACCAAGCAAACTATTACACTAACCAAGAAACAAAACTAAAACTATATTTTGCATTTGCGTTTTCGCACAAACCAGGAAATGCAATATTAAACTAAACAAAACTTGCAATGGGGAAGCTACTGAGAACAAGGTCACAAGGCACTGATTCTAAATGGTTCAGTCACATTAATTTGTTAACATATTGACGTTATGTGCAAATGTCACCATTACGAATATTTTGTTTGGGCAGCTCATTCTTCCTTTTGTGCAAAACGCCATCTAGTGTTAATTATGTGTCAGTACCAGCTCCCCTGTGTAAAGACTCAGCGGTCTTTTGACCGCCCGAGGCGCGCTTTAACACTAGAAGTCCCTGAAATTTCAACCACCCCCCTGAAGTCCCAAAAGAGGGTCCAAAGAACCTTAGTCCAAACTGACACCTCTGGTGGCTCCAATTAACATCCATTCATTTGCAAAAGTGCCCATTGCCTGAGGAATCAGCAGGGGGGAGAAGAGCTGAACTTGCCTCCAGTGTTATGTAAATGAGGCGTGTGTCAGGTATGGGTGGTTCCTGCTGAAAGCTTGCACCTCCTTGGCTGCCATATGAGACTGTGCAAGATCTCTTGCAAGAAGTCTCCTCATCTACAGAACCATATGTTTGAGATTTGATTTGTGAAAGGTTGAAATAATGTGAAATTGACACAAACATAATATTTGAATTATAATGGCATATAGGTGGCATATTGATTAGTCAAAATGGCTCTGATATTTTTAACCTTATTTTAAGTAGTTTTGTCTTTTGAAAAACTGCTAATAGGTAAAAATGTTTTTACATAAATGTATACAAAAAACCCTCAGCTACTTGAAATAGAATAATATCATTGAGCAATTTTAACTTATCAAGATCAAGATTTTGCAGTGTGTCTCTTCCAAATACAACCATAACCAGCAAACAAAAATAGGAAATTTAGGAAATCTTACCAAAAGAGATATCACTACTACAGATTTTCACTACTCTCTGAAAACTAACAATGTGTTGTGTGTGACGTTTGTGACCCTAGTCTTGAAAATTGCTTCATATGGGCTTTTCAAACTTTTTTTTTTGGCCCACCTCCACCCTTTCACCTTTGGAGGACAACTTTGTTTTCATGTAAGGATCAAAAGAAAACAATTCTGTATAATACAGTACAATAGTGATAAAAACAATTGGGGTTAGGTGAACCATACAGGACAGGAGAGAAAAGAAGGGGAGAGAAAGTAAAAAGGGAAAAGACAGAAGAGCAGAAAAAACAGCTCAAATGATTCACCAACTGCTGCTACTAAATGAAGAGCAGAAAGTAAGACATACAGCACAAATGACTGATGTATGTGTGTGTGAGTGTGTGTGTTTATGTAAGTGCAACATAGGATAAATGTACAGAATGTACTTATTAGCAAGGCCCCAGAGGCCAGAGGCAGGCAGAGAAAGACCAGGGAACCCCACCCGCCCACGGCCCCTCCAGGATCATGTCCAAAGCCTGCTGTGTACTGGAAACCTTTGCTATCCTTGCTTCTCAGTCAACAGAGTAAGTGAAATGTGTGGTGACATGAATTTTCATCCACATGTAGGTGGCTACAGTCATCTTTCTCTTTATTATAAAACTGACAGACATTATTTGAACTATAATTCCAAAACATCTCAAGTCTGCCTCCTTTGTACTAATTTTGGATTTTTTTCTCACTGCAAAAGGTGACATGATTATTGGTCAAAATAGCTAAAGTTCAGATTTCTCTGAAAGGGTATTTTCTTCTCCGTCTGAGTCAATGGATCAACATAGCTCACACTATCACCCATCCCCCCCGTCTACCTAGAAGTGGCTGCATGACAAAGGATGGCCTCATGATCCAAAATACCTCAGCACTGGCTTTTGGCAGGCTCAGGTAGAAATGTAGTAATGTTAGTAATTGTAAAGGTATGTCTCTTTCTCAGTAGAAAGCACCTTCTTGTGTTCGGCAATGAGCGGAGGGTCACGGAGGATCACCTGAAACTAATCTTCAATTGAGTGTAACACTCTGCAGAGAAGTGTGTGGCAGGGAGCTCCCGGAACAATTGAGGAACAAACAACTCTCTTAGAAATAGGAGGAGTTTATTCAAACAGGCAGGCTGTATCTCAAATGTTCAAAGATGAGAGGGCGCTCCTCTCATTTATACATACACAGACCATCCCTGTGCACGCAAGCAGCAGGGTGGGCTCAAGATTGCTATTCTAACATAGGTAATAAATTCTACCC